>NW_027223758.1:64642534-65046227 GCF_028538775.1 Myotis yumanensis
ACTGCATATTCTTTCAAAAATAATTTCTTTAAAGCACATTTAAAAGACATTATTTATCTAATAATCCTGAGTACTTGTTTAAAAAGTGTATTTCTCAGTTTGTTTATATATATGTTATTGTTTATGGTGTTGGAATAGCAAATCTTTTAGCAAGAAACATGAATTACCTAATTTCTGTTTCCTCAATAATCTGTCAATCACCAAACTGTTAACAGTTTACAAAAAGTAAGTCTTTTTCCCTTGGTGGTGATTGCCATGAGTCATTTGGGGAAATAAATAATAGTACTTCCAATTATAGTGGCTGCTGTTAGCTAGCAAGCTCAGGTTTTTGTAATGGTGCTGAGGAGAGGGAGGTGGTGAGCTCTTAGTATTGCATATCGAGGTTTATTTTAGTTCTGGAGGAAGTACCAGAGAGTATTGTGAAAGTTCAATAGAAACGAAAGTTTTATTATTTCCTATCATTATTCATTTAATGGTCTTAGTTGAGTCTAAGCAAATAATAAACCGCTTTTAGCCTCCTCCTGCTCTTTCCACTCCATGGATAATTTGGGAGAAAGGAAGAATCGCCTAAAGGATGGAGTAATTTTAATAGAAAGCAGAGAGAGAAGCAAGGTCCAGGGCCGTGGGTAGAAGGAAGCGGAAGAGATCCGGAATGGATGGAGCAGGGCTCAGGTCTGAGTGAGCTGCTGCGTGTGCAGGAGAGGCCGTCATGTCTGAGGATGCGGAGTTGTGGAAGTTGCCCTTTTCCTTGAGCTTAGTTGGCCTCATCACCTTCTCTGCACCTGTATTAGGAAAAGGTGGCCCCTGCCCACCATCACCAAGGCAAAAGCTGATAGGACCTCCCCTCCCCCCCACATATACCTACAGTCTAAATATTTGGTGATTTTCCATTAAAGATATGGCTTTTCATTGTCAGAACAGTGATGTAAGTGGTTCATGGGAATGACCGCAGGGCACTCCCAGACCTGCCATTCAGTTTGTCCTCTGAAGATGAAAGTAGAAATTAGGGTAAAGCAGCCATTTGTGGAAAGAACACAACCTGAGATTGGAAGGACTGCTCTAGGAACATAGAGTATGGTATAACCAAGAATACTCAAATTGAATTCTTTGGACCTAAAGTAGAATATGCTTAAGGAAAGGCATTACTAGCCATAGTGTTGAGGGAGAGAAATGGCGATTCCAGCTGCATTCAAAGGGGCGGTGTCCTAACCTACAGACAGCACGAAGCCTGGAGGTAGTAACTGCTCTTTCTGTGTCTACCAAGCCTCTGGTTCTGGTGTAACTCCCAAAGAAATTTGCCTGAAGGGAGAGAAGGCATTGATTTAGAGACTTTGACCTCTGTTAACGAATCCTTATAATTATCAGTACAGTTTCCTGGCTTATCCCCTCCCTAACTTGGAAATTGAGGAAATAGGATTGCGGTCTGCATTTGTGTTAATAGCATAGATAGGGCATCAGAAAAGAGGTTTACACTGGGAGACAGGCTTTGAGGCGAGGTACAATGTTGATCATCATTGGAGAGGCAGAAAAAGCGTCAGCTATCAATCAGCTGTTCAGATCTCCAATCCCATTAGCTCTTTGGGGAATTTATTCTTCAGCCTTCATAAGTGTATTGCCATTATGTTATTTTGATATGTCTTCAAGTATTCTAATGAAGATTGGGCTTGCGTAAGTGTTTGTAAATGCCAGTGTGAATATTCTCGTGGATATTCAGTAGGACATTATTTTTCACTGTTGATAAAATGACTTTCTGTTGTCTACCTCAGGCTTTGATGTATCATGAACCAGTCACTGCCACCCTCTCTGGATTTTTTAAATAGAAGCCAGATCCAGGGACCAGGGCTGTGTAAATAAAGTACGAAAATGCTTGTGGCATTTACTGGCCCTTTGGTCAGCTAGGAAGCATAGGTATATGATGTCATCATCTCCCTAATTGCTATTATATAAAATACTACACACCACATAAGAAGTTTCTTCATTTTCCACCCTCTGACAGCAACATTCCTGATTCCTTGAAGATAACAGATGCAGTGGGTGCTACACTTATTTAATGGTAGGCTTATTTACAGATATATATGTAGCTGGAGAAGGCCAGGCCACCTCCTCCACCTTGTGTCCTCGGTTCCTCCTCTGCTCCCATTTAGCTCTGAAGCATGTGTGCCTGCTCCTCACTGCAGTTCCGAGCAAGTGTGGGACGCCCAGCCTCTGCTCTCTGAACTCCCGGGCCCTGCTTCCTTGGGGACAGCAAACCTTGGACAAAGTCAGCTGACATTAAGCACCTATCTTATGTCAGTCACTTTTCTAACTTTCATATGCAGCTCATTTAACCCTTATAAAAACTGTATGTGGTAAGGATAGGGCTAAGTTTATTTTGATGAGGAAACAGGCACAGAGGGGATACAAACTTGCCCAAGGCAGAGCCAAGATTGGAACATCCCACAAAACCCAGTCAGGCCTGCATTTCAATTGCATGTTATATTCCTCCAGGGGTGTTAAAAAGGCTCAGATGACTCCTTGCCTATCCATCCTGCAACTTGAAGTGTTAACTATTGGGACACTCCATCCTTTTGTTCAAAACTTATTTAAGTGTTCTCTGAGAGGAACATTTACTACCAAGTAAGGCTTTGGGGCAGAGAGCAGGGGGACATTTAGGCACTAGGGGACGAGGGGAGAAAGTGAATGATCATCAGGCAGGAAGGCAGTCTTCATTTCACATTTGGTAGACCTACTTCTTCAGCAGTCGGTCCCATTGCAGGTCTAGGTTAGTCCGTATGCTAGTCAGTGAGGGGTGCTTCTCTTTACCCCTCACCATTGGGAACTGGCAGGAGTTGAGAGTGTAGCCAAGGGGAGGGGCCAAGAGAAGGAATCATTTCTTCATTGAGCTTCGTTTTAGCTTCTAATTGAAGTGTAACAGTGATTTTTCACAAATGAAACACATGAACACTGTAGCCAGATCAACAATATTACCAGTCCCCTGGAAGCCCCTCCTGCTCCTCTCCAGTTACTACCTCCCCACGGGAACCACTATCTTAATTTCTAAGAGCACAGATTAGTTTTGTCTGGTTTGGGAAATTACACAAATAGAATCAAATAGTATGTATTTTGTATTTGGCTCATTAACGTGAGATTTTTATTGCATGTATTTGTTCATGGTTCATTCTCATGGCTGTATAGTATTCCACTGCATGAATAAACCACATATTATTTATCTGATGGATGTTTGGTTCATTCCCAGTTTGCGAACAATTATTAGTAGTATTGCTTCAAATATTTTTGTACATGAATTTTGGTACACATGTCTGCCTAGGGGTGAAATTGCAGGGTCACAGGACATACAATATTTTCAGCTTTGCTGGATGCTTCCAGCCAGTTCTCCCAAGTTCCAGTTGTCCTGTATTTCTGCCTACACTTAACGGTGTCTTTTCCTTTTTTTCCTAGCAGGCATGTAGCAGTATTTCAGTGTGGCTTTAGTTTTATTACACTGATTATTTACAAGATTGAGTACTTTTCATATATGCTTATTGGTCTTTAAGTGTCCTCTTGTGAAATACCTGTTCAACTTCTTCCCCAATTTTCTATTGGGTAGACTGTCTTTATTCTATTAACTTGGTGGTTTTGAAAAATATATTTATTCTGGATACAAGTTCTTTGTTGAATGTATTGTGTTGTGAGAATGTATTTGATGAAAAGAAACGCTTACTTTTAATATAGTACAATTTACCAGTGTTCTTCATAGTAGGCATATTTTGCTCAGGAAATGTTTGTCTACTCCAAGCTTATGATTATGAAAACTACCAAATCCATACATACCTGAGGGTGTCCTGTCGGCTTGTGAGGTTTAGGGAAAGAACACTGCATTAAGAACTTTAACAGTGGTTTTTCACCACAGATTGTTGCAGTGTCTGATTGCCCTGGCTAACCTGGAATGCTGAAAGATGTTTTCTATAATGTTTACCATTGTGCTATTAATGCTACTGACGGTCTCCATTAGCAATTGTCTGATGCTTCTACCTTCCTTATGTTTGGTCTTTCCTTGAAGTTGACAGTGATCCCCACACTTAGAATGAGTAAGTCATTAGCAGCAGACAAAACCCGGCTCCCTGGGTTTATTAATTGGAAATTCCTTCAAATTTTCAAGCACTGGGGATAATTCAGAGTTCTTCATGCCCTGTGGGTGCCCAGTAAGTGATGTAAATATATAAATGTATTTCTCACCAGAATATATACACAGAATTGTGAAGTACTATGCATGCTGTTCATGTGGCAGCCTTTTCAACTTTGCCAAATTTGTTAATCCTTACCCAGTTTTCAATTTTTCCAGGTCCCTTTAGTATCTGGCTACAACTCTCCAAACTACTAGTTCCAGATGTCCTCCCTCCTGACTGACTCTGGCTGAGAACTAAAACTCCGTACCCAGACTCTGTGTTACTTCACAGCTAGTGCCTTCCCCAGCGTCTGGGGAGCCCTGTGAGCTGAAGGGAAAATGCCATTCTGTGGCAACAGGAAGCAGGGATGAGTGGCAAATTCTGAGAGACTGAAGATACAATTGGACAATGGCCAAACCATAGATGATAATAGAACTCTGACCCATAACCTCTGCAGTTATTGACTACCAACTTCTCTATGTTTGCCCCATCTGTACCTCTGGACCAATCAGAGGAAGCCAAATATGCTCCCCCATCCAGTCACAGGAAACTGCTTCTAGGTAACTCACCTCCAGTCTCCCAGTGCCACCACTGCATACGTGGATCCTTCCTTTCTCACTCTAAAACGTCCCTACTTCCCTTCCTGCCTTTGAGTATCTGCCAGATGCCTGTGAGGGCAACTGACTCCTTGCTCTAGTAAGCGCTGAGTAAAGAGCCTCTGCCTGTTCTCATTTGGGTGGCTTTCATGCGTTTCCACAACTCCCAGAAACTCACGTGAACTTTACTTAGAGGGAGTTATTGACTTGCCACATACTTGAGATCGCACTTGAACTATATTTGTGCAAGCATTTTAAAAAAGGTGGACTTGTGGTTTCAGCTCCAACATGTAAAGAATGTGAGCCCTTCTGCTTTTCTAAGTACCTGTGTGATTACTTTGAGTCCACCGGACAACCTAGGATAATTTTTCCCATCTCCGTATCCTTAATCACTCACATCTGCCAAGCCTCTTTTGCCACATACAGTCACATATTCACAGGTTCTGGGGATGAGGATGTGGGCATCTTTGAGGGGTGATGACTAGGCCCAGTGCTGGCTAATAACATCCACGGAAGTCTATTTAGAGGTTTCTGGGAAAGGTTTTACTCCCCAATGAAAGTTTTACGAGAAGAAACTCCTCTTTTCCCCGTCTTTGGGGATACGTAAAGACATTGTTGAGCTGCTTGGTTAGCCTAGATTGGAACCATCTACCTCCAGGCATCTTGCCTTATAGATGCACTTAGGGATGGGGGCTAGATCAACATTTTATAAATATAAGAATAGACACTATTAAATAGCCTCAGATATAACAAGTATTTACAGGGAGGCAAGACATAGCCCTCTTTAAATAAAGGAAAGGGCCATGGAAGAAGGGCCACAGGTAGCCAATGGGGTCTGAGGAAGGAGTGACTCCTGCAATACCATCACATCTGGCAAGGGCCTGAGGACAGGAAGCCATCTCCTCTTGCACATGGAATATGCAGAGGGCCCGGTTTGGATCCATCCTGTCTTGAGGAGGACTTGGTGACCTGCCAAGCTTGTGGGTTGCTATTTCTTTTCCATTGCCCAAAGGTAACGGTGTCCAGGTATTGAGGATCACAGGCTCGGGGTCTGTGAGAGCCTCTGTTTTCAGGAAAGCCCAGTAGGTAGCCAGTCATTTGTTTTAATGGTGTATAGCATGAGGTCAGAAGGAGCAGTTTCTTGCATTAAATGCCTTGAGCAACATATGGCCATAATATGTGGACCGGAGGCTCCAGGAGGCCTGAGAGGAGACTGCCAAAGCCTCAAGGGTGAAGCCATTTTGAGGAGACTAACAGGAGTGCCTATTGTTTTCAACTGGGAAGTAAAATTTGTAAATAATGAAAAGGTTGCCACCAGAAGCCAAAAAGACTAATAGATGTTGGATGTGTCCATAAGTGTGTCAAGCAAATCTCCTTGGGGGAGGAAGTCCTCAATGCAATGTTCTACCCGAGTCCCTGGGGAAAGTGGATGCAGTGAAGGTCTTCCCTGCAAAGACTGTGCCCGAGGGCAAAGCTGTTAGGGTGCCCCATGGAGAGCGTGGAAAAGGAATATTGGGCCCTTTCAGGCGTGAAGGCGAACTGCAGCTGAGAGGCTGTGGAAATGATCACTGAATACAACATATTAGCCAAATCTGTAAGAGAAGTTATTTACAGGTTGTTGATTGGATAGAATCAGTAATTTTAATAATATTGACTATTGGGTATGGGGCATTAAGGGAAGGGAGCCACAGCATTATGCTTGCAGTCATCCACCAAGAAGCACCATTTATTTTTTTTTTCCAGGTTTAAGAACAGGCAAACTTGGGCTGCCAAATGGACAGTGGGTCAGGAAAATCACCCCTTTAGTAATGAGGTTTTCTATACTGTACTAAGTTTTAATCCTTGAAGGCCCTGTTTTCTCAAATAACTACTTTATGTTGGGTCATATTAACTATTTTAATTGGGCATCCATGGGATCCCATCATATGAAGTCAACTTGTAGGTATCAAAGGCTGGCTTTAATTTCAACTTGTTATTCATTAGATTAGAGCACCTATGCCCGCTATGGGATATTTTAGGGCAATCAGTACCATGAATATGGGAAATTTAGGCAAGGCTTTACCTATTTTTCTCTATATTTAGCCACTTTCATAAGATTACAGGGAATAATACAACCTTTAAATTTAGCCCTAGCCAGTTTGGCCCAGTGGATAGTGTCAGCCTGTGAACTGAAGTGTCCCCGATTTGATTCCAGTCAATTTGATTCCAATCGGTTGCATGCTCAATCCCTGGCCCTGGTTGGGATTCATGTAGGAGGCAACCAATTGATGTGTCTCTCTCACAACAATGTTCTCTCTCTGTGTCTCTCCCCCTCCCTTCCATTCTCTCTAAAAATCAACAGGAAAATATCCTTGGGTGAGGATTAACAAGATAATAATAATAATTTATTTACTTAGTGGAATTTGCAGGTATAACTATAATTTGAGCCCCGATATGTATTAAGTCCATAAAATTTAATCAACTGTTGCATTTTAGCAAATGCTGAAGTTAATTTAGAATCTAAGTTGTAGAGGCACAAAAGCGAATCAGCACTCTTTTAGTCTATTTTTTCCTTTTTCTTTTTTAAATCTTTATTGTTGAAAGTATTACACATGTGCCCCTCTTTCCCCATTGACCCTTTCTAGCATCTCCCCCACTCCCCTCACCCCAGACATTCCCCACTCTATTCTCTATGTCCATGGGTTATGTATATATGCATACAAGTTCTTTGGTTAATCTCTTCCCATCCACCCACCCTCACCTTCCCTCTGAGATTGGACAGTCTGTTCCATGCTTCTATGTCTCTGGAGCTATTTCGTTCATCAGCTTATTTTGTTCATTAGATTCCACATATGAGTGAGATCATGTGATACTTATTTTTCTCTGACTGTGTTATTTCACTTAGCAAAATACTCTCCAAGTCTCAGAGGGTAAGATATCCTTTTTTACTGCTGCGTAGTAATTCCATGGTGTAATGTACCACAGCTTTTGTATCCACTCATCTACTAATGGGTACTTGAGCTGTTTCCAGATCTTAGCTATTGTAAATCGCTCTGCTATGAACACAGGGGTGCATACATTCTTTCTGATTGGGGTTTCTGGTTTCTTAGGATATATTCCTAGAAGTAGGATCACTGGGTCGAATGGAAGATCCATTTTTAATTTTTTGAGGAAACTCCATGCTGTTTACCACAGTGGCTACACCAGTCTGCATTCCCACCAGCAGTGCACGAGGGTTCTCTTCTTTCCACATCCTCACCAGCACTTGTCCTTTGTTGATTTGTTGATGGTAGCCATTCTGACAGGTGTGAGGTGATTACCTCATTGTCGTTTTATTTTGCATCTCTCTGATGATCAGTGACTTTGAGCATTTTTCATATGTCTCTTGGCCTTCAGTGTATCCATTTTGGAGAAGTGTCTAATCAGGTCTTTTCCCCCATTTTTTAATTGGATTGTGTGTCTTCCTTTTGTTAACTTGTATGAGTTCCTTATATATTTTGGATATTAACCCTTTATCAGATACTAGTGGCCCGGTGCACGAAATTCATGCACAGGGAAGGGGGTGTTCCTCAGCCCGGCCTGCACCCTCTTCAATCTGGGACCCCTTGAAGGATGTCCTACTGCCGGTTTACAGGGATCAGACATCCCTCTCGCAATCCGGGACTTCTGGCTCCTAACCACTCACCTGCCTGCCTGCCTGATTGCCCCTAACCACTCTGCCTGCCAGCCTGCTCACCCACAACTGCCCCCGCCGCCGGCCTGCTTACCTCCAAATGCCTCCCCCCCGCCAGCCTGATCATCCCCAACTCACATTTAAGTGTTTTATCCATTTTGAGTTTATTTTTGGGTATGGTGTAAGTTGGTGGTCTCATTTTATTTTTTTGCATGTACCTGTCCAGTTTTCCCAACACCTTTTCTTGAAGAGACTGTCTTGACTCCATTGTATGCTCTTTCCTCCTTTGTCAAATATTAACTGAACGTAATGGCTTGGGTTGATTTCTGGGGTCTCTGTTCTGTTCCATTGATGTATATGCCTGTTCTTGTGCCAGTACCAGGCTATTTTGATTACAGTGGCTTTGTAGTATAAGTTGATAGCTGGTATTGTGATCCCTCCAACTTTGTTCTTCTTTCTCAAGATTGCTGCTGCTATTTGGGGTCTTTTATGGTTCCATATAAATTTTTGGAGTATTTGTTCTTGATCTGTGAAATATGCCATTGGTATTTTTGTATTGCTTTATATATTTTAAACTAGAGGCCCAGTGCCTGAAAATTCATGCACTGGAGAGGGGGGTCCCTCAGCCCGGCCTGCCCCCTCTCACAGTCCGGGAGCCCTCAGGGGTGGGAGGCGACCCGGCGATCAGGGGAAGGCAACACCCCCATCACAGCTCTGCTGCTGCCACTGCCGGCAGCACAAGCCTCAGCCGATCCTGGTTATCTGAGCCTTGGGCGGCCCTGGGCGGCTGAGGGGCTTAGGGGACTGGGGGACTCTGGAGGCAGGCGCGTGGGCCCAGTGGGGCTGAGGGGACTGGGCGCCGCCATCTTGTGCCTGTGGGTGCCACCATCTTTCAGAGTATGGCAGTCAATTAGCATATTTCCTCCTTATTGGCAGTGGGTGCCGCCATCTTTGAGGGCGTGGCAGTCAATCAGCATATTCCCTCCTTATTGGCTGTGGGTGCTGCCATCTTTGTGGTGGTGTGAGGGTCAATTAGCATATTCCCTCTTATTAGATAGGACTAGTATCCTGGTGCACTAAATTCATGCACATTAAAAGGAAATTAATTGCCCTAACTGGTTTGGCTCAGTGGAAAGAGCGTCGGCCTGTGGACTCAAGGGTCCCAGGTTCGATTCCAGTCAAGGGCATGTACCTTGGTTGCAGGCACATCCCCAGTAGTGGGTGTGCAGGAGGCAGCTGATCAATGTTTCTCTCTCATCGATGTTTCTAACTCTCTATCCCTCTCCCTTCCTCTCTGTAAAAAATCAATAAAATATATTTTTTTAAAAAAGGGAATTAATTAGCAGAGATATTTTAATATTGCTATTTGCCCTTTCTCTATAATAGAAGTGTGGGAGATGAAAGGAAATTAGTAAAATATATATGAAAATAATATATAAATTTATTAATAAATAAACAGTAACAAAAGGATATAACAACAGAGGCATGATATAAAAACGACAAAAACATGATATGAAAACAACAGAAACATGATATGAAAACAACAGTGATGCAAACAACGACTGAAAAAGTGATTAAACTTATTCTAATATCTCCCTATACACCACATTAAGAGTGAAAACACTTTCAGAGTGCTTGACTAATTTCCCTTGTGATGAAGTACTTAGAACTTTAACTGTAACATCACATGCTCTTCAAACTCGAGAGAAAGCAACATATAACTGACCATGTGCGAAAATGTGTCTCTCTCATATTGTTTTTTTCTTTCTCTCTCTCTCTCCCTCTCCTCCCTCTCTTTCACTCTCTCTCTCAAAAAACGAATGGAAACATGTCCTCAGGTCAGGATTAAAAAATATATATATTCTTTACCTGGCATTGAGTTGTTTCCTCTCAGTCGTGCATATCTCAGCTGCATTTTGAAGGGAGTCTGAAGATTTCTAGTTATCTCTGTGCAGCAGTCTCTTCTCTGATATTTTGCCTTGATAACTCTGTTTGCTCTGACTCTGATCTCTGCCTGATTCCTGGCAGCTGACTAGCCTAACTGCCTGACTCCTCAGACTCCTAACTCTGCTCCTCAACTTACAGAGACTGCCTGTGCTCCCCTGCCCTGTACCACAGCCCGGACACTCTCTAGGTAGTCAGTAAGTGAGGGGCAATTGTAAGACTTACCTCCTTTGTTTACCATCTCCCCAGAATCACTGCTCTCCATTGCCTGATGTCCAGTGTCTTGAAAACCACTGTTTCATATGTTTTGTCCAGATTCTAGTTGTTTTGAACAAGAGGCAAATCCAGTTCCTACTGCTCCATTTGGGCTGGAAGATAAAGCAATATGATTAAGTTGTGTTTTTTAAAAATATATTTTTATTGATTTCAGAGAGGAAGGGAGAGGGAGAGAGAGATAGAAACATCAATGATGAGAGAGAATCATTGATCGCTGCCTTGAATCTGCAACCCAGGCAGGTGCCCTCACTGGGAATGGAACTGTGACCTCCTGGTTCATAGGTCAGTGCTCAACCACTGAGCCACACCAGCTGGACCGTGAGTGGTTCTTGAATGTGCTTAGTAACCAACAATGGCTGAAGTACAGAGCTTGCAAGTGATTTACCTATTCAAAAAATTAGGCAGGTTTAAGGTTACTCCTAGACTAGGGCAAAGTTATTCTCATATATTATCATCATAAAATGTGGGGGACAGGGCGAGACTGTGCCCTCCAGGAATAGTACCTCACTGTAATGTTCTTTTTCTGTGTACCTGTAGAAATACATCCCTCTGGAACACAGCACCCATTGGGCTTATGTGAGTAGAAATATGGCATGGCGGTTTACTGGTAATCACCTCTCTGGGGCAGATGCCCAACTTCAGGTTCCTACTTCTCTCAAGGTAGATTTCTACCTGTTTATTAAAGAAAATAAAGATTTGGCTTGGACATGAATCCTAATCCTTTCACTTACAAACCATGTGGCCTTTGGCAAGTCATGTAACCATGGAAAGTCACTTAACCATCATTTTCTCATTGTAAAACGAGATTCTAACAATCTCATGAGATTGTGTAAAAATAAAATAAAAAATAAATGAAAGTGTGCTTTGAAAACTAGGAGGAATATAACTATTTAAACACTTTGTTTTTTGTTCTTTTGCAAAATAAAACTATCTCCACTGTCACTGATTTACATGCCAGAATCCCAAACGTTACAGGGTTTGACAAATGCTGGAAATGAGTTATACTTCTGTGACCCGCACGAAGTTAATTTTTTCCTCTGCCTCCTTCATATTTTGTTTAACCAACAAGCTGGGATTAGAAAACTTTTTTAGGAGCATGTACTATTTGAAGAGAAGCAATTTATTAACATGTTAGATATTTAAAATATATGATAGGGAAAAGGTATGTGTATAAAATCCAAAGAGACCTGCTTAAGAAACCTGGCCTCACCTCTTAGAAGCTGGGTGACCTTGGTCAAATTTTATATTTCTTTGAAATCAAATTTTTTATAATACCTACTTAATAGGACTGGAGTAGGGAGTAAATGAGTATCTGTCTGTCTATCATCATCCATCTATCGTCTATTCATCCTCTATCTATAGACCAAGTTAATGACATATAGTAGATTCTCAGTAATGTTTACTGAGACATTAACATTTTGATAGGTGGCAAGTAATATTAAATTTAAAAGTTTTCATCTTCATTTTTTATAACATAGTTTTGAGATGTAATTCACATGCCATAAAATTTGCCCCTTTACAGAGTTTGTGTAACCATAAACACTTTCTAATTTTAGAAGATTTCACCACTCCAAAAAGGAACTCTGTACTCACAAGCAGTCACTCCACATTGTTCCCTTCCCCCAGCACTTGGCAACCACTAATGTACTTTCTGTCTCTATAAATTTGCCTCTTCTGAACATTTCAAATAATTGGAATTGTGTACTATGTGGTCCTTTGTGACTTCCCGGGATTCTGATAGAAATTGTTCTGATTCTGGAGATCAATTTGAATAGGACTATATCATCTTAACAACATTTTGTGTTCCAATGTGTGAAGATGGGATGTGGTTCCATTTATTTAGATCTTCAATATTTTTAGCAATATTTTATATTAGTCAATGAAAATTCTTGCTGATATATAAAAATATAATTGATGTTTGTATATTGATCCTGTGTCCTCCAACTTTGCTGAATTTATTTTTTAGTTCTAATAGCTTTTTAGTGGACTCTAGTATTTCTGTATATAAGAGCATACCATCTGTTAACAGATAGTTTTGCTTCTTGCTTTCCAATCTGGATGCCTTTTGTTTCTTTTACTTGCCTAATTGCCCTAATTAGAATCTCCAATACAATTTTGAATAGAAATGGCAAGAGTAAACATTTGTCTTGTTCATGATCTTAGGGAGAACACATTCAGTCTTTCATCAGGTGTGATGTTAGCTGTGCATTTTTCTTAGATGTCCTTAATGAGGTTGAGGATGTGTTCTTCTATTTCTAGTTTGTTGAGTGTGTGTGTATTTAAATATAAAAGGGTATTTTTCAAATAGTTTTTACCTATCATGTAATTTCCCCCTTTGTTCTATTGATATGTTGTATTGCATTTATTGACTTTGACATTTAAATTTCTTTCTTTTTTTTAAAATCTTTATTGTTGAGATTATTACACATGTCTCCCTCCCCCTCCCCCCCCTTTGCCTCCCTCCACCAAGTTCCTGCCCCGCCCTGCCCCAGGCCTTGGCTACCCTATTGTCTGTGTCCATAGGTAATGCATATATACATATAAGATCTTTGTTTAATCTCTTCCTCTCCACCCCCCTTCTCTCTGAGAATCGTCAGCCTGTTCCATTTCCATGCCTCTGATTTTATTTTATTTACCAGTTTATTCTGTTCATTAAATTTCTTATTCGTTTATTTTGATTTTTAGATTCAATTGTTGATAGGTATGTATTTGTTGCCATTTTGTTATTCATATTTTTTATCTTTTTCTTTTTCTTCTTCTTCCTCTTCTTAAAGAATACCCTTCAACATTTCATATAATACTGGTTTGGTGGTGATGAACTCCTTTAGCTTTTTCTTACCTGTGAAACGCTTTATCTGACCTTTAATTCTAAATGATAGCTTTGCTGGGTAGAGTAATCTTGGTTGTAGGTCCTTGCTATTCATCACTGTGAATATTTCTTGCCACACCCTTCTGGCCTGTTGAGAAATCAGCTGACAGTCATATGGGCATTCCTTGTAGGTAACTAACTGCTTTTCTCTTGCTGCTTTTAAGATTCTCTCTTTGTCTTTAGCCCTTGGCATTTTAATTATGATGTGTCTTGGTGTGGTCCTCTTTGGGTTTCTCTTGTGTGGGACTCTATGTGCTTCCTGGACTTGTAAGTCTATTTCTTTCACCAGGTAGGGGAAGTTTTCTGTTATTATTTCTTCAAATAGGTTTTCAATATCTTGCTCTCTCTCTTCTCCTGGCACCCCCATAATGCAAATGTTGGTATGCTTGAAGTTGTCCCAGAGGCTCCTACACTATCTTCATATTTTTGGTTTCTTTTTTCTTTTTCCTCTTTCTGTTTGGTGTTTTTTGCTTCCTCATATTTCAAATTGTTGATTTGATTCTCAGAATCCTCTACTCTACTGTTGAATCCCTGTATATTATTTTTTATTTCAGTCAGTGTATGCTCAATTTCTGACTGGTCCTTTTCCATGTGTTTGGCGTTCTCACTAAGATCCTTGAAAGTCTCACTAAGTCCCTTGGAGATTTCTAGAAGATTCTCAAGTAATCTTATAACTGTGGTTTTGAACTCTATATCCAGTAGTTTGCTTTCTTCCATTTCTTTCATTTGTGACATGTTTCTTTGTCTCCACATGTTTGGTTGCTTCCCTCTGTTTGTTTCTATGTATTGGTTAGAGCTGCTATGTCTCCTTGCGTTGGTAGAGTGGCCTTGTGTAGTAGGTGTCCTATAGGGCCCAGTGGCTCAGTCACCTGAACTGGGAGCTCTAGGTGTACCCCTTTGTGGGCTGTGAGCACAGTCTCGTAGTTGAGACTTGATTGCTGTTGTTGTCACTGGGAAGAATTGACCTCCAGGCCAATTGACTGTGAGGACCAGCTGCAACTACAGTGGGAGAGCTGCTGTGCAGGAGACATCTCTATGGAGCAGGACTTGCTTCAGTGGGGCTTTGGTGCTCACTGAGTCTGCCCCTTGAGTGTGTGGCTTATGGATATGAAGAGTTGTAATCTGGTATGGTCTGATACTGACCATTGGGTACACTGGTTCTTGGGTCTCCAGGGAGGTGCAA
This sequence comes from Myotis yumanensis, assembly GCF_028538775.1. NCBI lineage: Eukaryota > Metazoa > Chordata > Mammalia > Chiroptera > Vespertilionidae > Myotis > Myotis yumanensis. Next base: position 64,657,200 of record NW_027223758.1, read on the forward strand.
AGTCAGCCACTGCCTGGGGCCACCCAGCAGGAGCTACAGAGAGATCTGCAATTCCTCCTCTTTGTATCAGGTTTGGAAATGCCCAGATAAGGCCCAGCTGTGAAGCAAGGCAGGCTGGTGCTGGTGCCGGGTTTTGGGCCTTTTTTTAATAGGGGTTCCCTGACCCAGCTGCAGCTTGTTGAGATATTTTAGTCTGAACAAGGACAGGCTATTTATATGCAAAAGCTGTTGCAGGCAGCTTGGGTGGGGTTATAAATTGGATGAGGCGGGGTCTTAGAAATCACCAGGGCAGAGCAAACAGAAATGGCTGCCAGTCAGCCCTGTGACTGGGGAGGTCCTAGCATAGGAACAATGATTCCTGCGAGCACCTCCGTCTGGGAGAAAGCTGCCACCGAGTTCCTGCCCTGATGCCAGACAAATGTGTCCCCCAGAGCCTCGTCCTGGTGCTGGAGCTCAGAGGAAGCAGGACCTGGTAAGTTCAATTTGTGGTGCCAGCCTTTTAAGAGGAACAGCTGGGTCTCCTCCAGCAGCCTCTGTGTCACAGCCCCAATCCACACTGGTTTTTACAGCCTATAGTTCTTACTGCCCATAAGGACTTCTTTTTCCAGCTCTGGGACCCTGGGCTGGGGGTCTGGTGTGGGGCTGGGACCCCTTGCTCCTCACGGGCAGTCTCCACATAGATGACCTCCCTCCCGATTAAAAAAGCGGCACACCCGGGTGCCAGACCAGCCCGTTCCACACCTCCACCCCTCCTACCAGTCTCGGTGTGCTTTCTTCTTCTCTAGTTGTAGGGCTTCCATTCAGGCAGCTTTCTAGAGGTTCTGGATGATGGTTGTTCTGTAGTTTAGTTGTAATTTTGATGTGGTTGTGGGAGGCAGTGAGTATAGACATTCACCTATGCTGCCACCTTGGTTCCCTTTCAAACAATATGTCGACTTTAACATTTTAAACCACTATTGTGTTCCTGGGATAAATCATACTTGGACATAATGCATAGTACTTTTAATATGCTGTTGACTTGGTTGCTTGCTTTTTGTTGAGGATTTTTGTGTCTATATTAACAAGAAATGCTGTTCTATGTTTTTTCTTATGATGCTTTTGCCTAGTCTTTTTCCAAGTATCATTTATTTTTCCTAGAATCTGGATACAATTAACTGTAGTAAGACAGTGCTCAGTATGACTTAAGCCTCACTTTAGGTTCTTAAACTGCTTCAGTATTTGTAAACGTGAATTCATATTCCAGTAAAACTGGAACACTAAAATTTGATATACCAACAAATTTACTCAATATTGATGTAACTGCATAATTTTATATGTAACACGTGGGCTTTCATATAACAGAACTTGTCCTTTATAAACTAGCTTACACATAAACAAAATTACTCTTTGCTTATCTGTCCTAACCATTTAGTGTTACACCAACAGACCCCCCCCCCCCCCATAGCTTTTACTATGTAAACAGGTAATTCCTCCCCTTAAGATAAAGTGAAGCCAATTCTAAAGTAATCAGCAGATAAAACACCAGAAGTGGGTTATGGGCAACTTACACATCAGTAGTTTAATAGAAAGTTACAGTGTTGACCAAAAGAACACACAGGTTTCTCATTCAACTTTGTTTTAATGTGTCTCAAAATTCTGTGACAGATTTTTGGTCAAGTTGTTTCCATTGAAAAGTACTGATTTTAAAAACTAATAACTTAAACACACATACACCACAAAACATTCTCCTTTCCTTCTGAAGGTTTTATGATGCCTTGTAATCATTTACCAGCCTTTTACTATTAAACCTAAATGGCCAATTGAGACACACAGTTCTGAGACTATTCCTCACCACTGATGAAAATGGGGGTGGCAGGTGTTGGGGATGATATTCATTTAGCCTTTTGAGTTTTCTGGGAAGACTTGGAGACTTTGCCAATTCCAGCTGCCTTCTGGTCCACTGCTCTGATGATACTGTAATTGAAACATATACTTTGTATAATTGCAATCCTCTTACATTTATTGAAGTTTGTTTTATGACATATGTTCTATCTTGGAGAATGTTGCATGTACTCTTGAAAGACTGCGTATTCTACTATTCGTGCATGAAGTGTTCTATATATGTCTATTAGATCTAACTGATCTATGATGTTCAAGTCTTCTATTTCCTTGTTGATCTTCTGCCTAGTTGTTCTATCCATTATTGAAATTGAGGTATGGAAATCTCCAACTATTATTATTGAATTGTATACTTCTCTCTTAATTTCTGTCATTTTCACTTCATGTATTAGGGGACTCCCTTGTGCATATGTGTTTATAATTCTTATGTCACCCTGGTAGAATGATGTCTTTATCATTGTAACACATCCTCTTAGTCTGTAGTAACAATTTTTATCTTAAATTGTTCTATATTAATATAACTACTTCAATTTTCTTTTTTTTTGTTTAACAGCTTCATTGAGCTATAACTCGAATATTATACAACTCACCCACTTAAAGTTTAAACTTTAGTGGTTTTTAGTTTGTGCACAGACTTGTGCAATGTTCACCACTGTCGATTTTCAGACATTTTCATAACTCCAAAAGAAAACCCATACCATTAGCAGTTACTGCTCATTTTCCCTCAACCCTTCCAGTCCTATGCAGCCACTCTTGTACTCTGTTTTGTATAGATTTGCTTATTCTGGACATTTATATGAATGGAAATCATACAATGAGTAGTCATTTTGTTTGCCTGGCTTCTTTCTCTCAACGTAAGGTTTTCAAGATTCATCTATGTTATAGTCAATATTAGTTCTTCATTCCTCTTACTGTTGGCTTTTTTAATGTGGTAAAAAACACATAACATAAAGTTTACCATCTTAACTATTTTTAATTGTATAATACAATAATGTTAATTATATGCACATTGTGGCACAACAGATCTCTAAAACATTTTTATCTTGTAAAACTGAAAATCTATACTCATTGAACATCTACTTTATTTTCTCACTCCTCTCAGCCCCTTGCAACTACCATTATATTTTCTGTTTCTAAGAGTCTGGTTACTTTAGATACCTTACATAGGTTAACTCATGCAGTATTTGCCTTTTATTTTTACTTAGCATGATAAACAAGGTTTTATTCATGTTGTAAAATGGGCATAACAGAAGTTCCTTCTTTTTTGAAGGCCTGATAATTTCCATTGTATGTATAGACCACATTTTCTTTACCCATTCATCAGCCAATAAAAATCTGGATTACTTCCACCTCTTCTCTATTGTGAATAATCAGGCAATAAATATGGGTGTTTTCAATTCTTTTCAATATATAACTAGAAGTGAATTGCTGGATCATATAGTATTCTATTTCTAATTTTTGAGGAATCGCCATACTGTTTTCCATAATATCTGCACCATTTTACATTCTCACCATCAGTGCACCAGGGTTCTAATGTCTCCATATCCTTAAAAATACTTATAATGTTCTGCTGTGTTGTGTTGTTGTTTTTTATAGCAGGCATCCTGATGGATGTGGGGTGATATTTCAGTGTGCTTTTGTATTTTATCTTCTTGATGATTAGTGATATTGAGCAACTTTCCATCCTCTTGTTGGCCATTAGTATATCTTCTTTGGAGAAATGTCTCTTTAAGTCGATTTTAAAATCGGGTTGTTTGTTGTTGTTGAGTTCTAGTTCTTTATATATTATGAATGTTACTCCTCATCAGATATATGGTTTGCAAATACTTTCTCCCATTTTGTAGGTTACCTGTTCACTCTGTTGTTTCCTTTGCTGTGCAAAGGTTTTTAAGTGTGATGTCATCCTATTTGTCTATTTATTGCTTTTGCTGCCTGTGCTCTTGGTGTCATATCCATGAAATCATTGCCAAATCCAATGTCATGAAGCTTCTAGGAATTTTATAGTTTTAAGTCTTACACTGAGGTCTTTAACCCATTTTGAGTTATTTTTTATATGGTGTAAGGCAAGGCTCTAACTTTATTCTTTTGCATGAAGACATCCAGTTTTTCAGCACCGTTTGATAAAAAGACTTGTACTTTATTCCTTTTTATTGCCAAATAATATTACCTTGTATGAATAATATATTACCTTTTATTTATCTATTTATCTATTCTTCAGCTGAAGAACATTTAAATTATTTTCACATTTGGGCTATTATGAGTAATGCTTCCACAAACATTAGTATGCAAGTTTTTATGTGGATATTCTTTTCATTTCTCTTGGGTTTATGCCCAGGAGTTGAATTGCTGGGTAACTTTATGTTTAACCTGTGTATTCTACTATTGGTAGAGTAACTGTCAAATTGCTTTCCAAGTGGCTGCACCTATGATGGTTTTAATGTCTGTATATTCTCATACACACACACACACACAGACACACACACACACACACACACACACACACACACACTGTGCTGCTGGGGTTCCAGGGCCGCCGTGGGTCTCAGGGGTCTTCAGGGGAAGGCAGGAGGTGGCTCCTCTGGTGATGTGTGTCTCCTCCAGCCCTCCTGCTTACCACATACAAAATACTGTGTCCTTCCACCCACACATGATGAAGGAAGGTAGTGAATTTATAATTTCTTAATAAAAAATGAAAGAGCAGAATAATTTCAACTCCCAACTCTCCCTTCTGGGGTCCTGGCTGGCACCCCTTTGCATTTGTACAAGGTGTGCCTGCTTAAATAGGCTTTAAAATATAGTACTGCGAAGCTTCTTTCCTTTGATTCCTCTTTGACTAGATTTATGTCAAAAGGGAACCATACTGTCAGCCAGCAGATTAAGCTCATTTGAAATATAAGTTCCAGTAGTCTCTACTGTTACTTTTCTCTTGCTTATGGAACTTAGTAGATGTTTATTTTTGAACTGTCACTTTTTTTTTTTTTTTTGCCTGAGAAAACCCATTATTTTATTTTCATTGAAGAAGGCTCCACAGGAACCTGGAATTTGTTATTTTTCATCATTTTTCTTGACATAAAAGTGACATTCATGCCAGTGGAAATAAAAATAGTATTTGTGACATATAGCAGATTTGATCATGTAAACTTACTTGGCAATGTAAGCAAGGGATGGTGGGAAGAGCACTGTAGTTGGAGCTGAAAGATCTGGGTTCAGGTTTGGGGGTTTTTACTCACTTTGTAGCTTAAATTATACTAAGAAAGTCATTTAGTCTCTACATCACTGTTTTCTCACCTGCAAAATAATAACTTTCCTCAAAAGACTCTTTAGAGCAGGGGTTCTCAACCTTGGCTGCACATTAGAATCACCTGGGAATGTTTTTAAAATCCTGATTTCTGGGCCTCATCCTCCGGAAATTCTGTTTCTTTGTTACTAATATTGTGGCCCTACCCCATAACAAAGAAACAGAATTTCTGGAGGATGAGGCCCAGAAATCAGGATTTTAAAAAGATTCCCAGGTGATTCTAATGTGCAGCCAAGGTTGAGAACCACAGCTTTAGAGGATCAAATGGGATAATGCATGTGGAATGACCTTGGACACCTGACAAATGATATGATATTGTCTTAAGATGAGATTTAGGGGGTTCGGAGTGGGCAAACGGGTGAAAGAGGTCAAAAGTAAAAACTTACAGTTATAAAAAAAGAATGGGGGTGTAATATACAGGTGACTAGGATTAATAAATAATACTGTATGGTATATTTGAAAGTGGCTAAGAGAGTAAATCTTAAGAGTTTACATCACAAGACAAAAATTATAACTGTGGTGGGGATGGATGTTAATTAGACTTAGGGTGGTGGTCATTTTGCAATATATACAAATATCAAATCATTTATAGTGTACACCTGAAATTAATATATTATGTCAATTATATTGCAATAAAAATGATATCTAGCTAACCTATATTATTCTTAGCTGTGTAGTTGGAATATTGATCTATTTAAGCTATTGGTTTGGGTGTGTTTGGGTTTGTGCATTTGTGAGTGTATTTTATAATAGAGTGCAATCAACTATGTAATTGTTTCATTGTCTTCAAAAATATTTGATATATTTCATAAAAATGATCAAACCATGAAATACTGAAGCTCCACCTATAGAGTGGCCCCAGGAATATGTGTGTTAGAATGCAGTTTCCTAAGCTCCAACCCCAGATCCTCCTCAATTTGATGGTGGCAATGCCTCATCGCAGGGCCTGCTGTGCTGGGTTGGGTGGTTCTCCACATTCCCCCGCCCCCAATCAATTCCAGAGCTGGATCCCACTCCCCCTGGCCCCTGTAGGGCTAGGAGGGTCAGGCTCCTGCAGTTGCTGGCTCTGTCACCTCCCCATCTGTAAATAGCCCACCCCCCCCTTCCCGTTTGTCTCTTTGACCATCTGAGAACTCCATGTCCTGCTGGGATTTTGATAGTAGGTTAGACACATGCCAGTTTTCTTTCTCAATTCCTATAGATGTTAGTACTTCTCTTTAATTACATCTGGGTTATATAATCACTATGCTGGGCTTATCTCTTCCTACCTAACTGGACTATAAACTCCCTGAAGAGGAAATAGAGCTTCCTCATCTCTGTGCCCCTCATGAAACCCATCACCCAACTGTGGCAGGGAGAAGCCCTTTCATGGAGAAGGGCAAATACTGAAATAAGGTTTAACTCATAGATGTCTATGTGTTTGTAATAGGTTATGAAGCAACTGCTCTGAAATTATTCCCAAGATGAAGAGGTTTTAATATGAGGAAATAGTTTTAAATATTACTTTTTTTCTCTGGAAATAGCCTCCTCATGATCTCTGTCTTCTGAAAATAGAAATTCATGTCAAGATGGTACATTATTTAACTATTCTATGCCAAGGTCATTTTAAGAGCTCGACATTAATTGGAGAAGGACATGACATTTTAAGTCCCGTCCACATGGATTCAAACCTATTTATCCACGGAAATTGCTGCTGCCACTTCTTAGGAACACACAGCATTCCATTTAAAGATAGACTGTTCAGAATAACAAAATCAATGAGAGAGAGAAACATTGATTGGTTGTCTCCTGTATGCACCCTGACTGGGAATCAAACCCAAAATCTTTTGGTGTATGGGACAACACTCCAACCAACTGAGCAATCCAATAAAACAATGTCTTAACTGCAAAATGGGCAAAAGATCTAAATAGACATCTCACTAAAGAAAATATATGGAGCCCTGGCCGGTTTGGCACAGTGGATGGAGCGTTGGCCTGCGGACTAAAGGGTCCCAGGTTCGATTCCGGTGAAGGGCATGTACCTTGGTTGCGGGCACATCCCCAATGGGGGGTGTGCAGGAGGCAGCTGGTCGATGTCTCTCTCTCATCGATGTTTCTGACTCTCTGTCCCTCTCCCTTCCTCTCTGTGAAAAATCAATAAAAATATATTTAAAAAGAAGAAGAAGATATATGGATAGTAAATAAGTATATAAAAATTGCTCAACATCATGTGTCATCAAGGGATTGCAAATTCGAACAATAAGATACCTACTAGAATGGCTAAAATCCAAAATACAACACCAAACTGATGAGAATGTTGAGCAAGAGCAACTCTCATTTATTGCTGGTGGGGATGCAAAATGTTACAGCCACCTTATTCATTTATTTATATTTCAAATTATATTTACTTAAATTGTAGTTGACATACAACATTATATTAGTTTCAGGTGTACAATTTGACATATACTTCTGATGCGATCATCACAATAAGTTTAGTAACAATCTGTTACTGTATAAACTTATTACAATATTATTGACTATATTCCCCATGCTATACATTATATCCCTGTGACTTTCGAATTGCATAACTAGAATTGTTACCTCTTATTCTTCTTCACTATTTCTACTATTCCCTCTTCTTTGACAGCCATCAATTTGTCCTCTATGAGACTGTTTCTGTTCTTTTGTTGTTGTTTCATTTAGATTCCACATTTAAGTAAAACCATATGGTATTTGTCTTTCTCTGTCTGACTTCTTCACTCAGCAAAATGCCTTCCAGGTCCATCCATGTTGTTGCAAATGGCAAGATTTCATGCTTTTTTATGGCAACTAATATTCCATTATTTCACATCTTTATCCATTCATTTATCAATGGACATCTAGTTTGCCTTCTTTTCTTGGCTATTGTAAATGTTGCAATCAGCATTTGAGTGTATGTATCTTTTTGAGTTAGTGTTTTTTATTTTCTTCAAAATACCCAGAATTGGAATTGCTGGGTTGTATGGTGGTTTTATCTTTACTTAAAAAATATATATATATATATATATATATATATATATATATATATATATATATATTTTATTGATTTTTCACAGAGAGGAAGGGAGAGGGATAGAGAGTTAGAAACATCGATGAGAGAGAAACATCGGTCAACTGCCTCCTGCACACTCCCCACTGGGGATGTGCCCAAAACCAAGGTACATGCCCTTGACCGGAATTGAACCTGGGACCCTTGAGTCCGCAGACCGATGCTCTATCTACTGAGCCAAACCGGTTAGGCTATCTTTACTTTTTTTGATGAAATTCTATAGTGGCTACAGCAATTTACAATGGAACAAATTGTGCACAAGGGTTTGCTTCATCAACACTTATTATTTGGATGCCTTTATTTTATTATTTCCTTGTCTGGTCGCTGTAGCTCGGACTTCTAATACTATGTTGAATAAAAGTGGTGAGAGCGAATATCCTGGTTTTCTTACTGATATTAGAAGAATAGCTTTCAGCTTTTCATCATTGAGTATGATTTAGCTGTGCATTTGTCATGTATGGCCTTTATTATGTTGAGGTATGCCCCTTCTATACCTACTTTATTGAGTGTTTATCATAAATGTATGTTGAATTTTGTCAAATGCTTTGTCTGCTTCTATTGAGATACGACTTTTATTTTTGGATTTGTTAATGTGGTGTAACAGGTTGATTGATTTGCGTTTATTGAACCATTCTTGCACCCCTGTAATAAATCATGGTATAATTCTTTTAATATGTTGTTAAAATTTATTTTGCTAATATTTGCTGAGAATTTTTGCACCTATGCTCATCGGGGATATTGTCCTATAATTTTCTTTTATTGTAGTGTCTTTGTTTGGCTTTGGTATCAGGGTAATGCCAGCCTTGTAGAATGAGTTTGAAAGCATGCCTTCCTCTTCAAATGTTTTGGAATTTTTTTGAGAAGGAAAGATATTAATTCTTCTTTAAATGTTTTTCTTCTGATTGTGGAGGTTGTTTGTTTGTTTGGAGGGTTTTGATTACTGCTTTAATTTCATTGCTAGTAATTGGTCTGTTCAAAGTCTCTGTTTCAGTATTGAAAGATTGTATGTTTTTAGAAATGTATTTCTTCTAGATTGTCCAATTTGTTGGCATATGATTATTCAGAGTATTCTTTTTAAAAAATATATATAAATTTTTATTGATTTCAGAGAGGAAGGAGAGAGAGAGAGAAACATCAATGATGAGAAAGAATCATTGATCAGCTGCCTCCTGCATGCCCCCAACTGGGGATTGAGCCCACAATCCGGGCATGTGCCTTGACCGGGAATCAAATCATGACCTCCTGGTTCGTAGGTCGATGCTCAACCACTGAGCCACGCCAGCTGGGCCAGAGTATTTTTTAATGATCCTTTGTAATTCTGTCATGTCAGTTGTAATCTCTTTTCTTTTATTTATGATTCTATTTAATTGTGTTCTCATTTTTTCTTGACAAGTCTTATTAAAGGTTTGTCAATTTTACTTATCTTTTGAAAGAATCAGCTCTAGTTTTATTAATATTTTCTATTTTTTTAGTCTATTGCATTTATTTCTGTGCTGACCTTAATTATTTCCTCCCATCTGTTCACTTTGTATTTTTCTAGTTCTTTTTTTCTCGATATAAAGTTAAATTGTTTATTTGGGGGTTTTCTTGTTTCATGAGGTAGGCCTATATCTCTATAAACTTTCCTCTTAGAACTGCTTTTGCTACATCCTGTAGATTTTGAAAAGCTGTGTTCCCATTTTCATTTGTCTCAAGGTAGTTTTTATCTTCTCTTTGACTTTTTCATTGACCCATTGATTGTTCAGTAACATGATGTTTAGTCTACATGTGTTAATGTGTTGTTTTTCCATTTTTTCTTCTTGTAATTGATTTCTAGTTTGATTCTGTTGTGGTTGGAAAAGTGTTTGGTATGAAAAGTGTTTGAATTTATTGAGACTTGTTTTGTGGTCTAACATATGATCTTTTCTGGAGAGTGTTTAATGTGCACTTGAAAAGAATTGCAGTTTTTGGATGAATTGTATACATATTTATAAAGTTCATCTGATTTAATATGTCATTTTGGCTAATATTTCCTTATTGATTTTCTGTCTGAATGATCTATTCATTGATGTAAGTGGGGCATTAAGGTTCCCTACTATTCTTTTATAACTGTTACTTTCTCCTTTTCTCCCTGTAAATATCTGCTTTATGTATCTAGGTGCTCCTATGTTGGGTGTATAAATATTTATGAATGTCATATCCTCTTCTTGCATTGACGCTTTTATCATTATTTAATACCTTCTTAGTCTCTTTTTTGTCCGTTTAAAAATGTTTTATTTGTATTAGGTACCAGAGAAATGGAAGATCCAGAAACTATTGCCAAAAGCCAGGATATCTGGCCAGAGGAAAATCTCTTCTCTTTTTGCTTGAATAACAAAAGCATGTTGGTAGTGGTCGACCTGGCATGGCGAACACAGTCCTTGTGGAGGATTTAAAGTCTTGGGCCACCAAGGGAGTGTGCATCAGGGTCAAAACTGAGGGTTCCAGACTCGGGTTTCCCAGATAATCATTGGGGACCATTTGGAGAGAAGGACTGGTAGAGGGAGAGGAGAATCTGAGCTGTTAATGAGCCATCAGCATTTTAATCGATGCATAAGAGGAAGAGAAAAGAAGCAAAGTCAAAAAGCACAAGCATTTAGGAAATACATTTGAACGCACTTTTGGGGAAGGATTCTCCACAAACAGAAGAACAGAACGTTGTTCTCTGCAGGTGTCACCGAGAGCTGCAAAGGCCAGCAGCCAGGGCTGCATCCCAGCGAAAGGGAGGGTCATGCTCCAGGGCTCTGACCGCTAGGTGGTGCTTGAGGCCCGCGCCTGGGAAAAAGCAAAGAGAAGGGGTCCCCGGGGAGCCCGACACGGAGGCGGGGCTGTGAGGCTGTACAAAGGCCGGAGCGGCAGCCCGGCTCAGGGCGCCTGTGCGTTGTCTGAGGAGTCCCGTCCGGGGGTGATGGCAGTTCGGCTCCCGACAGCTGTCCCAGCCTGTGGATGCCAGTGTCCCGAGCGAAGGGCCCACGGGCTGCTGAGCAGGAGAAGAGGAGCGGGGTAGAGCGCTGGTAAATAGCCCACTTTCTTTGTACTTAAAATCGCCTTGAAAGGAATGCAAAGGCATGCCTCACTGTCGCGGGCAGGAGAGCTACTTGGGTATTTACACAGCTTGATATGATGATTAATGTAATTGTATAATTGGCCACTCACTATCCCTGAGACAGAACTAGGCAAAGTGACAAATGCTTACATTTCAGCAAAAACTTGTTATTGATGATGAAAAATGATGGCAGAAATTCTAACTCCCAGATGTGCTGAGTTTGGAGGGCAAAGGGATTTTTCAATATAAATCATGGGAGAGAAATTGGGCAACAAAGGAGTGATCTTGCTCTAGTTCTTGGTCAATTCAAATCCCTCGCTTCTTCGTGCTATTTGTATGTGGTACTTATACAAGTATTTATTAATCAGACTTTGAGGAATTCAAATGCAGAATCAGGGAAAATATTTCTTGAGGGGAAAACAGCATTCTGTGTGTCTCAAATTCAACATGCATGTGCAACTAAATTTGTGAATTGAAGACAGTAACTATTTGTGCTTATATCAAAATTAATGAGTCACCTTGGTTACAGTCTTAATGATAACTATGGAGACTGAAGCCTAGTGGATTTTAGGAGTGTCAGGACAAATCTTAGGAAGACACCTTACTTGAAATATTGGAAGGACTACTCTGTAAAGTATATGATTGTCTAACCACTATATATCTGAAACTAGTATAAAATAATATTTAATGTAAACTGTAATTGAAAAATTTAAAAAGATGGTCCTGCCATCTTGGACAGGAGTAATACAAATATTTGTATAAGCACAATGTTACTACTCTAATAATTGTAAAAATGTTACTAATGTCAACAAAGCATGACATTTATGTTTATTTTACATAGTAGATTATTTAAAAAAGAAGACATCCATCTGTTTCTCTTAAGAGAATATGGGCCTACATATCCTTCAGAAATCTAAGCTCACTGGAGGAAATGCCGTGGCGTAGAGGCCTTAGGAGTGTACAAATCCGGAGACTGGAAGAGGTTTTATAGGCTGTGTGTTGGGAACACTTTTGAGAGTGAACTTGGGTGCCAGGACAACAAGCATAAAAAGTGAAACCGTCTCAGGCACACTGAGATGTGTGGTCACTCTACTATGAGGTCTGTGAAAGAATGGGGGCCTAGAAGGAGGAGGACCAGAAGGCTGGTGACAGTTCTAAGCCTGCGTGTTGGAAGGACACTCTTCCAGGAATCCGGGTCCACGGCAGGATGTGTGTATTCTAATACAGAGAATCCTAGTACTCAGTGAATGCCCTGAGTCCATTCCCCCCCCACTCAGGATTGGCTTGCTTCTGGAATGCTGCTGTGTTTCTTTGGTGCACGGTTAACCTCTCTGAATCATGAATGAAAACCTGTTTTGCAGTAAAGTTGGTGCCAAGAAGAGGAGCAATGAATTCCTCATTTCACCTGTATTTCTTAGCTCTCAACCTGAATGCCACAGAGGGCAACCTTTCAGGACCGAATGTCAAGAACAAGTCTTCGCCGTGTGAAGATATGAGCATCGCCGTGGAGGTGTTTCTGACTTTGGGTCTCATCAGCCTCTTGGAGAACATCTTGGTCATAGGCGCCATAATAAAGAACAAGAACTTGCACTCTCCCATGTATTTCTTTGTGTGCAGTTTAGCTGTAGCTGACATGATGGTGAGCATGTCCAACACCTGGGAGACCATCGCCATATACTTAATAAGTAATAAGCACCTGGTGATAGCGGATACCTTTGTGCGTAATATTGACAATGTGTTTGACTCCATGATCTGCATCTCTGTGGTGGCTTCCATGTGCAGCTTGCTGGCCATCGCGGTGGACAGATATGTCACTATCTTCTATGCCCTGCGCTACCACCACATCATGACAGTGAAGCGTTGCGGGGCGATCATTGCGTGCATCTGGATCTTTTGCACAGGCTGTGGCATTGTTTTCATCATTTACCACGAGTCCACTTACGTCATCATTTGCCTCATCTCCATGTTCTTCACCATGCTGTTCCTCATGGTGTCTCTGTACATACACATGTTTCTCCTGGCACGAACGCATGTCAGGCAGATAGCAGCTCTGCCTGGATACAGTTCCGTGCGGCAGAGGACCAGCATGAAAGGCGCCATCACCCTGACCATGTTGCTAGGCGTTTTCATTGTGTGCTGGGCTCCGTTCTTCCTCCATCTCATTCTGAGGATCTCTTGCCCTCAGAATATCTACTGTTCTTGCTTTATGTCTCACTTCAACATGTACCTCATACTCATCATGTGCAATTCTGTGATCGATCCTCTGATATACGCCTTTCGCAGCCAAGAGATGCGGAAGACCTTTAAGGAGATTATTTGTTGCCACGGCTTCGGGATACCCTGTAGGTTTCCTAGCAGCTATTAAAAGTGCCCTCTGCAGCTTTCTTTTCTCCTTCCTTCACTTTATAATGAAGTCAGTTAGGGGTAATCAAGATAATTCAAAATCAAAACTGTGCATTCCATTTATCTTTTCTCTCACTCTTGAATTAGTACTTAAGATGCACCCCGCCCCCCCCCCCCCCCCCCCCCCCCCCGCTTTTTTTCCTGTGGTGGTGGTTGGGCAGATGTGCACATGCAACTTATCCATTTTGGAAATGGTCTGTGACAATTTATTATTGGCTCATTTGCCTACTACTTTTTCTCCTACTCCCACCCATTGCTGGGGGCCCCATCCATCTTCCATCTAGTGTGTGCTCAGGGTCTACACAGGATGAAGAGCTGACCATAATGGAAGAAAACTTGTGAATATTTACATCATGTGATTGCTTTCTCTCCCCAGAAACTGTTTTGTAACTTCCTTGATATCCCTGGGACTTATCCACACTTTCCAGGGTAAAATAGAGTGAAGTTCTTTCCATTTGAAAGTTCCTGTTTATTTGTTACGGGATTTCTCTATAGCTCTTCTTTCTTGAACTTTTGGTTTAATGGCTTGTGTTCATAATTGTCCAAGGATGGAATTTCCTTAATTCTACTTCTGTCAATCATGATTTTGCTTTTCCCCAGATATAAAACTTGATGCTATAAACCTTACATCATGTGGTGTGAAAGTTTCTGTGACTCTTCTTACTGTCTTATTCTGACTGAGTCTGGGGTTTCCAGATGAATGTCTTGGGGACATGTCATGGGCTCCAAGTGTCCCCATGCCTCCCTCACATACTCCCCACCCCCACTGTAACACATGCCCATAGCCAAGCCATTTTTTACTTTCTAAGATGGGTCTGTCTCCGAGTCTGAAACCCTGTCACTCACTGTATACTTTGCAAATCACAATCCGACTCCAGCAGCCAGAGGAGGTCAGTGCCCATCTCTCACCCAGGGAGTCCCGTCTTCTCCCGTGTGGAATGGAGTTTGAAAATCTGAGTTCAGGTGCTGACTCTGTCATTGACAGGTGATGTTGCCTTAATCATCTCATTTCAGGTTCCCCATCTGTGCTGACCTAACAGGGTGGTCGTGAGAACTGCATGCGGAAGTGTGAGAATACCTTGGGAACTAGTCAAGCACAACAGGGATTGGGTATTTATTTTAAAGAAATGCTGCAGATGGGGTCAATACTAGGGGGATGATGCAGAAGGCAGCCGTGAGAGCAATAGTCTGGAAACCAGGAGGCCTGCTGACTGGAGCAGCTGTGTGACCTCTTGGTCTCAGTGTTCTTATCTGAAGTGAAGGGCTTGGTCTTTATAGCTCCTGTATTCCATTCTGTTATTTTTGGTGTTAATGACTTCTCTTTTTTGGGGGGTATTCACTTCTATACTCTTTCCAGTGGAGGAAAATTATAAATAAAACAGTGTACTACTAGGGTCATTTAATAATGAGCTGTTGAAGCCCTTTGGGGCAGAGGAGCTTCTGGGTGTAGAACACATAAATAACTTACAGATGTGACCCCACCCCTGGCAGCTCAGAGTCCACACACACACACAGAAAATGGTACTGGCACAAGCAGGAAAGTGCATAAGACATCCAAATCTTCGGAATATGGCAGGTTGTTAGCAAATGAGTTTTGAAGGGGCAGCTAGCCCTTCAAATGTTTCCTGTTCCTTTTAGCCGAACAGGCTATGTGTATCTATGAATGGGAAGTAAGTGATCTCTATGTAATTATGACGGAAACCACAGTCCATGTTTACATGGGATGTCTCAGGAACTCAGGTTCCATGAAAGCCAACCGCTCTGCTGTCCTGTTCATATCTGTGGCTTTGTTGCCTGCAGTAGCTTCTGATACAGAGTACGCACTTCACTGCTGTTTGCTATTGTGACTGAGTAAATGTCTATTGAATCCGCTGCCTAACAGCCCTGGGTGCTCTGGGAGGTCACCAGGGTTCCAATTCTGTGCGTAATCACACTTTGGCCCTTGTGGTTTGCAGTCGGCTCCCCCTGGGAGCTCACCAGGCTACTCCTCTGCTCTGGGTGCCTCATGACTTCAGACAAGGTCGGACCTTTCCTAGGAAGATCTTTAAGGAAATGCTCACATGTCTTTTAATCTCTATAAATAGTGCAGAAATAACCCACGTATTCAGATGTGTCTTCAGTTGGAAGAAATACATGTAATATAGTGATTCGATAATATCTGTAAATTAGCCCAGCCCTGGGACTCCAACACAAAATTCCCTACACAAAACATCCATATAGTTGTCAAATACTTCATGGTATTGTATTTTAACTCTTTCTGCTTCTGTCGGAACTTCATTTGATAAAGCAATCCTACCTAATAAAGAAGGAATATGCTAATTGACCCTCACACCATCGCAAAGATGGTGGCACCCACAGCCAATAAGGAAGGAATATGCTAATTGACTGTCCCACCCTCAAAGATGGTGGTGCCCACAGCCAATAAGAAGGGAATATGCTAATTGCTGCCACACCCTCAAAGATGGCAGTACCCACAGCCATAAGATGGCCGGCAGGGGAGGGCAGTTGTGGGCGATCAGGCTAGCAGGGGAGGGCAGCTGGGGGCAATTGGGCTGGCAGGAGCACAGTTAGGCATTGATCAGGCTGGCAGGGGAGTGATTAGGGGGTGATCAGGCTGGCAGGCAGAAGCAGTTAGGGGCAATCAGGCAGGCAGGCAGGTGAGTAGTAGGGAGCCAGCAGTCCCAGATTGTGAGAGGGATGTCCTATGGGATCGGGCCTAAACTGGCAGTCGGACATTCCCTGAGGGGTCCCAGATTGGAGAGGTGCAGGCTGGGCTGAGAGACACCCCCCTCCAGTGCACAAATTTCATGCACCGGGCCTCTAGTGGTTAATAAAATGTGTGCTATTCCAAGTGTTTTTGGTGTTTTTGCCCATTTGTCAGCAGCTGCAGCAAAAGGAGAAGGTATATTCATCAGTGAGTCAGGATGAAGTTTCCCCGACGGTATTTATTGCCTGAATGATGGCCGTTTCTCAGTTCAAGATGATTTAACTCTTAAAAATCAAATAATACTGTACACTTGACATTATACATTGTCTTAAAGTCTGTCTCTTGGTAAATAAGTATTGTGAGGATGTCACTAACCATGTGCTTAGTTGGGGGCTAGAAGCTGTGGTCATCAGATACTCTCTGCCATCAAAGAGCTTATGGGACAAATTATTTAAGACAGGAATATTTTGAGATATGTGAATACACTGTCCACAGTTCAAGATGCTACACATAAATGTGAATTTGTGAGGCGCAGACTATACCTGCTGTAAAATGAGAGCTGTGATAGCTCCTGTGTCTGTAATGGCAATTTTCACCGATAGATTCAGGGAGCATATTAGAGTTTTGTGGTGAAGGTGTAACTTTGAAACCCCCGCCCCCGCCCCAGATTGTCTCTACATCAGGTTCATATGTGGCTCCTCTTGAGCTGGAGACCATTAAACTAAAAGGACAAGTTATCTGATAAATGATGGTGGGACAGGGGACCACACGGTCACTCCCGTTCAAGCAGAGGAAGAGGAGGAGACAGGGCGTTACATTTCCAGGGCTCAACAGCGACCTGTGGCTGGTGCTCCCTCACAGACAGTGCAGATGGGCACTGACCTCCCAGGCTGCTGCCTGTTTGTCCTCTGTCCCTGTGGCTTTTTCTTTCCCGCATCCTAATCACATATGCTTTGAGTCTATCAGGTTGTGAGGGAGAGTCTTGCTTTTAGTTTCTTTTCCCTGAGACCTCTTGTCCAAGTGAAAGGATTCACTGGATCCTTTTACTATATCCCTCTTGGCATTTATTCTGAGACAGCTTCCTTAATCTACTAAGAGGATTTGCAGTGCTGGTGAAACCTGTCCCCTTGATTTGATCCTAGTGCCACATCTGAGTTTTAATTGGCCTATGTTATTCAACGTTTTAAATTTAATTTTTTACTTATTGGGTCGAGAAGAGCTATCTCTTCTCATGCTGGAGACCCTGACTGTGGATTTTCTTTAAAAAAAAAAGTTTAATTTTAAATCTGGTTTCAAATGTATCAGTAAAGAATCCTATTATTTATTGATTGATTGATTGTAAAACACAAATAACATAAATTTACCATATTAACAGTTTTTAAGTTTACAGTTCAGTGGTATTAAGTGCATTCATACTGTTGTTCTACCATCTGAAATCCCTTTTATTCCTGCTTGCATTCAGTTAATTCTTTCTGTAGCTCACCACTCCCTTGTAGTATTTCATTAAATGCAGCCAACAGTAACCAATGCACACTACTGAAATCCTGTTTTCAGACCTTCCCCCATATGCTTATGTCTGATATCCATCAATCAAACTCTCTTTTCCCGAAACATAACATGCATTGCCATCCTTCCCTGCTCTTTGTGTACCTACCCATGTTAGATTCTGACCCAGCCACTTTTCCACAACAATTTCTGTGCTTGTCAGGATAGTCAAGGACAGTGCTTCTCAAACTTTAATAGCTATATGAAACATGAGGAGAGCATGTTAAAAGGCAGATTCAGCCCTGGCCAGTTTGGCTCAGTGGATAGAACACCAGCCTGTGGGACTGAAGAGTCCTGGGTTCGATTCCAGTCAAGGGCACATACCCAGGTTGCGGGCTTGATCCCCAGTAGGGGGCAAGCAGGAGGCAGCCGATCAATGATTCTCTCTCATTATTGATGTTTCTATCTCTCTCCCTCTCCCTTCCTCTCTGATCAATAAAAATATTTAAAAATTAAAATAAAATGCAGATTCACATTTGGTGGGTATGGAGCAGGAACTGAGAGTTTACATATTTAATAAGCTCTCAGATGCTGTTGGTCCAAGGATCCCACTTTGAGAAACAACATCATCCTGTAGAAACAAACAGATCCAAAGTCTCAGTGACTTAACATGATAATAAAAGTTTAGTTTTCCATCATGCTACATGTTCTGCACAAAGTAGCAGGGAGTCTCATTGTAATTACTCAAGGACCCAAGATAATGGAAGCCCTATCCTAAAACATACTTGCATATGAATTTCTATTTCACTCACAATTCATTTGCCAAAATAAGTCCCATGGTCTAACATCAAAGTGAGCTGGAGAAATCCAATTCTACCAATTACCTAGAAGGAGGTGAACTGGACATTGGTGAACAGCACCTATTGTGTGGTCATTCAGTGTCTCTGCCCTCAAGGAGCTAATAAACTTAAGAACTCTAAGAATGAACTTGTGTGGAATAGCTATGTGAAACGAGGGAATGCATTCCCACATCAGTAGTACTGATACTCACAGGTGGTTGTGGGGCACATAGCAGAATTTTGCGATGAGGGGATACGTTTGGAAAAGACCCTAAGGTAAGATTAGGATATATTTAGCTCTTTTTTCCTTCCCCATTGACAATAATTATTGTGCAAAATTTGAGAGAGGAAATATTAGAACTAAAGTGAGATTAATATATAAGCATATTCTATATGTCCTTGAAGGATGGGTTAGATATGCATCGTTGTAGAGAAAAGGGGAACATGGGATCAGAAAGTACTTGGGTAAAAGCTGCCCTTTGGTTGGTGAAATAGCTTGACCAGAACCGATGACATATGTTAGGGCAAGCGTAAAAAATTACTTAGATGTACTGGAAATTATAGAGGTAAGATTATGTGGGCCTTGAAAATAAAGGAGGTAAGGCCTTGAAAATCTATTTTATTCTTGAATAGAAACCAGAGAGCTATTGAAAGTTTTTCTCTCCTCCCTCCCCCGCCTCTTATTAAAGACATGACATTGAACCAACAAAATCTATCCTTGTAAATAATTTTGAGAACAAATTTGAGTTAATGTTGGCAGAGATGGGAGGGAAGCTGTCACAGTCAGGCAGGCTGCAGGCCTGAGGGCTTGGACAAGTTGTGCAATGAGATGGAGAGAAGAGAAAGACATTTTAAAGGAAGGTTCTCTCTGTTTGATACCCAATTAACTACAAAGGAGACTTGACCCTTAGGTGCCCCTTTGCCGTACACTAGAGCATGACTCAATTGTTTCAGTAGAGTCTGAGGCATAATAACAAAATCTATATATATAAAAGCTTAAGTGACCGTTACAACCGGTTACCAAACAACCAGTCACTGTGATGTGCACTAACCACCAGGGGGCAGATACTCAATGCAGGAGCTGCCCCCTGGTGGTCAGTGAACTCCCACAGCCAACATCCTGTGGCCAGCCAACCTCCCTCTGTTCCCCAGGCTGACCAGCCCAATGGGCCCTGATTGGGACTGGTCGAAGCAGTCCCACGCCCCCCCACCATGTGCACGAATTCATGCACCAGTCCTCTAGTTAGAAATAATGAGGTATGAAAGCAGGAGCATACAAAAACCTCCTTAGGATTTCCCAGCATAAACCTGATAGCTTCTTAAGCTATTATTCTCTCCTTTTCTTTACTATTAAAATGCTTGCTTACTTTTCCTTTCTACGTGGGCTCTTGACAATGTGGTGTTAACCCTTACCACCCCTACTGAAGTACAATTCACCAATTCCAAACAGCTTTCTCTGGCTCTACCTTCTTTGCTTCATTTGCAACATTTGAAACTATTATCTGCTTCTTTACACTTCCTTCCTTAGCTTCCATAACACTCACTGTGCTGATTTTGGGGTACTTTCTTCTGCCAACACTTTTACTTCCTATGGCTCTCTTATCTCTCCCATTTCCCACATATAGGCTTGCCCTGTATCTGTAGAATTTTTTCTTTTCTTTTATAATTTTTCTCTCAGGGATCTCTCAATGTCCTTGATTTTGACTCTTTTTTATTAAATTTATTGGGGTAACATTGGTTAGTAGGTTTCAAGTGTACAATTCTGTGATACATGACCTGTATATTGCATTGTGTGCCCACCATCCAAAGTCAAATCATCTTCCATCACCATATATGTGGCTCCCTTTACCCTTTATTATCCCCTCCCAACCTCTTCCCCCTAGTAACCACCAGGTTGTCTGTGTCTATGAGTTTCAGTCTTATATAGTACATATGAGTGAAATCATATGGTTCTTGACTTTTCCTGACTGGCGTATTTTGCTTAGCATACATAATATTCTCAAGGTCCAGAATCCAGGGATTGGTTCTAACTGTGATTCTACTTACAAGCACCTGGCCACATCTAGCACAAGAGCTTTGCCAACAGCAAGGAGATGCATGAGACTTGTCTCATCCTGGCACCTTGTTTTCAAGTCTTAGCTTGACTTCTAACTAGAGAGAGCAACAGAATCTGCTATTCAAACAAAGACCATAACCCAGGTCAGAGGAGACAGGCAGAGTCCCTGAAATGTCTATTCATCCATGGCCCTGGTCAAACTTTTTTCCGCCAGTAGGTGGCAGTGAACATACCCCCAAATTTTTATCATCCATCTGACCTTCTGAGCAGCTAGTTAATGAGTTCAAGTAGTTCCAGGTGAGAATTCTTTCCAAACCTCATTGCTTGAAAGCTAGTAAAAAAGTGTCTTGAGTGCAAATTGCATTTTGAAAGGATTGTTTCATTTAATTCCCCAACCACCTTAAAAATAGTTAAATATTACCATTCTCAATTTACCCACGAGGAAACTGAAGCTTCGTGAGATTAAGTAAATTATCTCAATTCAAACATAGGGGCTTCAAAAAAATTGCTGCATTTCTTTGTTGTTGTAATTTTTTAAAATATATTTTTATTGATTTCAGAAAAGAAGGGAGAGGAAGGGAGAGAGAGAAACATCAATGATGAGAGAGAATCATTGATTGGCTGCCTCCTGCATGCCCCCCACCGGGGATGTGCCCACAACCAAGGTACATGCCCTTGACTGGAATCGAACCCGGGACCCTTCAGTCCACAGGCCGACGCTCTATCCACTGAGCCAAACCGATTAGGGCTCAACAAATCTTTATTGAGTGGCTAGCATGACCCAGTTATGATGCTAGGTGCTAGGTGTACAGTCGTGAAAATACCTATGTTCTTCAAAGATGTGCCTTCATTTCATGACTCTGGTTTGGAACAGTTGCCTGTAATAGATATCTGTGGATCAAATGAATAAATTTTCCCAGTCAAAATGATTTAGACCTACTTCTGATGCTTTAATTTGTTAATTGCAACAAAAGTCAAGACTGAAAAAATCTTTTTCCAAGTCACAGAATCTAGTATACCCATTAGAAAATGTACCTCCAAGATGCCCAGTGCAGTATCTCACTCCATTTCATCACATGCACCTGCACACACACACACACACACACACACACTCCTGCCTAAAGTAGCTATCCATGGGATTCATAAGCAGACAAGAGGGTGAGGTGTCATACAAGGGCCTCAGGAGTGAAGGTGGAAGGGAAGAGCGGAGCCTGGACCAATTCCCATCCGTGTTGCTTGTGTATGAGAGTGCATCCCAGTTTTGCTTCTACTTTCCACAACTCTCATCATCAGTATCTATTGCACTTTGATCTCCACAGTGACCAGAACATTAGCTGTATTCTCTGGACAATTCACTATCTTCATAGAGTTTAAAATTTTATTTCAATTCAGTTCAACTCATTTGTAGTTATTAATGCCTATAGAATGGTCTCTTTCTATTTTATTATTATTTTTAATCCTCATCTGAGGGTATTTTTTCCATTGAGAATGGAAAGGAGGTGGGGAGGGGAGAGTGAGAGAGAAGAGAGAGAGAGAGAAACATCAATGTGAGAGAGACATATCGATTGGTTGCCTCCCGCAGGGCTGGGGATTGAATCTGCCACTGAGGTACGTGCCCTTGACCAGGAATCAAACCCACTACCCTTTGGTGCCAGGGCTGACACTCTAACCACTGAGCCATGCCAGCCAGGGCAGGATGGTCTCTTTTTAAATTTTGTTAATCCACACAAAGTTAAACTACATTGCACCCTTGTTTAAAAATTGAAGTCACAGATTAGCACAATATAAAATCCATTTTCCAGGGGACAACCATCAGTTAAATAGCTAATCTCCATTAGGTGTAAATGGGCAACATATAACACCAGTAGGGTAGTATCTAAAAAACATCTGTGTGGAGCAGTGGAGAGCCAAACAGGTGAAATGTTTGGTAGTAGGTGCTGTAAATAAACCCCTGAGGGTATTTTCTCTACTATGATCTGCTACTCTTTCCATTGAAGCTGAAGAGTTTTATCAGCCCAGCCTCCATAACTGTGGAGGATACTTTACAGGCAACAGAGAGCAAATTTCATTCATATTCTATCACTGCATAGAAAGTCATGATGGATAAAAGCAATTCACCAATGTCAGGCCTGGTGCATTAGCTGTTAAAAACAAAAATAACTGAAGTTGGAGTATTCTGTGGTTGAGGTTTAAGTGTTTTGTACCTCAAATACAACACTTTGCTTGTAAAGTGGCTGAGCGGTCCAAGGCTTGATATGAACGTGACCAGAATTGAGTATGAAACATCACAGACTAGCACGAATTATTCATAGAGATTAGGAGATTTGTGATTACCCATGATCATTCATAGATAAGAAGACAGTGAGGAATCGATGTAATGGAGGAGTAGGAACCAGCAACCATGCAGAGACTTTGTTCATCCCCGGCACACCTGGACAAGGGCATCAAACCCAGGAAGGAGGATTGGGAACCTCGAGAGGCTTACACCATGGTCATAGCTCATGGACGCTGAGAGAGAAGATACTTACTAAGAAGGCTACTGGTGGCTTCACTGGGCTTAAATCAAAAACAAACAAAAGACCCAGCCTAGCAGCTGTTTCTAAAGGGGGGTCTCTCACACAAACTGCACTTCAGGGAGAAGCCTAGACTAAGCCGCCAGCCTCCTGCACTGAACTGCCTTCCTGCCATCTGAGGCAGCCCTTATTGAGAAGTTCCTGGAATCCTGTTTCAACCAATAGCATGGAGATTTTCCTCATCCAATTGGAGCTACACAGTTGTAATCATCAGCAGGTTCACTGATCAGAGTGGCTCCAGTCTGACCAATCAGGACAGTGCCTTTTGGACCAATCAAACTGCAAGGATTTAGAGCCCTCATTTGCACGGGGCTAGATTAATCAGTGACCAAGGGTGGGAACTTCTGTCTGTATAAGTCAGCTTCCCTCTGACTCAAAGAGTGATATTTCCCTTTCCATCAAAGACTGAAGAGTGCATTTTCCCAGCTGTAACACGATTGAGCTGTTCCACAACCGTGCTGTTCATATAATTGTTCTGTATCACAATTGAGCTGTTTTGCACTGAATAAAGTTGCCTTCTCCACTGCATCCTAAATTGGGGACTCCTGTTGGCACTGAATTGGCACCAACAACCATCAGTTGACAATCTACAAATTGTTTCTAAGTTGTGTGCATGCAAATAAATTTTCTGCACTTATAATTACTCCTGCTTCCTGTCATGTTCCCTAAACGGAGATTTAATAGGGTGCTTCCCATGTGCCAGGAACTCTTCTAAGTCCCTGTCATACAGAAATCCATTTAATCATTTTAACAGCCCCAGGAGGCAGGAACCATAATTGTCTTCATTTTAGGGGTGAGGAAATGGAGGCTGAGAGAAGTTAGGTAACTTGTCTGAGTCAGAAGATGTGTGTCCAAGTGAAAGCCAGGTAGTTTGGTTTCTCAGTTATGATTGATCTACTGGGATTCTATGTAGAAGACTCTCTCCCATGAACCCAGCGGGATGAATAGGTGGGAATGAGTGGGATGATTACAGCTTGATATCGTCAGGGAGCAGAACAGCTCAGGAGGGAAGAGAATCTGCAGTGGGCCTCACGCAGAGGCCAGGAATCAATGTAACATTTGTCCTGCTGAGTCACCGGCATGGCAAGGCCACCTCGACAAAAGGTATGGAAAACAGCGTGCTCACTCAATAACCTTTGCTGTAAATGTCAGCCGGAAAACTGTATCAAGTCAGCAATAGTGGTAGCAATAGCATTTGGAAGGAATGCAAGAGATTTCATTGCCAGATGTGGCTTGCCTTGTCTGATAGCAACCTTTTTTTTTTTTTTTTTTATTTTTCGCTTAAAGTATTACAAAGGGTATTACATAAGTGTCCTTTTTCCCCCCCCACCCTTGACAAACCCCTACCCTCCCTTACCCCCCAGTGTCTTATGTCCATTAGTTATGCTTATATGCATGCATACAAGTCCTTCGGTTGAACTCTTACTCCCCTCCCTCCTGCCCCCCAACTCTCTCTGGCCTTCCCACTGCAGTTTGACAATCAGTTTGAGGCAGCTCTGCCTCTGTATCTATTATTGTTCAAAAGTTTGTAATGGTCTTTATTATCCATGAATGAGTGAGATCATGTGGTATTTTTCCTTCATTGACTGGCTTGTTTCACTTAGCATAATGCTCTCCAGTTCCATCCATGATGTTGCAAATGGTAGGAGTTCCTTGATAGCAACCTTTTTACGTTTGAATTGAAGGCCTTGAAACCCAGGCAGAGGCTGACAAGAAGGGGGCCGCTGCTTCATGGTGGGTATGGGACATGTAGTCTGTTCGTCCAGCTTCTCACATGACCAGCAAGGCAGACGGCTGAAGGCTGCTGAGGAGATGGGCGCGGCCCCAGCTTCCTGATGAGTGGGGAGTATATTGCTGTGATGCTCAGTAGGAGCAAAATGAGCTTCAAGGAGCTGAGCAGGGAACAGAACCAGACATGAGCATCCTGGTGGCCCTGCCAATGGAAGCTACAGAGGAAGCAGCAGAGACAGGGGCAGTGACCAATCACCGGAGGGACCAGAGCTATCAGTGGGTGTCAAGTGAGAGCTGTGGACAGACACTCCCTTGTCACTGATTCCTTAACACCTCCTGGCCATTAGGTGCCACTGCGTATGTGTGTATGGGGGTGGTGGTGAGGGAGTGAAGGGGGTGATAAATGGCGATGGGAGCTAGTCAGGGCTGAACAATGAACCCACAGAGCTTAAATCTGAAATAATGGTGAAAACAGGGAATCGAACAAATCTGCCTGCAAAGAACCAGATTAAATTGTTGCATCAGACCTAGTAAGCATGCAATTAGAAATTAAGTTTAGTTAAAAGAAAAGAAAATGACAATTTTGCACACCTGAGTGGCGTGAAATATAATTGAAATATTGTATCCATTAACCAGCCTATGAATTATTTGGTTCAACAAGGTGAAAAAATTACCTAGAAGGGCCAGTGTTATGAGGGGTGAGATAACTTGGGAGAAGAGTGACCAGAACAAATTTCCGCCCTAAAGTCATTCTGATCCTGAAGAAGTGGGAGGCTTTGGCTGGACAGGCGACAAACTGAGGTCTGGAGGACTTGCTCGGATTAAACTGAGTGTGGTTTAGAGGGAGGTCCTTGTCATTGAACACAACCTCTTCAGTTCCCATTGCTCTTTGGAATTCACTTGCTCTCTGTTCAGTTCTGGCACCTTCCCAACACTTAAATCTAAGCCTGGTGCAGGAATAAAATGTTTCTCTCTCCAAACCTATTTTCTAGAAGGTGAAGGGGTTTTCACAGTGATTCCCTCTGCCTCCTCATCTAAAAAGTAAGGGTCATGATAATTAAGTCATAGGGTTGTTGGGAGGATCAACTTAAAACTTAATGAGATAACAAGAGAAAGTGCCTGGCTCACAGCACTTGATGGTTTTAAAGATCTGAATACTTCTGCTAGGCAGATGGAAATACATATGGACCAGCTGTGCATGGTCTTCATCCTAAACTGCCTTTTGCTGTGAGCTGTCTCTTGATATTATTTGTGTGACGTAGATCATATTGTATGATGATTCCTGGCCAGAACAACACAATGTGAAAGTCCCTTCGAGAATATAGCATTGTTCCCAAGTTTCTGGAATCACTCAGGTATGGCCTGGAGATGACTCCACTCTTCCCCACCCCTCCCTTCCTCTGTCTTCTGCTCCCCGGCCACATCTACTCTCCGTACTTTGGTGGGGCTTATTTGGGGACGAGGCACCTTGCATTTGTTTTCAAGGCCACTCCTTTGTGCCACCTGCCTCTGAAACGTTCCGTTTCTAGCCAACCAGGTTGCTCAATGGGCCTCCTAGAAGCAGAGGTCTGGGTTCACATCTGTTCCTCTCTTGGGTTATGCTGGACAGTGGGCAGTGGCCACATTAGCTACACACTGAATATCTAACAGTGGAGTGGACTGGGCTGCTGTAAGGCCCACTGATTCACCTCTGTGGTCCAGTGGGGTAAGGGAGAGCCCCTGGGGCAGAAGGTCTCCCTCGGGCGAGAAAACAAAAAGGACTCTAGCACTGTGGCTCCTCTCCAACACCTGGAGCCTTTCATTGTTTAACCAGCATGGGACGGGAAACAATCCCTGCGGGGGAGCTGCTGGCTTTAAATCTCTCAGCAACTTAATCCTTCCGCCCCTTTTTTGATAACTGCATGTGCCATCCTCTCACTTACCAGCAGGGGACAGTTATTCTCAAAGAGAATACAAATCTTGTCAGGGAAGATACTGCGTTACATTGTATTTATGATCTTGGGTTATAATAATTTTTGCTTAGTTTATTATGTGGCTTAGTTTTTAACTGGCCTATTGTTTCTTTTTATGGAAACTCTATCTCAATTATCCTATGCTATATTTTGACCTAAAAGCCCCATTCTTTATGTAAACCAACACTCTATCTGCTCTACCAAGATTCCCATAGCTTCAAAAACGATAGTTTAGTTGTTCACTGCTACAAGAAGTAATCCACCAGAAATTTAGCTGAAAGCATGTTAAACATGAAGTTTGTTGGTGGTCACATAAAGGTTGTTTAGTTCCTGGTGATACTTAAGATAGTAGTGAGAATAAGTTAACAGGAAATTAACTTCTGTGTGTACTTCTTGGGCCACCTGACATTCCATAATGAAACCCTACTGCTGACATTATATTCAAAGGACGGTGCCTGCCTCTCCAACTTGATCAGTGATGCTATTTCTGGCCCTTCTGTTGCAGCAAAAAGTAAACCAGAAAACAGATAGTGGGGAAGAATTAAATGCTGGAATAAAATAGGTAAAATATAGAAGACATAATTGCTTCTGTTTGCAAAAGAAAAAACAAAATACATTTTCTAAATTAATCTGAAATGAGTCATGGTTGTAGGATCACTTTGTTTGAAGGTCTTCAGGCTGACCACTTCCTCACTTCTCATTATCATGATGTCTGATTATTCAGCCTATTTTTGAATGTTTTTTTAAAATATGGATGAGGAAGTATCATACTTAATGTATAAAAGTGAGACCAATGTCCTCTGTTTTTCATAGTTAAGAATATTGGTTTCCTTTGTTAAGTATCTGCTCAAATCTAGTCCCTTACGACCTCCACTAATCATGATATTCTAGACTTCATATTAATGGCAAATCAGAGCATTCAGGTTTATATAGTTTCAGAATTATTAGGGACTTTAGAAATTATTTAGGACAACATTCTTAATTAACAAATGAATAAACTTCTCATATAGGGTAACAAAGGCTCCCCCCTGTGTAATTTAAACACAGGTAGTTTCCCTGTATCAACCCACATGCACAACTCTTCTGGAATGTATTAACGAAAACATCAAGCATGTAGAGAGGCCCTTTGATATGAAGGTAGGAGCTGCCATGTCTGTCCTTGAGAAGGTGCTAGGGATTCTCAGAATTGAGACTATTTATTTATTTATTTTTAATTCTCACCTGAGGACAGTTTTCCATTGATTTTTAAAGAGAGAGGGTAATATTGATGTGAGAGAAACATATTGATTGGTTGCCTCCTGCACACATCCTGACCAGGGCCGGGGCCAGGGAGGTGCCTGCAACCGAGGTACGTGCCCTTGACCGGAATCGAACCCTGGACCCTTCAGTCTGCAGGCCAACATTCTGTCTACTAAGTCAGACTGGCTAGGGCTATTGTATTTATTGTCAATTTTCAAGATGAGCTTATTTCTGTTATTTGTTTTCCTTTTTCTTTCCCTGAAATGAATTTTCAAAGACATTTTTAAAAATTGCTCAAATTTGTTGATGACTAGTGGTTGGAGTCCCAATTAAAGAAAATTTACGAAATTTCTGAATCTTTGAGCTGCAGCCAGCCATTTGCTGGAAGAAATGGACTCTGGGTGAAAAAGTACCACATTTATACCAAAGTTCCTGCAAGGGCAACTTCTTAGCTTCCTCCCAACAATCAAGTACTGCGATTGCCAGCGAGTGAACTATGATTGAAACTCATCCAGATGCCGCTATGTACTTAGAAGAGTCTACTTGATCTTTGCACTTAGGCTAAGTAAATTGTGTGAAAAACTTCAAGCTTGAAGGCCATTAATAGTTCAGAAAGGAAAAAACGACAGAAAAGAGGGAACATGGAATAGTGAGGGTTTTGTGGTAAATTCAACTGTCAAAAAATTAAGTATTTTGATTTTGCAACTACAATATTGTATTAAATGTCCTGACCTTTTGCTCTTTGAGTTCTGAGATGCTTTATTATTTATAGTAATACTTTGGGTTTTTTTTGTTTTGTTTTTTTAAAATATATTTTATTGATTTTTTACAGAGAGGAAGGGAGAGAGATAGAGAGTCAGAAACATCGATGAGAGAGAAACATCGATCAGCCGCCTCCTGCACATCTCCTACTGGGGATGTGCCCGCAACCAAGGTACATGACCTTGACCGGAATCGAACCTGGGACCCTTCAGTCTGCAGGCTGACGCTCTATCCAATGAGCCAAACCGGTTTCGGCTATAGTAATACTTTGTATTGATGGACTGTGCTGCAAAATAAGGACGGCAGTGTGCTTTGCAGATGTATGCTATCGTTCTTAGAAAGAGATCTTGGAAAAAGTGCTGCATTTGTATAAAATTGGCAAAATAACCTAGGAGTTCAAGTCCTCTTGGAATTATTCACTTTTTTAATTAACGGGTGACTGTGGTCTCTGGGCTTATTTTCTGAGATTTAAAATTCAGAACATAGAGTGTGAAAGTCTCTACAGAAAAGTCTTATTAACTGAGAATGCTTTCCTTACATATTCATACTTTTATTTACTAAATGGAATTTAGCCCAAATTTTCCCAAAAGGTTTATTTCTTTCCTAAGTTTTACTGACAATTAAATATGACGTGTTGAGATGTAGCTGGGGATAGAAGCCTGGGAAGGGGACTGGTTTGAGGATCATTTGAGGATTCTGAGGAATCACCATTAGTCTCCTAGTGGTCAGGCTTGAGAAGCAAATATTACTTTGATTTTTAAAATTTGATAGAAATAATGTTTTCCTTTCACAAGCTCTTTTCACATAGCTCATATGAAATGGAAAATTAGGAAGAGCACATGACAAAAAATGGCACTTCAATTTTTAAAGCAAAAAAATTAAATATTTGGTTTTACAACCACAATATTTTATTAAATTTCAATAAACTTTGTAGAGAATTTTTTCCAATAAGACTTATGTTCTTGTAAATTGTGTTCTTCCAGCTTTGGGGCATCATCCTTCTTTCAGTATTTAATAAGACAGCACTAGTTTCGCATCTCACATCCTGTTAAAAGCCCAACACATTATAAACATTCTCAGGATTTCTAAGAATATGTCCAATGGCTGCCTCTTAGAACTCTGATTCTCAGGACTTCACCCTCCCTCACTAGTTCCTTTTCTCTGCACTGTGGTCACAATCTTTTTTACTTCATACACCAAAGTAGCACTAACATAGGGCTAAAGTGTGCAAAGCTTTCCTGGATTATTTGAGCTAACTGAGAAGTTTTACCACATGCTATAGAATAAGAAACTACTTGAAATTGCATAAATGGTCTCTGTTTTAAAATTTCTTGGCCATCTTTGTTATAAACAGAAATTTCTCATTGAACCTCGTTCCCCTGAGAATTTGGTTTACTATGATTTCTTTATGAAAAGAATTTATAAGAAGGAACCAAGAGGCGGCGTAGGGAGTGGACCTGGGCGTTCTGCTCTCTCACAGCATCATTGAAACGACCAACTATGAGGCAAACAACCACCACTCAGAACCATGGGGAAGTTGGCCCAGTGGGAGATCTACAACTGGAAGAAAAGAAAGAAGCGCAGTGAGATTGAGTGGGAGCTACGGAGGCACCAAAACCAGAGGTACGCAGTCACACGCCAGGCGGGCTGCAAATGGATTCGCGGTTTTTTTTCAATCGGAAGCAGTTACAAACCCTCGAATCCTCTGGGCTTGTTCGGGGTGGGTCTCTGAGGCCCCAGATCCCACAGGGAGAGGCGGCCACGGCCTTGCAGTGGTCAGAGAGCGAGGGAAGCTCTCACGCGCGGCTGCTAGCTGGCACTGAGGGACAAGAAGTCCTGGTGTCCCAGGGAGGAGAGGGGCGTGGAGACGCGCTGGCGACTCCCTGAGACCCCGCCCTATCATCCGGGCTGTGCCAGAGGCACAAGAGGGAATGACTGTGCTTTTACAAACTCTCAAATCAACTGAGCTGGTTCGGGCGGGTCTCTGAGGCCCCAGGCCCCAAGGCGAGAGACGGCAAGGCCTTCCAGTGGTCAGAAAGCGAGGGAGGTTCTGGCGCGCGGCTGCTCGCCGGCACTGGGGGACACAAAGCCCCGGCGGAGAGGCAAGGGGCCGCGCAGACTCAGCCAGTGCTATTTGCTCCACCATAGTGACTCCCTGAGACCCAGCCCTAATCAATTTACATCCCCATCCAAGCTGTGCCAGGTGCACAAAAAGACCCACCTGCGCTTTTGCAGCCTAACCCAACAAATTGCAGACTTCAACTGCTTGCAGCCATGGGAGACACACTCAAGAAGCAGACCCAGGAGAACCAGGATGGCGGCATAAGGAAGAGACCTGTGCGTGCTACCTCACACAACAACATCAAAACTACCAAATATCAGACAAACACCTATCATACAGAACCATGGGAAAGTTGGCCCAGTGGAAGCTCTACAACTGGAAGGAGAGAAAGAACATTGAGACTGAGTAGGATGTGACACCAAGTACAGAGCCCAACCCAACAAACTGCAGATTTCAACTCCTCGCATAGAAAGAAGAGCAATGAGACTGAGTAGGATGTGCAGAGGCACCAAGTACAGAGCCCATCCCAGCAGGCTGCAGATTTCAGCTCCTTGCATCCGGGAGGGACGCAATCGGGGGGCGGAGTCGGGTCCGGGGCAGGCCGGGGCTGGGCCCGGCTGGGCCGGCGCTGTGGAACCGCTGTACCAGCAGGTGCACAAACATGCCCACCGGTTCCAGTCTCGTGTGGGGCTCTGGGGGACGGCAGACAGGCAGTCTGTGCACTTGGTGGAGGGCATGATCCGAGCAGGAGTGCTGGATGTTCAACCACCAGGAACGCCTGGAGATTTTGTCTGGTGGGGAGCCGCCGGCAGGGGACAGAGGGCCAAACTTCCTGTTTCCCCGGTAAGGCTGGGATGGCCCTGGTGAGGTCGGGACAGCCCCGGTGAGAACGATACGGCCCCAGTGAGGTTGAAACGGCCCCGGTGAGGTCGGGACGGCCCTGGTAAAGTTGAAACGGCCCTGGTGAGGTAGGGACGGCCCCAGTGAGGTTGAAACTGCCCCGGTGAGGTCGGGACGGCCCTGGTAAGGTTGAAACGGCCCTGGTGAGGTAGGGACGGCCCCAGTGAGGTTGAAACTGCCCCGGTGAGGTTGGGACGGCCCCGGTGAGGTTGAAACGGCCCCAATGAGGTCAGGACGGCCCTGGTGAGGTTGAAACGGCCCTGGTGAGGTTGGCTCGGCCCCGGTGAGGTAGGGACGGCCCTGGTGAGGTTGAAACGGCCCTGGTGAGGTTGGCTCGGCCCTGGTGAGGTCGGGACGACCCCGGTGAGGTTGAAACGGCCCCGGTGAGGTCGGGACGGCCCCGGTGAGGTTGAAACGGCCCCAATGAGGTCAGGACGGCCCTGGTGAGGTTGAAACGGCCCTGGTGAGGTTGAAATGGCCCCCGTGAGGTAGGGACAGCCCCAGTGAGGTTGAAACTGCCCTGGTGAGGTCGGGACGACCCCAGTGAGGTTGAAACGGCCCCCGTGAGGGAGGGATGGCCCCAGTGAGGTTGAAACGGCCCCGGTGAGGTCGGGATGGCCCCGGTGAGGTCAGGACGGCCCCAGTGAGGCTGTAACGGCCCTGGTGAGGCTCAGACGGCCCTGGTGAGGTTGAGACTACTCCAGTGAGGTTGGGACAGATAAAGGGGACCAGTATAGACTAATGAACAGGGTAGATACAGAGGCAGAGCAACATTGAACAGACTGTCAAACTACAGTGGGAAGCCTGGGGAGGGTTTGGGGGGGATTAAGAGATCAACCGAAGGACTTATATGCATGCATATAAGATTAACCAATGGACACAAGACACGGGGCAGGGGGGCGGGAGGCGGTGGGTAGGGGCCGGGGGAATGTCAAAGGGGGGAAAAAAGGAAACATATGTAATACTCTTTGTAATACTTTAAGAAATAAAAATTATTTAAAAAAAAAGAAAAAAAAGAATTTATAAGGATTAGTCATTTTATTTTATTATTATTTTTAAAATCCTCACCCAAGGATATGTTTTCTTGATTTAAGGGAGGGAGGGAGGGAGAGAGAGAGATTAACAAACATGAAAATACATTCGGCCTCATTAGTTATCCGGCATAGGCACTGGATATGTCAAGTTGACAAAAGTCTGAGGATATCATGAATTGGCGAGGATGCAGGCAATCAGGAATTTCTGTCTATTGATGGTGAAATTGTAAGTTAATACAATCATTTTGGAAAATAGTTTTGCATTTTCTAGTTAATTTGCAGTGTACCTGTTCTGTGAACATGCTCTGGAGAAACTCTTGGACATGTTCACAAGCAGACATATATGAGAATGTACATAGAAGCTTTGTTCATAATAGTAAACAATGTGAGATGATCTAAATCTCAAGCAACAGGAGAACAGACAGATTATGTTACATTCATGCAATGGAATAATGCACAGCCGTGAAACGAATGAACTATTGCTATTGGTATCAACATGGATAATTCCCATTAACACAAGCAAAATAAAAAGGTTTTAGGTAAATATGTTTAGTCTGATAGCACTGATATAAAAACATTTTTTAAATATATATTTTATTGATTTTTTACAGAGAGGAAGGGAGAAAGAGAGGGATAGAGATGTAGAAACATTGATGAGAGAGAAGCATCAATTCAGCTGCCTCCTGCACACTCCTCACTGGGGATGCGCCCACAACCAAGGTACATGCCCTTGATGGGAATCGAACCCGGGACCCTCCAGTCCTCAGGCTGACGCTCTATCCACTGAGCCAAACCGGTCAGGGCTAAAAACTTTTTTAAATGCAAAACAATATCATGTATGCTCATACAGATACAAAAAATATTAATAGGATAAAAGACTTCACCATCTTTTACTACTTCAAGGAGTATCATTCACATGACTTCATTTGCAATGGCATTCCCACCCAATACAATATGAATGATGCTCCCTTGAGTTGTGAAATGCAGGACCCCTGTAGGGTGGCTCTAAGAGAGGAGCCTGCAGCAAAGAGGAGTGCTCTGGGTCTTCAGTCTATCCTATATAATAAAAGGCTAATATGCAGATTGACCGAATGGTCATTATGATGCACACTGACCACCAGTGGGCAGATGCTCAATGCAGGAGCTGCCCCCTGGTGGTCAGTGCAATCCCACAGGGGGAGCTCTGCTCAGCAGAAGCCGGGCTAATGGCTGGCAAGCATAATGGCAGTGGCAGAGCCTCTCCCCACCTCCATGGCAGCACTAAGGATGTCCGACTGATGGCTTAGGCCTGCTCCCCATGGATGACATCAGTTGGACATCCCCAAGGGCTCCCAGACTGTGAGAGGGAGCAGACCAGGCTGAGGGACCCCCCAAGTGCACGAATTTCATGTATCAGGCCTCTAGTCTGTAATGTTTTATTTTCTTTAAAAATATAAAACAGACACAGACAAATGTTACAATTTGATAAAGCTAGATCATACACACTCATACGCATTATGTATTTTCTATACTATGCAGGCTTGAAATATTTAATTAATAAAAATATTAAAGAAAAAGAAGTCAACACCAGATTAAGTCCCATGGTCAGAAAGGTTTAATTTTGTACTCTTTTGTGTTTCTGCGCTAAGATGAGCTTCTTAGCTGTTGGGTTCATGTCTTTCATTATATTTGGGAAGTTTTGGGCTGGTATTTCTTCAAGTCCTCTTTTGCCCCTCCTCTCTTCCTTCTGGGACTCCATAATACATATGTTGATATACTTGATATCCCACAGATCCCCTGGGCTCTGTCATTTTCTTAATTTATTTTTCTTTTGCTCCTCAGATTGGATAATTTTTTTGGTAATTTTAAAAAATCTTTATTGTTGAAAGTATTACAAATGTACACCGCCCCCCACCCTATCCTTGACCTCCTCCACCTCACTCCTGCCCCCTTCCTAGGCCTTCCCCTCACTATTATTTGTTCATGGACTCTGCATATATGCGTATAAGTTCAGACTGGATAATTTTAATTGTCTTGTTTTTACACTTAATGATATTTTCCTTTTGCCTTCTCAAATATGCTTTCTAACCCCCATCTAGTGAATTTTTCATTTCTGATATTGCACTTTTCAGCTCCAGAATTTTTATTTCCTTCCTTTTAAAAATAATCTCCATCTCCTTTTACATTATTTTTATATACATTTCATATACATTATTCTCTTGGTTTCCTTTAGTTCTTTGTTCATGGTTTCCTTTAGCACTTTGAGCATACTATATAGAATAGTTGATTTAAAGTTTTTAATCTAGTAAGTCCAATGTCTGGACTTCTTCAGGGAGCATTTCTGCCAATTTTCTTTTTCTTCCTGTGAGTTGGCTAAACTTTTCTGTTTCTTCATGACTTTTTTTTTTCATTGAAAATTAGACACATTAAATACTATAATGTGATAATTCTGAAAATCAGATTCTCTCCCCTCCCAAGAGTTTGGTATTGTTCATTGCTGAGGACTACAACCATCCATTTTAGTGATTTTTCCAAACAATTTTTGCAAAGACTATATTTCTTTTGTGTGTGAGCATTGATGTTTCTGTTCCTTTATCTCTGTGTTCAGCCAGTGATCTGACAGAGACTTCCTTACATGCCAAGAGGCAGAAAGAAAAATAAACATTCCTGGTCTTTACAGGTTGGCTCTAAGCTAGAAAGCTCTTTCAACATTAAGCCAGATTGCTTCAGCTCTGCCTTAGCTTTCACCTCCTGTTTGTGCAGTGCCCAGGGGTCAGTCAGAAGTGCGAGTTTAGGCCCTATCTGGTTTGGTTCAGTGGATAGAGCGTCAGCCTGCAGACTAAAGGGTCCCAGGTTTGATTCTAGTCAAGGGCACATGCCAGGGTTGCAGGATGGATCCCCAGTAGAGGGCGTGCAGGAAGCTGTGGTGATTCTCACTCATCACTGATGTTTCTATTTCTCCCTCTCCCTTCTTCTCTGAAATCAATTTAAAAAGATAAATAAAAACAAGTGCAAGTTTAGGGTCCTTTCAGGTCATTTCTGAACCATGAATATACATGTTGCACTCCAGATTCCCAGGTGTACATGGTTGCAGTTGAAAGCCCTTATTTGCCCAACAATCTTCCTCCTCAGCATCCTCCTCCACAGGCTTTTAGGTCTGCCCGCTGCTTGTGGAGAACATATGCCTTAAATGTGTTCATTAGCTCCCTCCTGGAACCTAATGCCATATTGAGGGAGGTACAACCAAGGCCAGTCTCTGTGCTGCTTCCCCAGGGAACCGCCCGACAGGTCAAAAAAGCACAACCCCAGGTTTTTGAGAACCAAGTCCTGGAACCAGCCAGCAGGAATGTGGGCCACCATGTTCACGACCCCCGGCCAGCTGGGGAATGGAGGACGACAGTAATAAAAAATGCCACTAGGCTTTCTTACTGAAACTTAGCTACCTCTTTCTTCATTAAGCACGCCCCTGGTTTCTGTGTTTAATTTTGTGAACATATTTATAGCAGCTACTTTGACATCTTTGCTAAGTTTGACATCTGGTTGGCTCTCACAGGCTGTTCTTGTTGCCAGTCCTCCCCCTCCCACCGTTGTATTTATTGGTTATACTTTCCTGTTTCTTTGCATGCCTTGTAATTTTTTTTGCTGAAAATTGGACATTTTAGATAATGCGATGTAGTAACTCTGGGTACTGGTCCCCTCCCCCTTCTGGGGTTTGTTCTTCTTTGTTGCTAGTTTATTTGTTTAGTGCCTGGCTGGATTATTTTTAATGAAGTCTACCCCCCCCCCCCCCCTGCAGTATTATGCCTCTGGTGTTCTTCTGCCGGGGGGGGGGGGGGGGGGGGAGGGGGGGGGGTGGTGGTGTAGAATTGGGCTAGCTTACATTACCTCGAATGACTGACAGTGGTTTTGACAGTGCTATGTTTGGTCTTTTCCTGACCATACCCAGATGTTAAGCCCCACTAATTGCTGGCTGACTATTGTTTTCAACAATGTCCTAGGGCATAAATTGCTCCAAAAACTAATCAAATTTGGCTTCCTTTGAAGGGATAGTTCTTGAAGTCAATTATTGAGATTTGTTCTGACCCCACTGCTCCCTTCTTTTCTCAGCAAACTCCCTGGCCTGTAGATCAGTCTATATTTCTAATGAATCTATTGTTCCTTTTCCAATTGCCTGTTGCCACAGCCTCCTCTGTTCTTGAGAGTGCTGGGGTTTCTCTACACTCTGTTGACAATGAAGTCAGTTACTTTGGGAAGAGATAAGGAGCTATTTATTTTATGGCCTGCTTTCCCTTTCAGGAAAAAATCTCTGAGCCAGGGAGTAGGGTGGGGATAATGATGCCCTTCTCTTTCAGTGACACCCTATATTAGGAGCTAAGTGCTCAGCTAGAAAAGGAAGGCCCAGTTATTCTTGACTTGCCTGTCCTGGCATGGAACGAGAAAAAGGGAATAGTCATTCTGTCATGATATGACCTTTTTTTTTTTTTTTTTTTGCATGTGGAGCAGCATAGCACCACGGAGAGTGGACTCTGAGGCCACACTGCAGCCTAGAGTTGACTCCTGACTCTGGCACTCACTCACTTGAGTTGGGTAAATGTATTAGTTTTCAATGGTTGCACAACAAATTTCCACAAACTTGGATGCTTAAAATAGCACACATATGTTATCTCGCAGTTTCCATAGTTGGGCATGGCTTAGCTGGATCGCCTGCTCAGGATCTCACAAGGCTGCAATGGAGGTATGAGCTGGATTGCACTTTCATCTGATGCTCAGGGTCTGCTTCCAGGCTCAGGTGACTGTTAGCAGCGTTCAGTGCTGAGAGCCTCCATTGTTTTCAAAAGAACTACAGGCTCCCTATTGTTCCTTGCCAATGGATTTCCTAGAATGTCTGCTTACTTTATCAAGCCAGTAAGCAGTCTTTTATATAATGTAATATAGTCATGAGAGTGATATTCCATCACGCTAGCCATATTCTATGAGTTAGAAGCAAGTCACAGTTGGCCCACACTCAAGGGGTAGGGGTTACACAAAGATGGGAAACTCCAGGGGGCAGGGATCACAAGAACGACCTTAGAGTCTGGTGCCAGAGAAGTTACTTAATATCTCTGAACCTCAGCTTATTCATCTAAAAAAATGGTAATAGTAATAGTACGTAGTCTTAAGACTGTGGTGAGAATTAATGTATGCAAAGCTCAGAATAATACCTGACTTGTAGCAACTGTTCAGTAATAGATAGGCACTATTGTTATTATTACTAGATGTCCTCACAATCCAGGAAGCATTAACTTTGGCAACTTTCCAGGATTCATTATTGATGTGCTTATGCTTCTCAGTCGGTTTTAACCAAGTGGTCTGCGGGTGGTCCTTGACTGCTCTCTCAGCCCAGTGAAAATGTGGTTGAAGGAGCGGGGTTTTTATTGACTTACTCATGTCTGTCCGTGCATATATGGGTGTTTTAGTGTGTTTGGGCTGCTATAATGAAATACCACAGACCGGGTGGCTTATGAACATCA
This sequence comes from Myotis yumanensis, assembly GCF_028538775.1. Taxonomy (NCBI): domain Eukaryota; kingdom Metazoa; phylum Chordata; class Mammalia; order Chiroptera; family Vespertilionidae; genus Myotis; species Myotis yumanensis. The sequence continues at coordinate 64,695,739 of NW_027223758.1, forward strand.
GAAACTTGTTTCTCACAGTTCTTGAGGCTAGCACGGTGGGATGAGGTTCCTCCTCAGGGTTCATAGCTGGTGCCTTCTCTCACTGTGTCCTCACATGGCAGAAGGGGTGAGGGATCGCTCTGTAGCCTTTAATAAGGGCACTAATCCCATTCATGAGGACTCCACCCTCAGGACCCAAGTACCTCCCAACGGCCCACCTCCTAATGCTACCACCTTTCAGGAGTCAGATTTCAACATGTGTGAGTTTGGGGGGAAAACACACACATTCAGACCATAGCAATGGGGCAATGAGAGAGAGGAAGAGGAAACTCCCCTCCCGTTTTATTAGAGGGGGCACAAAAGTAGTATATTCCTGCCTTAAAGAGGACACCAGCTCAGCTATAATACTTCATATTTTTACTGACATTCTCAGCTGAATTGATCCAAGGCTAGAACATCAACAAAACGGAAAATATGCTAATGGCATTAGCAAAGCCATTAAAAATTTTGATATTTTGATAAAAGAATTAAAATAATAATTGTGCAAAAAATCTGAGCCTTGATGGTCTTCCTTACTCAAATGAACGCACTTCCACACTGTTTTTGTTTGAATTACATAGGAAGGTAGAGGTAGGAAACCATACTTATTTCAGTAATTCTGAGTGCTGCTGACGCTGATCTGAATTGAATATAGCTGAAAACCTAGAATTGGAAATGTCTCTGAGTTAGCACTCAGCCTGTTTTTCCTTTATGCACCGTTAGAGTAGCCTCCTTGATTTGTATCTTAGATTAAACACAACAAATTGAAGGCAGTGAGAAGCAGAGGTATAGCTAGGCGGCTTCCTATGACCACAGTCAGATGTGACAGCTGAGAGCCTGAGAGTGGTAGCCAAGCTGGTAGCAAAGCAGAACAGCAGCTTGGGACCATCTATGACAGGACTTGGGTTGCACTGCCCACCTCTATAGGACCGTAGAACAGCACAACATCAAAGAAAGGTTACAATTTATTGAGAATACTCAGTTTAATCACAGAAAAATATGCTATACATTGTTCTTTTAATGGTGGAAATAACATTTGAAAGTCATTTATAGAGCAGTGCTTTAGATTTTATGGAAAATAAATTTACATATAGTACTTTATCTATTAATAAATTTGGTTTAATATACATTAGTGTAACATATCTCATTGGTGAGGGGGAAGGACCAAAGGATTATTACAGAACAGAGAACAACGAGCGACACTTTAAGTTTCACCTCCAAACTGTGAAGGAGGCCGTCTGGAAAAATGCCTACAGCTGTCTTCCCTTAAACTCCATGCCATCTGCTCTGCTTCTTAAGATCCCATTCCTCCTCACATCTATTATCAAACTCATCACCAGACCAGCAGTCCTGTCTGTGGCTGGCTTCTGCTCTCAGCAGCCCAGGAAAAACTCTACTGAGGTAAAGTGTTGCCTCTTCGAGAAGGCTCCTTGGATCCTGAAGACCCGTGAATCCTAAGATCTGGCTTGTTTCCTCTCCCTCTTTCATCTCTTGCCCCTTTAAGCCACTCTCCAACTTCGCTAGGAGTATGGTCAGAAGCTGCTGCTTCTTGTTTAATTTTTAAATATTTATTGTTGAAAGTATTACATATGTCCACTATTCCCCACTATTGACCTCTTCTAGCAGGGAGTGGGAGGGGGGTGGGGGGTGGGGGGGGGGCGCGGGCCCTGCCACACCATCCTCTCCCTCTCCCCCAGGCCTTCACCACCCTATTGTCTGTGTCCATGGGTGATGCAAATATACATTCAAGTTCTTTGGCTGATCTGTTCCCGCCCACCTTCTGCTTCTTCTTTAAGCTTTATATTTTAAGCTATTAATAACAGATGAGTTTACAAACTGTTTCTTTTATTCCCATTGGCAATGCCTCTTTTTAATATCTGGCATCTGTCCTGTAGCTGATGGTATGATGAAATTTTGTAGTGACTGAGTCTCTCAGACTCATCTGTGGAAGGAAATAAAATGTCTTTCCATCGGTTTCTGCCTTGGATCTCAATAATAACACTGTTCTTGAAATTCTTGAAGTATTATTTTGGTATTGGTTTTTCCCAGAGTATCAAAGCATGATGATCTCTCTCTCCTGCTCTCTCTTTACTTAAAAAAATACATATTGGGGCCTGGGGCCTCTTTTCCTTTACTTCTACATTTGGACAAATTCACAAAGATTGGATATACCTTCTTCAGATGGTCACAATTTTCCTCTGGCCTTTATTTACACACAGGAACCAAGCTGACTAAATTTTTATTTCTTTCTTTGAAATGTATGCTTCTAATGCATGAGGAGTTTTAACCAAGAAAGGATTTTAAAGCCAGTGGGGTACTGCGTGAGTAAAGAAGTCTGACAGAGAAGGTTCCTTTATTCTTGAAAACTCAAAGCTGGTTATTTGACATTTATAATTTATATCCTGCCTGCTTCCAAAAAGATTTGGAATGGCATTTAATAAAGCAGACAGGTAGGCGGGAGGAAGGGCAGGCCTTCTGCATGGCAGTGTGGGACAGGCAAATTCAGCTGCAGCAATTTATTGGCACCTTTGGCTTACAAAGGCCTACATATTGTTTCTGGCCTGAATACTTGTCCTGGTACTTTAACTTCTAGAAATCCCTTATAGTGTCCTCAAGCCTGGAAAGGCCACTCAGTAATAGGCTTACAGGATACCTATAAAAGAGCAAGTTCTCCCCTTAGCCCAAAGCTCTCAAATTTGCATTGCTGTATGTGCTTTGTATTCTGTCCCTTTTAGTACATTATTTTATCTCTCTAGTTATAAGAGTTGTACTCCAGCAAGCCTGTTCACACAGAACCAAACTATTACAAATACTAGTAAGTGGGCTCATCCTCATGCACACTAGGGAATGATAGGGCAATATTAGTATTTGTTGGTATGTCATGTTATTCTATCACGTGACAATATTATCACCGTGATGATAATTAATCCCCCTGGTGAGAATCAGTAATTCTACTAGTACCTGCTGCAGAAGATCATCTTTTTGAATGCTTCCCTGAGCTCTGGGCTTCGGAAGGCATATATGAAGGGGTCAATGACTGCATTGCACATGATCAACATGCCATTCACCTGGAAGAGGGACATGTAGCAGACACAGTAAGGGTTATTTGGGCAGAATGTCATTAAGAGGACATGAAGAACAAAGGGGGCCCAACAAAAGATGAAGACCCCAAGCAGGATGGTCAGTGTGATGGCCCCTTTCATGTTGGCTCTGGAAAGTGTTGAGATCTTCCTGGCATGGGAACGGGCCAGCAAGAACATGTGCACATAGAGGCAGAGGATAAAGACCAGCATCAGTGGGAACAATGAAGTAAAGGTGATCACTGTGGGGATGCGATGGGAGAAGATCGCCATGGTGATGCCACTGCATGTGCAGCATGTCCAGATGACCGCCAGGACAGCAACGGCGCGGCGCATGGTCACAATGCTGTGGTACTGCAGGGCATGGAAGATGGTGATGTAGCGGTCCGCGGCGATCACAGACAGGCTGAAAATGGAGCCCAGGAGGGAGAGGATGAACAGGGAGTCGATGATGTCATCGGCCGTGGTTTCAAAATTGCCACGAGGCTTGAGGTAACCCTTGTTTCTGAGCATGATCAGGATATTTTCTAAGATCTTATACAAGCTGCCCAACATGTCGGAAATGGCCAGGCTGCAAATGAAAAAGTACATGGGTGCCTGGAGATTCTTATTCTTGATCACAGCCAGCAGGACGATCAGATTCTCCAGCACCCCGGCGATGGATATTGTAAAAAATATCTCTTCCGGCAAAACCACATGAGGACAGTCCGAATTATTTCTTGCTGTATCGTTGATGTTCTCATAAAGGTTGATTATGTGCTTCATTTCTCCTGCTTGTGGTTAAGACAATGATGTTACTTGGACTTGACAGAAGGCTGGACTGATTTTTCAGAATCGTTTTTTGGGGGTGGGATGGGTAGTACTTGTGGGAGATCTGAGGTAAAAACTACACGGTCACCTAGGAAAGAATATATAAAAATATCAGTTGCAAAATAAACTGCAAAATAAAAACAAGCCATGTTAACTTGAAGAAAGCTCTATTGCCTCAATGAAATATAATGGTGTAATATTTTAAATAGCACAGTTTACTGGGCCTTCATCCTCAGCACTCAGTGACAAATCTTTACTGGAATTTTGAGCCCAGAAATAAAAATAAAGATTATCCTTTGTCCTCTCCTCTTTCCCTTTCCTATTCTTCTCAGAAACCCATTTTGATGTGAGATAAATGAGAATGAGAAAAGAAGTAAGGAAATAAAAGGCATGTGTAGAATCAGAAAAGCACACAACTACCTTTCTTTGACTTGGAGGAGTAGCTGGACTCAGGGGACTGATGAGATGTTCAGGTCCTTTCTTTTTCACTGCCTGACCTTAGAGCATATAGAATAATGGCAAACGTATTGATGTACATTTCCAAAGTTACTATGCAATGCAATACACGTTATTATTTTTGTTTCAAAGGCTGAACTCACAGGAATGGTATTTCTGGAGATTTCCAACGTTTGCAAGTTTTTTCTAGGTTGAAGTTGAATTATGGCAGTAAAAGGATCCAGTTTTCCTCAAGCAGAAAAGGCTGACTAGATCATAGTTGAGTGACTTTGAGAAGTCTGCTTCAGGTGAAAGCATGTGAAATTTTTACTGATTCAGTTTCCAGGTGGCTAGACACAGATTTTTTTTTTTTTTTTTAATTTCAGAGAGGAAGGGAGAGGGAAAGAGAGAGATAGAAGCATCAGTGATGAGAGAGAATCATTGATTGGCTGCCTCCTGCACATTCCCTACTGGGAATTGAGCCCGCAACCTGGGCATGTGCCCTTGACCGGAATCTAACCCAGGACCCTTCAGTCCCCAGGCCGATACTCTATCCACTGAGCCAAACCAGCTAGGGTGACACAGACGATTTTATGAAATGTTTCAGATTTTCCTTTGCCATTGTGGTGGTTTTAAGGATATGACCACAAATTCTTTATACTCCTCCCCACAAGAAATGGAGCTTAATCCCCCTCCATTCAGGCTTGCTGGAAGCCAGCTGCCATGTTGTAAAGCAGCTGTTGGGAGAGTGAATCAAGTGTAGCTTTTGATCCAAAGTCCACAGGGCACATATCACTGTCTTACACTAAAGTTTTCCCTGAAAATGAACTAATTTCCTTACAAAGGACAGGGGTCAAGTATTAAGGCAGAAATGTTTGAGTTTGGTAGGTAGATGATTACGAAAGGAGTGGAGTGGCAGGTGGTAGCTGCTGGTAGGGTTCTACCTAGGTTGACCACTTTATCCTGTGTTCCCGGGACTGGGAGTCCTGCATCCTGGGCCCTCTCTCAGTCCCAGGCAACCTGCCGTGGTTACTTACTCTAGCTCTACCTACTTGGGCCCTGGGAAGTCTATAGGCTAAAGCATCCACTCATGTTCAACATGCTGAGGAGAATGAGGCCTTTGATGGTTAACTTTATGTGTCAATTTGGGCCTCACGGTGCCTGATATTTGGTCAAACATTATTCTGGGTGTGTATGGATGAGATTAACATTTGAATCCGTAGTCTGAGTAAGGCAGATTGCTCTCCCCAGTGTAGGCAGGCCTCATCCAATGTGTTGAACAAGAAGGCTCCATGAAAAAGGAGACATATGTAAAACTACATGTAATACTTTAAACAATAAAAAAAAAAAGGCTCCATGAGTAAGGAAGAACTCCTGTCTGATTGCTGAGCAGGGGCATTAGTTTTTTCCTGCCTCTAGGATTCAAATGGAAATCTCAGCTCTTTTGGGGGGTTTGCTGGCTTCCTGACAGGGACCTCCCATTGGCTCTCCTGAGTCTCCAGCTTGTAGACTGCAAATCTTGGGACTTCTCAGCCTCCATAATCTCGTGAGCCAACTCCTTATAATAGATGCTGTCCCCTAAGGCCTGTGCCCAGCATGAACTACCTATGGAGACTGTCTGGACAGAGTCTCTCGTCTTATACTTGAGCCCATTAAATGTGGTCAGATTTGGTGTATATTTTCAGTCTTGAGTGCATTTGATGGTAGAATTGATAAGGAAAAAGGAAATGCTGGCAGAGCTTTGGGCACTTCTTAGGAAGAGGTGGTTCTGAAACCCAGCTCTGCTGATGTGCATTGCTGAGCTGCTGTTGCCAATCCTGCAAATCCATGGGAGAGTCCTAAATTTGACCAGAAAATGGTTACGTGTGTTGGAAATGAAAACGATAAGAAATACCATACTGCCCACAACAATCTAGCTGAGGAGCCCTGGCCAGGTGGCTCAGTTGGTTGGAGCATTGCTCTGTGCACCAAAAGGTTGTGGGTTCAATTCCCTATGAGGGTACATCTCTAGGTTTTGGGTTCAATCCCCAGTTGAGGGCGTGTCCAGGAGGCAGCTGATTGATATTTCTCTCTTATTCCTCTCTCTCTCTCCCTCTCCCCCTTTCTCTCACTTCCCCTTTCTCTTTCCCTTCCCCTCTCTCTAAAAAATAAAACATACCCTCAGATGAGAATAAAAAAAATCTAGCTGAGGAGATAAAACATGCACATCTGAGAAAAAGAACAGACAAGGTTATGGTGACTTGCTAATGAGTCATGGCTGCTACGTGGTGTACGTGATGTGGAAGAGGATTGGCTTGCCTACAAGCACTGTCCACTGTGCAGGGCCCCAAATGTATGCTTAGCAATTTAAAGTAACGCTCTCACAGAAAAAAAAACCAAACTCCCCAATACATCATTACGTTCTTAAAACTCTTCATTTTAAAGGCAGTTGGGTATCACTGTGGCTTCTCTCGTAGTGCTGTCTATGTCCAAGGTCAGAAGGAGCACAGTGAAAGGTGTTCTCTTTTAATGCTCCAATTAAATGTAAGGGGTCCTATTCCTATTCCTATTCCTCGCTACCCCACTATTTTCCTAGATAAGAAAACAGAGGCTCAGAGGGGTTAAGTAACAAGGTTCTCCAGCTGCTAGGTCTGCCTTGCTCCAAGGCCCATGTTCTCTCCTGGGTTTCCTGTTAGGCAGAATTCCTTCTTTGGATTCTGTCTAGCATCCGTTATAGGGGGCCTTGAAGTGACCCTGAATTTCAGGGATGAGGCAGCCCCATTCTTTTCCTCCTTGTCCCGGTGGTATGATTGACAAGTAGTGTCCCTTCCCCACTTTCTTCACCACCTTTTCACGGTCAGGACACACATGCCTTTCTCTGTGCAGATGTTCCTCAACTGCCTCCCTCGCCCACAGGAGCATGAGGGAGCTTCCCACCGTGCTCCGCTACACTATGTGTCTGTATTTCTCTGATGGCATTGCTCACATTAAACACGTGGTCTTCCCTGGTAAGTGGATTCTGAGTTTTAGGATGAGCATTGTCCTCACCACCTCAGTATGCTCAGTGACTTGCAGAGAAGCTGGGCATGGCAATATGTGTACAGTCAACGGCAGAAGAATGCTGCTTACACCAAACAAAAAGATCCTAGTAAAAGTTAGTTAGCCACTGAGTTTTTAGATGAGACGCGTACCTGGAAAAATTAACAAGGTTAATAATAAAATGGCTTAGACATTTCTTACACTGAACTGCCTGAAGTTGCTCCAGAGCAGTGAGAGCTCAGTTGCTGTGGGAGCAGAGCTCTTCCTCTGCCACGAGAGATGCAGGAAGCACTGAAAGTGAAGACTGCTCTTCAGCTGTCTGCTCCACCAACTGGTGCTTGCAGAGGCTCAAGGCAGGCAGGCACTCTGGCCAGGCTTGCAGCAAGGCCTGGCACCAAGGCCCAGTGGATATTTTTTATAAATACACTAGAGGCCCGGTGCACAAGATTTGTGCACTGGGGTGGGGGTTCCCTCAGCCCAGCCTGCATCCTCTCACAGTCCAGGACCTCTCGGGGGATATCCACCTGCACCTCTGGCAGTCTGGGGCTCTCACAGTCCGGGACCCCTTGCTCCTTACTGCCCACCTGCAGCAGAGGTGGGAGAGGCTCCCGCCACCACTGCTGCACTTGCCAACTGTGAGCCCAGCTTCTGGCTGAGTGGCGCTCTCCCTGTGGGAGCACACTGACCACCAGGGGGCAGCTCCTGCATTGAGCGTCTGCCCCCTGGTGCCAGTGCATGTCATAGTGTCTGGTCGTTCTGCCGTTCAGTCGATTTGCATATTAGGCTTTTATTCTATAGGATGAATGAGGGAGCACCGCTTGTCAGCATCTCTCCTGCACTTCTGCGTAGGGTGCACTGAAGGGAGCGCTCCTCTTCCTAGTCTTTCTCAACGCCTTACTCTCAGTATCCCCCTCTATCCCTTGCCCATTTCTATCCCTTTAGGGTTTTGCATATATGTATATATGTGTATACATGTATATGCATGTGTGTGCATGTATACATGCGTGTGTTTGGGAAGAAGATGGGTGGTAGAATTATCTCAAGGCAGCCTAGGGAAATACAAATATAGCAAATAGCTGTTTTCATAGAAAGAGTGGGGCTTCTGTTCTAAAGAGTGCATGTCCCCGTGACAGAGCCAACCAAGGAGAGTCAGTGTCTCAAGTCTGCAGTGGCTGCGTGGCTTTCTAAGCGATGACCACTTTGGAGGAGTTTGTGATAAGGAATGTGTCTTATGCTTATTTATACTACACCCTGTGTTGCTTCCAAGGAAGTCAGAGGACTACAGGGCTAACGGATGAGAAAGGCAGAGAGAGAGAGAATGTGTTGCCCCAGAACCACAAATAATCCATGTGTGTATGTTAATGGCAGAGTTGCAGGAAGCCAACTGCATACTAGGTTTCCTAATTGCCAGGGCAGCAAAACTATGGCGCTTGTAAAAACAAACGGTATTCAGGTAAAAGGGTGATTCTCATGAAAGGGTAAAAGAAGTATGATTTTTTTCACCCCTATTTCCATTAAGAAAAGCCCGGCCATAGCCCGTGTACAGAGCCTGATGATAATTTTGAGACTAAGAACATAGAGAAGTTAATAAATTCATCAACAGGGAAGGCTGCTTTAGTTAGACAAACAAGTAATAGATTTTATTGTTACAGTTCAATTAGAAAAATGATATCCTCCCTCGGGAGGGATGAAAGACCACAATTAAAAGGATAAGCTCTTAGGTGGAATGCTGAATACAACCTATTTAGGACAGGTCTAACTGTCCTATGTATCATCCCAAAACGTAAGAACCTGAGATATTAGTAGAAAATGCACTTACCCTCCGCTCTGCAGTAGGAACTTTCTGGCCTGGATCGCTGAGAATGAATGAGGTTTGAAAGAAAAGCCAGCGAATGGACCTTGGGCCAGGAAGCACCGGAACACATGCATCACTGGGAGAGGCATTTGTTTGTTATCGTAACCTTGGAAGACGTCATATGAAGGGGACTGCATGTTGCTGCTAATGTGGAGTCGAAGACACAGATTAAGACACCATTTTCCTGGGTCAGCTAAACAAAGCTGCTTCCAAAGTTTATGACAAGGTTCATGGCAGATTACCGACGTATGACCTTGCTCCTCTTTTAACATCGTTTTCGAGTTGCATTGAATTTCAAACTGAGAAATTCAATCAACGGGCTTTGAGGAAATGGATTAGGAAGCATTTGTTTTTACATTTCCAGCAAACTTTTTAAGACATTTTACAAACAGTGGATTCATTAATCTCATTAAGAAGAAGGGAATAACCCTATTATCCCTATTTCACAAGACTGAGCAGCGAGACAGAGGGAATTGTGGGCTCAAAGGGCAGCTGACGGAGCATGGGCCAAGGCAAGAAGAAAGCCCTCGTGTTCTGCCAATTCTTCTGTCATAACATTACACAGAAACCACCACCGACACCTCCATCATTCACAGCAAAATTGTTTAGTTGTAGGGTACGTTCTTGCTGGTTTTCTGTTTGCCAGGCCTGCAGGGGAGGGCTGATATGTATGTGTGTACATGTAAATGCATGTGTTTGTATGTGGGCATGTGTGTACATGCATGTGTTGGTGAGGAGAATGGCTGGTAGGGTTATCTCAAGGCAGCCTAGGGAAATAAAAGTGTGAGGAACAGCTGTTGGTATCCAAGCACATCAACCCGAATGTGTAACTATGGCACGGGGCCAAGTTTGGGGGTGAACTGGAGCTTTGGGGCAGATTCCAAACCAGTAACCATTTCTGAAAATATCAGCTCCAGCCCCGAGCTGAAAGATGTTCCCATGTGGGTGGTCTGGAAGGACCGAGAACAGAGGTCTGAGTGTGATTCCCCAGGCGGGAAACACATTCTTACCAAGTGCCTTTCCTCCGGCCTGTCCCTGAGGCAGAGCATGTTCTGCTGGGCACTGCTGGACTCAGGGTCATTCCGGGCTTAGGACCGCTGGGGAGTAGCTGTGTGCCTGGCAATACTCCCTGGAGCTCAGTTGAGCCACACCGTTGAGATGGTCTATAAAAGCTGGGCGGTGCCTCCAGAAAGCCACGGTTGTGGTATCTGGAAGAGACGCCTTGTCCTCAGCCCTGGGATTTGCAGTGTCACAAAAACTTTGTCAAAGATTTGTGGATCTGATGAGCTGGTTGGGAAAACTGGTGGCTGGCCCTAGAGGCCGGCCCCAGCAGGTTGCCAGATGGAGGGGGTGTTAGAGCTTGGGGAGCTCTTTGGAGAAGGCAAGTCTCAGCAGATTCTATCTGTGTGGAGACCCAGGCAGCTGAATCTAGGAGAGATGAAAGAGATTTTGAGGAGGGACAAGATTGCCTAAGGGTTTGGCTAAGCCCTGGTAAAGATTAAGTTTTGCTATTTTAGTTTATTTTTTCCTCGAGATGGAGGGTGCTCATCTTCCTCCAATTGTTCAAGGACAGAGTGGAAAGGACATTCGATTTAAAGCCAGAAGACCTGGTAGAGTCCCCACTCCACCAGGTCTCTGGGTCTGTCATTTCCTCATGTAAAGTGGGTTGTTGGGAAGATTAAATGAGACCAGTTTTGTGAAAGTGCTTTGAGAATGTAAAATCATACACCAGTGCCTGTGGGACTTATACTCTGGCCCAAAGTGTTATTGAAATGGTGGTCAGTTTTAAGAGATAACTTAGCCAGAGGGAAGTTCATTTAGCTTGTGAACATTTAAAAGCAAACTAGTGAGCTGAGATGCTGCTAGACCTGTAACAATAGATGCTGCAGGTGCGCCACTCGCTCCATCCCAGCCTGTCTCTTTTCCTTCCCGAGAGAGGATGAAAAAAGGGGTTCTAGAGAGCATTCAAGGAGCTCCCATGGGCATCTTTTTTTCCTCATACAATCAACCCCTTTTCTTCTGCTCTTCACAACTCCACCATCCTACTAAGACTTATGCTTCCAAATGGGAAAGCAAGAGAGGGAGAGGGAGGGAGTGAGGGAAGGAGAGAGAGAGAGAGAGAGAGAGAGAGAGAGAGAGAGAGAAGTGGAACAGGGACAAGAAGAGAAGGGGGGCAGGGATCTGTCATTCAGGTATGCAGGGCCATGCCCTTTGGACAGCACATCAGATGCTGGGGGTTGGAAAGTAATTCTGTAAAGAGAAACACACTCCTCCTGGGTTTCTCTTTTGCTCACACACTCACAATACTTCTGGTACCAGAAGTGTGGGTGTTTTCCACAGATCAGGCAATTATCTGACACCACCTGCACGTCCCACAATTTAATTCAATTCCAACACAAGATCCCCGAGATAGCATCAGATCCCACAGATTAAGGGCTCAGTCCCACAAGACTGCCCCCACTTCAGATACCAGTTGCCAGTCCCTGATTGCCACCCGTGCTTCTGAGTCTAGGTTTCTGCAACCGCCTCCTTCGGTTGTATAATTTGCTAGAGAAGCTCACAGAACTCAAGAGAAGCACTTACGTTTACTGATTTATTATAAAGGATATAGATGAACAGCCCTACTTCTCCAACTTTCCCTGCAATTTATAGGATCTTATTCCTATCATACATTTCTTATTTCAGAATGCTCATAATGACTTTGCATCTCCGATTGAACACTGATTAAAGAAGCATTTGGTAGCTAAAAAAAGGAATGCTCCAGTAACAGCAACTTAGAAAATGTGACTTTGGGTCTGCGAGGCCTGGGCGTTTCCAAAGAGACGATTAGTGACTGCTGGAAGGACAGGGAGGACATTTTTATAAGACTGGGGGAAGGGGAGCTGTGTGATGTAGTGGTGGAACCTCTGGTGAAATTGTGGGTTTCCGCAACATGGAAGTTAGCATGGATACCTAACAAACCCAAGGATTTGACTAAGGAGATTTCAAAGCAGAGTTTTAAAAGGGTATGGCTTATGCTGAAGGCCGGGGGTGAGGGTGGGGGGCTGGAGAGGGTCAATGGGGGAAACAGGGAACATATGTAATACTTTCAACAGTAAAGAATTATTTTTTAAAAAGAATGAAGTAAATCTTCATATACCAACTTCAAAATAAATAAATAAATAAATAAATAAATAAATAAAAGGGTATGGCTTGCATTCTTGTGAACTAGACAACTGGGCATCTAAGAATCTCAAGGTTGCTCTCCCATAGCAGTCTCCCATGGAGCTCAAGGTAGCGAAACACCTATCTCAGAAAAAAAGAAAAAAAAAGGAGTATGGCTTTTGTCTAATGGAGTATGATTGTGACTTTTATCTAATTGTATACATAAGAAACTAACAAAGGTTTTAAAGGAGTTAGAACGTCTTGGACTTAAAGGGACAAAGACAGTTTATAATAAAAAGAGGATCCTGGGCCCTCTAGCTCTTATGGGCAGGAGGCAGGTAGAGAAATTTCTCAGCTACAAATACAGGACATTTTTTATGGGAAGCAAAGGATGGTTCAGGGGATGAAGCCAAGGATCACAGAGAGCCATTCCCAGGCAGTAGGACTGGGCCCTAATCAAGAAACTGGTGACTTGAGTCCAGAGCAATTGAGCTCACAACCCCCCTCCCGGCCCCCTCCCTTTGGAATGGGAGTGACAATAGCAGTGACCCTCTGCCTGTCCCGTGTTGAGTATAGAAAACTAATCGTTCATCTCCTCAGTTCATAGGTCCTCAAGAAGTTGTACCCAAGGAACCACAATGAAGGAACCTTATCTTGAGATTTGGATCACAGATCCTGGTGTTTGAGTTGACTCTTTCCTGAGAGCAAGACTTTTGGGGTCTCAGGAGGGATTCGTATATCTTTTATGTGGGAAGGACGTGGGTTGTTGTGCTGGAGGGTAGACTGTAGGAGCTAGTGTCCAAAAATAACCTTAAAAAGTCCGTTTCTCCCCGTTTACACATGATGCTCTGGCATCCGGAGCGTGTCTCTCCCCTTGATTCTGGGAAGGGCCTATGACTGCTTTGATCAATAAAAATACGGAAGAAGCGAGTTCCAGAACTTTTGAATTAATATCTAAAGAATACCTGCAGCTTCCGCTTCTTCCCTTTTGAAAAAGCCATTATGCTGGAAGGAAGCCACTAAATGTTGGTGTAATTAGTTATTCAGCAATAGATAATCTATACTAGAATCATTTTCTTTTCTAAGAGTTTCACTTATTGCTAGATATTTTCACAGATGAATATGAGCCCTGGTAAGTTAGAGCTTTGGCCCATGCACTAAAGGGTCATGTTTTCAATTCCTGATCCAGGCAATTCCTGGTCAAGGGCATGTACCTGGGTTGCAGGTTCGCTCTTCCCACCCCCACTTCACTCTCTCTAAAAATCAATGGAAAAATATCCTCAGGTGAGGATTAACAACAACAAAAAGAATTTGCAATGGAAAGCGCTGATGACTAGGAAGGAACTGCAACAACTAGAGCATGAAGGCAGGTAGAGGGGCATTTGAGTATATTTTTGAAACAATCCTATATAATAAAAGGGTAATATGCAAATTGACCCTAATGGCAGAACAACTAGGAACGACTGGTCGCTATGATGTGCACTGACCACTAGGGGGCAGATGCTCAATGCAGGAGCTGCCCCCTGGTGCTCACTGCGCTCCCACAGGGGGAGCTCTGCTCAGCCACAAGCCGGGCTGACAGCTATGAGTGCAGCGGTGGTGGTAGGAGCCTCTCCTGCCTCCTCCTCAGCGCTAAGGATGTCCGACTATGGCTTAGGGCTGCTTCCCACAGAGAGTGGGCTTAAGCTGTTAGCCAGACATCCCCTGAGGGCTCCCAGGCTGCCAGAGAAATGTCTGACTTCCAGCTTAGGCCCAATCCCCCAGGGAGCAGGCCTAAGCCGGCAGGTGGACATCCCCTGAGGGTTTCCGGACTGCGAGAGGGTGCAGGCCAGGCTGAGGGACTCCCCCAGAGTGCACGAATTTTTGTGCACCAGGCCTCTAAGAGCTCCATATTTTGGAGCTCTTAAATGTGGAATATAAAATCATAAATCTGACATTGACCAATTTGAGACTAGTGACCCATTTTAAGGGAAAAATGTTTGAAAAGTATGAAAAAATTATCATTGAAAAGAAAAAACATGCAAAGTATAATGTCCTTCCTGAGAATAAATTACAAACCCAGAGCATGGAAGAGATTAATAGAGTTGGATCCAGAACTATCAGCATTGAGAAAGGGTACTATTATTATTTCAATTGTATATGGTTCTGTACTAGTGGAAAAATTGAATCTTAGAAGCAAATTCTGTTCATTTTTGTTCATAGTTGATAATGAAGTGAGGATGAATCAATTAAAGGTTTAAACCACGGGAAATGGTTTTATACATATAAATATGGTTGAAACTGAAAAATTAATATCCCCACTGGATGTAAACTCATTTGTGGGGATTCATTTGCTACTTCTACACTCAGGACAGCGACAGAAGAATGTGAACATTTTGTCAGAAAACTAACATGTTCATGTCATTGGGATGAGGGTGTTTTAACTTAGCACCTGGTGCCACCCACCACTCCTCTGTGCTCCTCCAGAACTTTGTTACAAAACATTTATTCTTATTTGTATGCATGAAATTCTTCAGCTGAAACTCTTGGAATAACAGCAGAGTAACTCCTGGAATAACAAGTTTCTTTCTTATTCTCCCCAAAGGCTCTAATTTGTCAGACAGTGGAAAATAATTTGACATCATAATTCTCCAAATTTGGTGTAATTTAGAATCATTTAGAACCATTGTCTTGTGTGGATCTGATCTTTGTCCTGGATTTCACAAGCAGGCGTCCTGCCAAGTTGGAGAGGGGAGGTGGCTGGGACTGGCAGTCCAACAGCGTGTGGGTGGTTGTGCACTTTCATACAGTAGCAAACTTCATCCTCACTCACCTGGAACGACCTGCCTTGAGTATTCTAATTAAACCTTATCTTCCCTCCACGGAGATTTAGAATATTTATTTTGGCAGGAATTATGCTTATTTACACATTATGTACTTTAGAGGCTTACAGTTATGAAATTCTCAATGATTATTTTTAGCAAGAGAAAAGAATGAGAAATGAATGTGGGAACTCTATCAATCTTAGACATCAATCGCAATAATGCAGGGATCACCAAAAGTTAGGCCCCAGTGCTGGGCTGGTGGCACTAATGATGACGAGAATTTGATAAATTCTTTTCCTAAGTGGGAAACTTTCCAGCTGAGCTCTGGAGGCCCTGAAGATTGGGGATCAGAGCATGCTGTGAAAGTTGTAGTTATGCACAATTGCCATGTTGTCAGGTGAAGGACATTGTTAAGGAATCATTCATTCATTCAACAAATACTCACTGGGGATCTGTTTACCAGATATCAGGGTACAATATTTCTCAACCATCAGGAGGTTCATTTTTTCCAAAGTGCAATAAGAATGATGTTTAAATATATAACAAATGTTTTATAAAATGAAACAGTCCAAGAACTAAAATGGCTGGCCATTCTCTGGGTGTTGTTTTTAGAGCTTGAGGACTGGCTATTTCATTGTTTATTAATCATCTTTTCTCACTGTATCTCCCTCTAGCTATTTAAACAAAGACTTTTTACTGAAATTTTTCACTTCCCTTGTCTTCTCTACTTATGTTATAAAACAGTAGACAAATAATTCCTCTAGGTACAGCCTCCATGGTTGTGGTGTGGCTTGGGGAGACAATATAGAGAGAGGGATAGCATTAAAAAGGGATACATTTGGGGTCTAGAGTCATGCCAATTGGTTAAAAATATATTTGTGTAACCAGGTTGTCATGAAAACTTGAACAAATCACTCAGTGCTCTAAGCCTCAGTTTTTTCACCTATAACATAAGAATGAAAATGAGTGTTGATCTGCTAGGGATACTGGAGACAGTGCTTAGCATCTGGTAAGCAGCCAGCGGATGTTTGCCCTTTTTATTTGTGCAAGAAAAATACAGGAGGCAACAAAGAAAACTTTTGGGGATAGGGGATTTTGGTAGAAAATGGAAACATTTAAAAAAGACAATTTAGAATAGAGGTTAAGATTTAGAAACTATAAAGTATTAGGTCAGAAAATGTCCCTCGAAATGTTCAAATACAATCATTTCATTTATAAGCTTCAAAGAATTTAAAGTGACATGCCCTAGGTCATATAGCTGGGTAGGGACAGAACTAGAAGTGTAGCTTGGGTTTCTGGACTCTTATTCTCCTCTCCCATGCCAACTCTTAGTGCGCACTTCGACAGCGATGATCTCAGATGTTCTACTCTCTACACAGGCCTTCAATGTGCAGGGCTGGGTGGTGTGGAAAGGAGTGTGTTTTCCTAGAATCTTAGCTGGAGTTTCTCATAGGTTGGGGATTGGCTTAATCTCTGCTTTACTGTGGCTACGTTTTTAAAAAAAATGTATTTTTATTGATTTCAGAGAGGAATGGAGAGGGAGAGAAAGATAGAAACATTGATGATGAGAGAGAATCATTGATCGGCTGCCTCCTGTGCACCTCTCACTGGGATTGAGCCTGCAACCTGGGCTTGTGCCCTGACTAGGAATCGAAGCGTGACCTCCTGGTTCATAGGTCGACACTCAAACACTGAGCCACGCTGGCCAGGCATGTACCAAAGGGTTGCTGGTTGGATTCCTGGTCAAGGGCATATCCCAACTAAAAAAGTGGATTAAATCTTGGTTGAGGAACTGAAGTCAGGGACCACGAAAGGGCAAGACAGGGGCGGGGGCTGGTGTTTGAGACCCCACTCGACTTAGTTTGTAATGTGCCACACTGCTCAATAGAAACTTGTAGCCAATTGTCATATCGCATTTGCTGCAACCGAACTCCTTCTTCACGGGGGTGAATCTGTCTGAGTTAGTCCACCTTGGCCATAGGGGGCTCAGGTGTTTTAGGGAGGTGCTGGGAACTCACATCGGTCAGGGTCCCTCCCTGGGGACTTCTCTCCCAAGGTTAGTGGAAGCTGATCTCCCAAGGTCTTTGTCAGAATCTTCCTTCCTCCCACCACCTTTCCTCCCCACATTCCCTCTCTCTGCAGCCAGGGCAGGCATCATAACTTTGGGCTTGAGACCTTGATTGTGATGAGGTTATGTGTCAGACCACAAATGGCAGGAAGGACAGGCTATAGTTGGCAGGTTAGCAGTGATCAGAAGAGGAATAAACATAATGTGGATATTCCTTGCAAAAAAAGTGTTTGTTGTTCTAGATGCAAAAATAGCTGGACAAGTGGATCTTCTGCATCCACTGCTGGTCCTGTTCATAACCATCATCCTAGGAGTCGAGGGGGGTGCCCTCTGTGCCTCTCCTTAAGTGTGTCCCCCCTTCCAGCTACTGCCCCCACACAGGGACCCACCTCGTCATCACGTACTTCACCTGCATTTCATAGCGCCCAATCCATTTTCCTGCACAGTGTGCGTCATCACAAACCTACAAACCACTGAGGGCGGGCATGCAAAAGGCAGGCAGCACCACGACAGTCGGCTCAGTGGAATGTACTACCCCAAATGAGCCTGCCTTTTTTTTTCTTTTTTCTTTTTCTCTGCTTTACCTGGAGACCAGGCGAGATTAACTTTCCACGTCTAATTAATGAGTATAAACAGCAATTTGATGGCACCACATGTTATAAGTTCTGGCTAATAATTCAGCCCTCCAAATAATTTTAAAATTCAG
Source organism: Myotis yumanensis (assembly GCF_028538775.1). Classification (NCBI taxonomy): domain Eukaryota; kingdom Metazoa; phylum Chordata; class Mammalia; order Chiroptera; family Vespertilionidae; genus Myotis; species Myotis yumanensis. The sequence goes on from NW_027223758.1 coordinate 64,713,677, forward strand.
CCCTCCAAAATTCTCACACCTTTATTCTCTAACTCCTTCCATTTTAAGTCCAGACTCCTAATTAGTTACTGTTGTTCCAGATGCTGATTTAGGTCGGCCTGGAGGCTACGTTCATGTCTTCTGTCCCCAGACATGGCCTCGCTTGCCCTCGGCTCTCAAATCTTCCAGTTTAGGGTCAAGCTAAGGTTTTACAACAGTTGGATTCTTCCTTAGATAATTCTGCCCTCCTCTAAACTTCTTTAGCCATTGTTTGCACCATTCCATAAACTTATCTGGCCTGGGGTTTGAAACCACCCCAGAGGTAGTTTTAATGTGACTTGCTGCTCAATAGAAGCATGAGGCCATCCTAACTACCTGTGTATTTCTCTTCTAGCTTTTGCTGGAACCCATTTCAGCCTCTTTTTATTACACTGTCCTGTATCTCTCTCTTTTTAAAATTTGTCTTTATTGTTGAAATTACTACAGATGTTCTCCCCCCCCCCCCCCATTGATCCCCTCCAACCCACACCACCACCACCACCCCCACCAGGCCTTCACTGCACTATTTTCTGTGTCCACGGGTTATGCATATACATTTTAAAAAATCTTTTTCTGCCCTTCCTGCCCCCTCCCCTATGAGATTTGTCAATCTGTTCCATGCTTCTCTGTCTCTGGATCTATTTTGTTCATCAGTTTATTTTGTTCTGCTCTGTATCTCTTGAATGATGTATTGAGGTGATGTCCAGTGCCAGAGTTCAGTTCCCCTGTACCACTGCATGTCAGGGTTAAATGAGATACTATGTGTAAATGAGTATCCTGTATACTGTGGTCTTGGCATTGAGCTAAATGCCTTGCATACCTTTTTCCATTTGACACTCATAGCAACCTTGTGAAATAGCTATTATTATCTTTATTTTAAAGATAAGAAAACAGAGGCTTTAACAGGGCAAGTAATTTCCCTAGGGTAACATAGCTGGCAATTCATAGAAATGAGATGCAAATTCAGATCTGTCTTATTCCAGATGCCCTAACTCTCCATTTAGCTCTTTACACCACTTCTCCGCACAGTGTGAGCATCTTGCCAAAGTTCACTAAACTCCGCAGAGGTGGTAGCTCTGATTTTTACCTTTAGTGACCCTCAGGCTCATGCACATAAGAGACCGGGGCTCTTAGCAAATGCTTATGACAAATCTCCTGGTCCACAGACAGAGTGAGGTTTGCCAGAATAAAGTACAATAACCTCAGGTTTCTCAAATTGCTCTTTTCCTTGTTGCCAGGGAAACATCCCTGCCTTCTACCTACTGAAAAACCCTTACAATGCACTCATCTTCATCTTTCCGACATTGGCCCCTCATGTCAGATGTTGTCTTTAACAATGATGAGTCAATCCCAGGGGGTGACACTTTCCCTTCCCTTTTGCCTCTAGATTTATATCCCGTTGTCCACTTCCTTTCATCTTGGTGATTGTATCTGACCTAGGCAATGACTTGCTTCTTCTTTTTAAAAAAAATATATTTTTATTGATTTCAGATAGGAAGGGAGAGAGAGAGAGAGAGAAATCAATGATGAGAAAGAATCATTGATTGGCTGCCTCCTGCACACCCCCAACTGGGGATCGAGCCCACAACCCAGGCACGTGCCCTTGACTGGAATTGAACCTGGGACCCTTCGGTCCACAGTCTGACGCTCTATCCACTGAGCCAAACCAGCCAGGGCTATAACTTTCTTCTTGTTAGATAGTTAGATCTTTAGGATTACGCAGGCCTTTTATTCTGTTTACTTATTAAGGAAGTGTTTCCCTATACACTTCTTGACATTCGGCATTTGCCATTTTGTGTTGTTTTTACTTAGTGGCATTTTAGGATCCAGACACTCCATACAGGCCCCAGCTGCCCACTCTCAGTTCATTGTGGGTGTCTGAGACAGCTTCACAGATACGTTATGGGGACTCGGGAAATCACCATGTGCCTCAGGGTCTGTATCTGGACACAGAAAGAAAAAATACAAGAAGAATAGGATGTTTTCCAGTTAAGGCAATGCTTGACTCTATTACCTTAAAAGAGATGTGATTCCCTACCCAGTTGTTGCCATTTTCCTTCTGCAGGCTATTTTTGTGATATGGCCCAAGAACATTTCCCCTGACTAATCAAAGCCTAAGGACCATGTTCTACAGTACATGCGAAATGTCAGTTATAATAAAGTGACCTTAGAGGAGGCAAGCTAATTTATGAGAGTTTGCAGGTTGGAAAAGGCTATAAAGAGACCAAATGTCTATGACTTGACCAGGAAATTAAGCCATATAATACCGACAGATTACAAAAGTGAAAACCCACTCTGTGCAAAGTTCGTGCTCTGAAGACAATATTAACTCCCAGACCAGCAAAACAGCGAGTTCTTGTGACAGTCTTAGAGCACATATATTGTGCAAATAGAGGATTCTGAGGAGGGGTAGATCAGTTCAGGGGGGATTGTTAGGTTTAGAAACAGGTGGAGAGTAGATATGGATTTGAAGGGTGGAAAGGAGACGGAAGAGCATTGTGGATCTATGGAAAGGCATGATCAAAAGTCCTGGGAAGAAATGTAGCCAGCGTCCTCCAGGATACAAGTTTCATAGCGGTCCCTGTGGTTGCTATAATGGCCCTGGATGGCTTTCAAGGGTTTCATGAACCACAGAAACTGTTTGTGAAGTACTGTACATTTGTGTGCATATGTATTTTCCTTGGGGATATGTCTGTCACTCGCAAATGTTAAAAAACATTAGCCTAATGTTTTCTGATAGTGTTCTGATTGGACAATTATGCAGTTTTAATATTTATCAAGACTATTTTAGAGAACAATAAAAAGTAAAGCTTGTTACACCTTCTTCTCTTTTTGCTATTCTTTCCGTCCTCTGCTAGCGTTCCCTGAAGTTCATTTTCACTGCTTAGCTCGTTTTCCGAGCTCAAGGCTTCAGTGATCACATCTCTGTTGATGATTTCCTTCTCTGTTTTCAGCTCCCATTCATTTCTGAGATTAATTTGGGTGGGCTGACAGCATTTTATAGTCAGTATTTCCTAAACTGAAGTTAACAGAATGGTGTCTTCCATGCCAATATCCTTATCGGTGGCACTGCCATTCTGCCAGTAATTGCAGTGGGATATTTCAATTTTCATAATTTTCATCCCCCTATCCAATCAGTAACTGTGTTATATCAGTTCTTCCTTACTGTTATTTTTCTTACATCTGAAATGCCTGTCCTGCGGGACTAGTGATAGTGCTCTTGGTTTGGATGGATTAACTCATGACATACAACAGGCTTCCCCTTCATCAGGCTGACTTTTAATATGAGTTACAGGACAGAAAGGCACTCTGCTCAAGACACGCCTGGAGAGGGGGGTCTCCAGCTTCCAGGCAGTGCCCACATGTCAGTCACACGGCACCAGGGATGCATATGGCCAGGAGACATCAGGCACAGTACGTGCATGCAACCCATGCCAGGAGGCCATTGCATCTTGAGTCCTTTCACCTTTCCCCCTGGCATGGCACAATCTACCACAGGCCCATGGGACTAGCTCCCATTCTCAGAGGCATCTCACCATCACTCACGGCTTAAAAATAATTTGTCGATGAAATGGGGCCACTTGCTCTGGCAAATTGTCAGCAGCTGGTTTTCAGTCAACAATTCATTTATCTTGGGTGCAGTTGTATAAACCCCTAACAATTCCTTGAGTTGATGTTGCAGGATGATTGGCACATGGGCAAATCCTCAGATGTTCCTGAAGCTAGTGGACGGGTCTCAGAACCAGCTGTTAACCTTTCCCTTCCTACGTTTTTATTCCCATTGGCAATGGCGTTACTTGAAATGCTGCCTATCATTGGATTATTTCACCAACCTCTTACCTACCTTCCTGCCTCTAGTCTCTACTGCCTCTAATCCCACTTTGTGCCATATTACCTAATGAATATACCTAAAGGTTTTTTCATGTTGCTTCTCTGTTCCAGGACTGTGTAGGTGAGATGTTGGAGTGGGGGCAACCCACTCTACCTCTGCATGAGAATTTGGCATTTAGTTAGCTCTGGTTCCCTGTAACTTGATAAGGAGAGCATATGAACTATGTCACTAAGAAGCATTCCTTACACCAGAATAATGCCTGCTTGCACCTGGATTTGAAGAACTATAGATGAATTGTCAATACTGGATAGGAAGCCATAGCTTTGGCCTCCCCTTCCTAGGGCCACTCTTGTAACTGTGGGGACTTTTGAAAGCAACTAGAATGGACCCCAACATTAAAAGTATTGTAATTTTTGAAATTTATTGTGAAATGGGATTTTAAAAAATTGGCTGTTTGTGACTTTTCCTAACTTTTTATATATTTGTTGCTTCATGTGAAAAAAAAAACCCTCAAAACTGAAATAATAAAAAGTTCCCCTCAATGATGAGTGAAGATAAATGGACAAATCTACAAATGGCTACCTACTTTTTGGAACATGAACATGAAATCATTCACAAATGGACAAATATCATTCATTACTGCCATGATCCAACATGTGGGAATATGATTCATTTCCCTTTTTAAAAATGTGTTAGTGTAAATATAGTTTTGATGTAATGTGATTTTTGTACTATAACGTTTATTTAGGTTTTTATGGGCACAATTATGCTTATAAAGCTCAAAACAAGGAATTTCCCATGGTCCCCATTTCTTTCTTAGCCATGACTATTTTTCGTTTCAGTGTGTTGTTATTCCTGGAAGTTATTTTGTCACATAGAAGAGAAGGATGCTGGATTACAATGTGCTTCTGGTATCACCACTGACACCAATGGCATTGCTGCACTCCAACTGGAGGTTCAGAGGGAGCTGTCTCATTGGGATAAGTTTAGGGATAAGGCTTTCCCTTCCTGGGTTCTCATGAATAGCTCGTTAGAAGAGAATCATCCACGATACTTGCTTTTTAGGCAGGCTAAGGATCCAACGTTCTTGGGACGTGAGGCTAAGAACCAGAGAGAGAAGGGGCTGTGCTCTCCTGAGACCGAACCCCATTATGTCAGTCAGTAAAGGAGGAAGGGCCTCAGGAAGGGGCCTGGGGGTCACTGACACTGTGGCTGAGTGTGTAGTACTTCTAGACCAGTGATGGTGAACCTTTTGAGCTCGGCATGTCAGCATTTTGAAAAACCCTAACTTAACTCTGGTGCCATGTCACATACAGAAATTTTTTGATATTTGCAACCATAGTAAAACAAAGATTTATATTTTTGATATTTATTTTATATATTTAAATGCCATTTAACAAAGAAAAATCAACCAAAAAAATGAGTTCACGTGTCACCTCTGACACGTGTGTCATAGGTTCGCCATCACTGTTCTAGGGTGATGCCAACCAGGCTTACATAACAATAGCAGCAAGAATACGTTTCTGACGTTTTCCAGACTGTCCCAGGACCAGCTCTGGGAAGGCAAGATGTAGCTATGCCAGAGAAGCAGTAAGGACTCATCAGAGCATGGGACTTCGAGGGCTTCTTCTCACCAGACGCTGCCCATTGTGCTGTTGGCAAAACAGTAAATTACTACCAGTGATTTAGTGTCCAAGGTGTAACCTGAGGAACTTGTCAAAAGCGTAGTTTACCAAGAGATTCTGGTTTATTAGATTTGAAGTGAAGGCCAGGGAATGTGCATGTAAAAAAATGGTTCAGGTGATTGCAATACAAAGATCCTGGGAAAACACAGTTGTCCTGCAAATATCTTCTTAACTTCTGTTACTGCTTTTATATCGACCTTAGGCTGAAACTGACAACTAAGACTTCCTCATGCCACATGACTTAGAGCGTGCTTTTATCATGAATGTTTGAATGAAGATCTTTCGATGTTAGACTGCAGCTTAGCTGATATTTATGTCTAGTTGATTATCTGGTTTACATTATTTTATAGAAATAGATATCCCTTTCCTTAAACGATAGATTAGGACCTGCAGGTAGAACCCGCTGGGAAGACTTGTGAACCCCTTTCTTCACTGCACAGGCTTCCTCGGGGCACGGGGATTCTCCAGACGGAGAGGAGGGCAGCAGGGTGGTCCTGCCCTCTCCTCCGAGGGCTTCTTAAGCAACATTCCTTGGGATCAGAAAGCTTTAGGAAAACAAAAACAAATTCTCACACAAATCCCAGAGCCCCTAGGTGAGCCTGTGTGTAACAGCATGCTGCAAACCTCAAAGTCTAGAATTGGTGTTTTAAGAAAAACGTGAGGGCGTTAAACCTACAGTATTTTTTTTACCTTTCTTTGACATTAATCAGAATAAAAGTTATATTTTCCCATTCCTATCAGCTTAGAGATCTACTAGTTATCCAGAATTACTATAATATTCTACCAAGGAGCTATAAAAAATTATTGGCATTGAGGAATGGTGGTGGGAGCTGTTGTCAAATGTATCTCTGTACTCCCTTTAACTATTTATCAGTTATCTATCTATCTATCTATCTATCTATCTATCTATGTATGTTTGTATCTTTCGTTCTCTCAATGACTTGCTTTGTTAGTATTCTCTCTTTGTGTGTTCCTTTGGGCTTTTAGGGGGTATGAGAAAAGCTAAAATGTATGCAAAGGAGAAGTAATTAACCTGTAATTTGAGGTGGTAAATACATTTTGTTTTTTGCCCTGACTGAGTAGCTCAGTTGGTTAGAGGTTTGTCCTGATACACCACAGTTATGGGTTTTATCCCTGGTCAGGGCACATACAAGAGTCAACCAATGGATTATGAATAGGTGGAACAACAAATCTCTATCATCTCTATCTCTATCTCTATCTCTATCTCTATCTCTATCTCTATCTCTCTCCCAGAATTGATAAATAAAATAAAAACATTTTGTTTTGCCCTTGGGCCACTTGGAACAGAAACCATACTCAGTGATTGACTTGCTTTCCCACAGTTTTGTGCTTCAGCCGTCGCCAGGGAGGCAGTGTGCATGGGGAAGGTGTGTGTGCTCACATCCTGTGGTCAGGGCTCCCACACCTCTGAGCTTTAGGTACTCAACTTTCAGCCTTGTGATGCGGCTTGAATGTAGTCCAGATAAGGACAATCTTTGGAATAAGTTTTCATAATTATTAACTTACTATGATTATTATTTAGGCCATGGCTAAAAAAATGAACAGCTATTTATTGTAGGTGAGAGAAAATGATACAAACACTGGTCAAATGGACTGCAAAAGATTGTATAACTGGGATATGCAATGTGGGTGGACAAGCCTGGGAATCCCAAGTAGCTTAGACCTTCAGAAAATTGCCCTGGCTGCTAACACCTAAGGACTATGCTTCCTCCTTGTGGCTATTTGAAGGACGAAGCTTTTCTCATATCCCAATTCATCCTAAAATAAACAGAGAAGGACTCAACCTGATAAAATCTAGGCTACAATGTGTCACTAATCTTGGGTTTAGCCAAATGAGCAGACTATAAGCAAATCATGATTCAACTTCAAACTATTTAGAAAACACTCTATTTTTAAGTCAGATAGCCAGTTGGTAAGGGCGTTGTTAGGGAGATAGAAGCTTTGAATGGTGTTTGGAGGAGATGATTCTTTAATTTCACAGAGGAGGGAGAGTTAAAGCAAAGCAAACTGTCAGGTGAGGATTCAGGGGGCTTTGTAACAACACAGCATTTATCTGCAAGGCGTGAGAAGGGGACAAGGGGTCTAAGCACTGAGACAACACTTTATTACAAATGAAACTTTTGATGTGAATTTATTTTTCTTTTGCTATTAATACATGTTTTTAAAAACATTTAACTTCAGAGAAGAAAGTGGAAATTGATATATTAATATGAAACTAGTAATAGTTATCATTAGTTTGTGGTATCATGAAATTTTTGGTTTCTGTGGTTGGCCTGAATTCTCAAAAAATTAGCATGTAAGTTTTAAGTTAGGGATACTATGTTAACATAAAAAAAAGAATCAAACCTGTAAAGAATTGTTGTGAGTTTATTTGAGCCAAACTTTCGACAGTTGCCAGGAAGCAGGACCTCAACGTATTGGAATAATGCTCCGGAGAATGGCAGTTTTGTACCTTTTTTATACATTATAATCAAAGGAGGAGACGTAAGTGGGTTACATGAACTCCATTGGTGATAGGTTAGGGAGGCGGGAGGAAGCAAAGCGGGTTGCGGGGGAACCTCTGAGCTTGGATAAAAAGTAAAATGATAGACATACTGCCAAAACATACTTCTTTTACTTAGGTGGGTGCAGGATAGTAAACAGTCAGCAATTAACTCAATAACAATGAGGGGATTTGTGGTCTCCGCAGAGCGGTGCCTGTGCTTTGAGGGGTCCTGGAAAAGGAAGTTACTCCAAATTTGCCTGGGAGCTGTCACAGTGAAGGGAAACATCTACAATGGACGAAAAAGCAGTGGCTTTCGTGGAAATAATGTGTGGGCAATAACTGTTGGGATAAACCAATAAGAAAGAATGAAAAGTGGGGGCAGTAACCAAAGTCCTAGTTCAAAATAATGTTACAAAGCATATAAGTAACATTATTTTTTTTTTTTTTGAAATATGGATTACTAGGAAACCTGGGAAGTGTGTTATTTAATAAACATAGGCATTTGAAAGTTGTGATTTGAGAGTCACGATCTGGATTCCACAAGTCATTCATCAAAGCAAATGTTCCTGTGGCCCTTCAGTATCTTTTATTCGGTTTTTAGGAAAACTTGGTAAAGACCTTGAGTGGAGCACACCTTTAATAAATAGACTGATTATTGGCGTTATTGACTTAGTGTACAAATCATCAAAAGAAAACAAATCCTGTCTCAGAGAACTTTAAAGCAAATCTCTCAAAACAATATTGCAGCCCCTCTCTTCCTTGGCGCTGCCTGCGAAGGTGGCAGTCATCTACTCGGCATCATGGCTGCCCTCAGACCCCTCGTGAAACCCAAGATGGTCAAAAAGAGGACTGAGAAGTTCATCCGGCACCAGTCAGACCGGTATGTCAAAATTAAGCGGAACTGGCAGAAACCCAGATGCGTTGACAATAGGGTGCGTAGAAGAGTCAAGGGCCAGACCTTGATGCCCAACACTGGTTATGGGAGCAACAAGAAGACAAAGCACATGCTGCCCAGTGGCTTTCGGAAGTTCCTGGTCCATAACATCAAGGAGCTTGAAGTGCTGCTGATGAGCAATAAATCTCACTGTGCTGAGACGGCTCACAACGTCTCCTCAAAGAACCGCAAAACCATTGTGGAAAGAGCAGCCCAGCTGGCCATCAGAGTCACCAATCCCAATGCCAGGCTGCACAGTGAAGAAAATGAATAGACAGATTGTGTACACATTGTATTTGTGTTACTAAAATCATAAAATTCTGCCATCTTGGGAAAAAACAAAAAACAATATTGCCGCAAGGTACATACTTGTAAGCCACGCCTGAAAACAGGCGGGGTATAGCAAGTCTTGTCCCTGGTTTTTGTCACATTAGGTGCCATTAGAACTGACTTGGGAAACACGGGGCCAAAGAACTCAGATGGGTAGAGCGCAGTGCCAAAAAGTGTGTGTTTGCTATTCCTTGGCATCGTCACGGTTGCCAACCTCTCTCACTTGCTGTCTCAGGAGTCGCAGGGTTTTGTCAGGAATCAGGGCTGTTAGCCACTGTGAGAATACCTCAAGGGTTGGAAGCTCAAAATTGGGCAATGTTTTTTGAGTCCCGAAAATTCCTTTTTAATGAAAAGAAAACTTCATCAAGGATTCTAACCAGAACGTTATATAGGAAGACTAGCCATGAATTTTTACTTTCTCTAGTTCAAATTCAGTTCAATATTTAACTACTCCAGAGGGTATGAAGAAGGGAGCTGGAGAATCAAACACTGTGAAGTCTTATGAGAAAAGTGAGCACACAGCAATGCTGATAAATAATAGATTTAACAGAATTTCAAATAAGTATAGGCCAGGAAGGAAAACGCTCAGTAACACCTCAGAAGTCATCAAAATTCCCCTCGTATACTCTCCTTGTTCCTAAGCCTCCTCAAGAGGTGTAAGGAAAAAATGTTTAATGCATCTAAAAATATTCATGTCACACATTTAACTTATATTTTTCCTTTTTTTTTCAAGGACTGTTTCTAGTGAAAAAAAACATTTTACTGAGAAGGAATAAATGAAGAAGCACAAAATTATGTATGGACGCTGCATAAAATGTTTTAATCTATAAAATACAAATGAAGCTTAGATTATGTTGGTTATCTCTTGCTGCAGAACAAATTATTCCAAAACTTGGCCACTTAAAACAACAGTTCTTTTGAGGTTTCAGTAATGCAGGAGCAGCTTAGCTGGGTTGCTCTGGCGCAGGTCACTAACGAGATCCCGGCCAAGCTCTCGCCTGGGGTTGCAGTCCTGGCAAGGTCTGTGCAGGCCAAAGCCTCTGCCCCCAGCTCACTCCCAGGGGCCTCATCACATGGACCTCTCCACAGGGATGTTCACGGCGTGGCGGCTTGTGACTCCAGAGGGAGAGAACAGGCAACGAGAGAACAGGAAAGGCCGAGCGTATTACTCTATCATGTATTCGCCAAAGTGGCATTCTCTCGGCCCTGCCTCATCCACTGGTCATGCTTACTTTTGAAATAAAGCCACTTCTTACTTTGTCAAGCACTCACAGACCCTAAGTGCAAGAACCCATTAGTGAGATGGTAGGACGCTAGCAGAGCGTTTCAGAGGAAGCGTCAGGCGGTGTGCTGGAACATGGTGGAAGGAGACTACACAGGGGCAGGGATTACATAATCAGACCTGCAGATCTTTAAACCAGCCCAATGTGAGATTCTCAATATTTTCTGCATTGGTAGATTAGTAATGAGTAGATTTGATAAAGACCTGTTTTTCCTTGTCACATTGTACTTCAAGATGCCATATGGATTGGGCTGTAGAATATGGGTTGGTGAACTGTAGATATTTTTTGGCCTGAGTCTCTTAAAGGTAGAGATGTAGAAGGGCAAACAAGACCGCAAGGAGACTGGCTGCTAACTGCAAGGCACATTTGGATACCTTTGTGGGTTCAGGAGGTTCTGGTGTGCTGTGCAAAGGAACGTCTGAATGAATCTGTGTGGGTAGAAACAGCACCAGAAGCAGCAGCCCCAGACTGAGCCTGGCCACCATCCCCATGCCCATGTTGGTCACCGCACCTTGGCTCGGGCCAGCCACTTGGTGTGCTGGAGGATCTTGGGCTCTTGCATGGTGCAGGGGAAATAACTAGCAGGGTCTTAAATCAGGAGGCATCATCATGGCAGTGATGTGGCATGACCCGCCCACCTGTCCTCACCACTGCCCACCCCTAATCAAATAATTTGTTTTCAAAACAAAATATTTCAGTTATTTAGAGGGCTTGGACCCCTATCCTATATAATAAAAGGCTAATATGCAAATCAACTGAATGGCAGAATGACCAGTCACTATGACACGCACTGCCCACCTGGGGGCAGACGCTCAACTCAGGAGCTGCCCCTGGTGGTCAGTGTGCTCCCACAGGGGGAGTGCTGCTCAGCCAGAAGCCGGACTCAGGGCTGGCAAATGCAGTGGCAGTGGCGGGAGCCTCTCCCGCCTCTGTGGAGTGCTAAGGATGTCCGACTGACCACTTAGGCCCGCTCTAAGCCATCAGTCGGACATCCCCTGAGGGCTCCCGGACTGCGAGAGGGTGCAGGCCTGGCTGAGGGATCCCCCAAGTGCATGAATTTCATGCACCAGGCCTCTAGTTTATATATATAAAACCCTAATATGCAAATAGACTAAACAGCAGAAGAACCGAACAACTGAACAACCGGTTGCTATGACATGCACAGACCACCAAGAAGTGCACGCAGAACATGGCGGGCATCAGCAGCAGGTGGCAGAGCACAGAACATGGCGGGTATCGGCTGCGGCGGGATGGTGTAGCAGGTGAGCCAGGGCATCAGACCAAGGTGGGGCGCCGGTCACTGTCATCAGGGCGAGCCTCTGGTGATTACTGAAAATTCTTGGCTCCTGCACCCCGCGGTCCTGCTCGGCGCTCACACCTGCTACCAGCCCCGCTCACACCCACTGCCAGTGCTGGAGCCACCGTTTGCACCTGCTGCTGGCACCCAGCGCCAGCCCTGATCGCTTGGCGCCATCAGTGGGTGTGAGCAGTGGCTGCAAGCCCTGTTCGCCCCTCAGGACTTCTCCACCCGCCCCGCTCCTGAGGGGCGATCAGGGTCCGTAGCTACCCCTCGCACCTGCTGCCAGTGATGGCCCTGCTCGCACCCACTGTCGGCACCAGAGCCGCCTCTCCCACCCACTGCCGGCGCCCAGTGCCAGTCCCGATTGCTCAGCGCTGTCAGCAGGTGTGAGTGGCAGCTGCTGACCCTGATCGCCCCTGAGAGCTTCTCCACCTCCCCCTGTTCCTGAGGGGCGATCGGGCAGTAGCTGCCGCTCGCACCTGCTGCTGGCACTGGCCCCAATTGTTCCGCGCTGTCGGTGTATGGGAGTGGAAGCGGCGGCGGGAGCGGGGCTGCTGGCAGAGAGGGACGGGAGCCGTGGCAGGTGGGGGTGCAGAAGATGGGCCAAGACCTGTCCCTGTGCCCACCGCAGCCTCGCGGCCCACAGTTCCTTTCAAGGTGCACGAATTCATGCACTGGGCCCCTAGTAGTGTATATTAGTAGGTACAATTGACATAAAATAATAATGATTTCAGGGGTTGCTAGTCCTCCACCCATTTTTCCCATGTGTCAAAATACTTGATCTTGTGTGAAGTACCAGGAAGAGCAGGTGCAGGGAGGCACAGGGGTTTTCTTATTAAGACCTCTTTTCTTGCCAAAACCGGTTTGGCTCAGTGGATAGAGCGTCGGCCTGTGGACTGAAGGGTCCCAGGTTCGATTCCGGTCAAGGGCATGTACCTGGGTTGCAGGCACATCCCCAGTGGGAGATGTGCAGGAGGCAGCTGATCGATGTTTCTCTCTCATCGATGTTTCTAACTCTCTGTCTCTCTTCCTTCCTCTCTGTAAAAAATCAATAAAATATATTAAAAAAAAAAAAAAAGACCTCTTTTCTCTGCAGCACAACTCCCTGGTGCTTTCTCTGCAACTCCCTGCTATCGCCTCATTAATGGGTTCTTGCACTTAAGGTCTTTGAGTACACTTGCCAAAGTCAGAGGTGGCTTTTCTGGAAAAGAACCAACATTTTAAAAGTAAGCAATAGAACTGAGGTTTCAGAACAACAAGACACTCAGATCAATCGGTGTGTTGTTTTATGCCCCTTTAATCTATGCCCTGAACAAAAGGTAACACCATTCACATGTTATTACAAGGTGTTTTAGCTTTCTGCTTGTTGACATTTTTTTTCTCCCCTGCTCCTCTTCTTCCTTCTCCTTCTTCTTTTTAGATATTTGATAAGAAATCAATATCTCCTCTAGCTTTGGAGGAGTGAACACAGGAATTTTACCTAAAACAGATACTGTTTTTGTTTGTTTGTTTGTTTTGTTTTTTTAAAAAGAAGCTGTTTTGACCATTTTGATAATCTCCTTTGGAGCAGAAATGTGGACTGTAGTGAGATCCAGTTAGACACAACTTTACTTCATTTCATTTCTTAGCAGCATCAAACAGCAAGCCAGGGCATTGGGAGGCTGGGTGAAAAGGGGAAGGCATTAAGAAGTACAAATTGGTAGTCACAAAATAGACATGGGAATGTAAAGTATAGCATAAGGAATATAGTCAATAATATTCTAACAACTATGTATGGTGCCAGGTGGGTATTAGAATTCTTGGGGAGGATAAAAAAAAAAGAAAGAAAGAAAAACAGCAAACTGGCCGGGTTGAGAACATGGCCAGATTTCTTATGGAAACTTGTTAAGAAGTAAATGTGTACTGGATACAGCACATGGAACTTATTTTTGGGAAAGGCTCATCTAGATCTTGTTGACACCTACTTTAACAGCTACCAGACACAAATGACTAATTCCATTTGCTTTTTCTCCAGAGGAGAAAAATATCAATCCTAAGATGAAGATTAGGGGACTTCAAATCGAAGGGAAATTGGCCAAGGGACCACCATATAATGTCTCCTCTGTCCATCGGTACTGCAAATGACAGTATCCATGGCGATTTCTTTTCTTTAAATTTATCTTTATTGTTGAAAGTATTACAAATGTCCCCCTTTTTTCCCATTGACCCCCTCCTCCCCTACCCGGACCCCTCTCCCCAGGCCCTCACCAAACTATTGTCTGTATCCTTGGGCTATACATATATGCCTATAAGTTCCCCGGTTAATCTCTCCCCATCCACCCACACACCCACTCCCACCTTCCCTCTGAGATTTGTCAGTCAATTCTATCCTCTATGTCTCTAATGTAATTTGGTCATCAGATTATTTTGTTCATTAGATTCCACAATGAGTGAGAGTATGTGATACTTGTCTTTCTCTGACTGGCTTATTTCACTTTGCATAATGCTCTCCAGGACCTTCCATGCTGTCTCAAAGATCCTTCTTTTTTGCTGCTGCACAGTATTTCGTGGTGTAAATAAAAAGGGAGCCCACTGTACGGGAGAACGTATTTGCCAACGATACATCTGATAAAGGGCTAATATCAAAGACATATAAGGGACTCATACAACTTAACAAAAGGAAGACAGACATCCAATTACAAAGTAGGCAAAGGACCTGAATAGACACTTCTCCAAAGTGGACATACAGATGGCCCAGAGACATGAAATAATGCTCAAAATCACATGTAAGAAACTTCGCCTTTTCACTTTGGAAGTGATTTGTTATTTTTTTATTATTATTAGAAAGGTTAGAATAGATGGGCGTGATGAGCAGGGTTTAAAGGCTGAAAACGCTGCTCCTCAGCCCAGCTCATCCATTGTCCGGTTATGGAGCAAGTCCCTCAGACTCTCTGATAAACCTCAGTTTCTTCATATTTGAGCTATAAGGATGATAATAGCACTTAGTGATGGGTTGTGCCAGGAATTAAATGAAAACATTTTGTATATTTTCTAACATAAATTATTTATCCAAATAAATAGAATTTCTATTATTTTCATCACTATATTAAGTTTTTTAAAAAAACATCCTCGTGAAGTGATGATTTCCAGAGGCCCCAAAATCCAACTTAGATGTGGAAATCATCTGGTCTAAGCATGTCTGCTTTTTTTTTTTCCTACTGCTATTAAAGAAGAGTTCATTTTCACACTTAAAAAACAATGCTCTGTTACTGTTTAGGAATATAATTTCTGTGGCTAACTCTTGCAACAACTCCCTAAATATAAAGTTGTGTGCAGCATGACCAAAGGAGATATGCCAAGACACATATGACCTCAAGGAATTTAAACTACACATACTGGTACAATTAAAATACACCCTTTTTTTGGACTTAAAGAGGCCAGTGAGGGTGGGGGAAGGAAAGTAGGTGCTCCAGTCAGGGGTGGGGGTGACATCTGCCATGGGTCCTGTTTCCTGAGAAGATTTCTGTCCACACAAGTCTCAGTCTTGTCCTGTTACTTCATTCTACTCGTGCTCAGTCTACTTCATTCCTAGATGTCTTATATTACTCATCAATCCTATATAATAAAAGGCTAATATGCAAATCAACCAAATGGCAGAACAACTGGTCGCTATGATGCGCACTGACCACCAGGGGGCAGATGCTCAACGCAGGAGCTGCCCACTGGTGGTCAGTGCACTCCCACCGGGGGAGCACCGCTCAGCCAGAAGCCCGGCTCACAGCTGGCAAGTGCAGCCGCAGTGGCAGAAGCCGCTCCCACCTCCGCAGCAGCGTCAAGGATGTCTGACTGACAGCTTAGGCCTGCTCCTGAGGGAGCCCCCCCCCCCCCAGAGTGCATGAATTTTGTGCACTGGGCCTCTAATACATTATAATAAGGGGAAAATAAGAAATAGTGAATGAAAAATATCTAGCAACTCAATCATATTAGAATTCTAGCTCGCTCCAACCCAGCAGTGCCCACCCTCTGGGTACACAGACCTCAGTGGACATATCGGTCTCCACGCACATGCTTGCTCGGAGGAGGGGTACAGCAGCACGGGTCAGCACTCTGCCCTGACCTCAAGGTAAATGTCTGACTGCTTCATGGAGACTGTAGATACCAAATCCCACTCAATGTACCATTTCTTAACTCTCATTTTTCAAGTCTTAGACTTGAT
The DNA here is from genome assembly GCF_028538775.1 of Myotis yumanensis. Classification (NCBI taxonomy): domain Eukaryota; kingdom Metazoa; phylum Chordata; class Mammalia; order Chiroptera; family Vespertilionidae; genus Myotis; species Myotis yumanensis. The sequence continues at coordinate 64,729,760 of NW_027223758.1, forward strand.
CTTAGTGTGACTAAATCAGATGCTGCCCTGCCCTCTGCAGGTGTGCCAAGGCAATAGGACATTCCTAGAACAGCCTGGGAAACAGGATGAAGTTCATGCTGTGAGAGTCCCCTGTGTCAGCTCTATGGGGCCGACCCTACCAGCAAGGACAATGGCAGCAGCTAACACACCTATCGCACAGTAGACATAGACAAAGCTCTTTTCGGCATGAACTAGTTTACCTAACTTTAACAATCATAGTTAAAAATGGTAAACACGTGGTGAAAACTAAGATTCAGAGAGGTTATATGGTATGCCCAAGACCTTTGACTTCAAATTCTGTATCCATTTCCAGGAAGAATGTCTGTGGTTTGCATGGCAGTTGGATGAGGAGAGAAAGAATTCCAGGTTCTCCACTAAAATAAAATAAGAAGGGTCTTATTTTATTACTAGCGGCCCAGGGAGCGGGCCTAAGCCAGCAGTCAGACATCCTTAGCACTGCCGCAGAGGCGGGAGAAGCTCCCACAACCACTGCTGTGCTCTCACGGCTTCTGGCTGAGCGGTGCTCCCCTGTGGGAGCGTACTGACCACCAGGGGGCAGCTCCTGCATTTGGCGTCTGCCCCCCTGGTGGTCAGTGTGCTTCATAGCGACCAGTTGTTCCACCATTCGGTCAATTTGCATATTAGGATATTATTTTATAGGATGAAGGAGTTAAAAAAGTAAAGACTATCACAAAAATATCTGGCTCATCAATGTCACTGAATTGGAGCCAGCAATATAGAAGGGAGTAAAGCTCTGCCCGCCCATCAGTGCTCCCCAGGCACCAGGCCAGTGCGCTGCTAGAAATCCATGCAGGAAAGTCTAGGGAGAGACACGTCCATCATTTCACCCCAAACTACTGCAAATAATTTCCAAGAGCTAGTTAAATGTTTGGCTATGAAAATAACAATCTATCTCTACAGCTAGAATCTGCAATGAAATGCTTGTTTAAGCACATACTTCTTTTCTCAATACCTTCAGCATGTCAGGGCAGCCTGTTTTTTAACTTATAGAGGTTGCATCATTTAATGTTTTTCCTTGAATACCCTTAGGGTTTCTTCTCAGAAATATGGTTGTTAGCTTTTCCACTGAACTTTGCTCTTTATTTCGAAAGAGACCCAGCATTTGCAACATTTCTGTCTCAAAAAAAGAAAACAACAAAAGAAAAACACACACGCCACTCTTGGAAAGGCCAGGTGCTGCTGCTATAATCCAGCAGAGTTTAATGGCAATCTTTGATTGGTTATTCCAGTTTAGTAACCAGCTATGAAGAAAAAAGTCAGTTATTCAGTGGCCCATTTCCATATGTACCAACAGACACACAAGCATTTAGAAGACTGTCAATCCCCATGTAAGACTTTGCAACTCTGTGACATTCTCGAGGAGATTGCCTTGTTACATAAGACTTGTTGCAATCCTTAGAAAGTAATGTGCTGTGCATGCAATGCCGAAGACAGTAGGAAAATATGCTCCTTGTAGAATATTCATTAATCGACTCATTGATAATTCTAATATGGGACATTGGATGGGCAAATCAAGACCCAGAAAATTCTAGGACACTTAAAATTCCCTTCCTAAGTATTAGTAAGGAATTTTCCAATTGTCTCATGGAGGTTTATGAGAAATGGTTTTCAAAATGTTAGTAACTATTTTAACCTTTCTAATAAAAAATAATAAATCGCTTTCAAAATGAAAAGGTAAAGTTATCAAAGAAAGGCTGAGATAATGGCAGGAAAATTGTCCAGGACTTTGTAATCATATCTATCTGGCATCTTCACAAGGAAAAAAATCTTTATACTGAGGCTCCTTCATGGTGAAGTTAATTATTCAATGTTTTCTGAGCCTTTTGGGTTTTAAACATCGTATGTTTCCTCCAGGCTGAATAGTTTCACTGGAGCACTCTTTCTGCTCCCATGGAAAAAGTCTCTCCTGTCACTTAAGCAGATACAGATATTCTCTTATAAAAAGAGAGACAGAATAGCCACTCAATTGAATATCAGCTGGAAAGCCATTTCTAAAACATCTAGTCTATTGGTTATCAATCTGTATGTGACCCTTGTTATCTGAGGGACACAACACATTCCTGACACATGCGTATGCCCTGTTGAGAACCATGCCACTGGAAATGGGGTGCCTTCTCACTCAAGCCAGTAGCATTTCCAGATAGCCACAAAATACAGTCAGCCTAGCATGGGACACCAGAGCCCACGGAGCCCAAGCAGGGTAAACAGGGCATCCATGGAGCCCAGCGCCACGTGTCAAAGCCAGAGCCAGACAAGAAAGCAGTATTCGATGTCGGCAGCAGCCCAGGCTGGGGTGTCAGAACCTCATCCATGTGGGAGGTCGGGGCCTGAATTGGAACACTGAAGCCAGGTGAAGTGAAGGGGCACCTGGGAGGCAGAGTACACAGTATCACAGCTCAAAGGGGGCTATGAGAGCATCCTCAAGGGATTAGGAGCAATGACCCCCCCCCCCCCCCCCGATATCAATGAGCACACCAAGTTCTGGTTTTTAAATATTATTTTCTGCTAAATGGAGTTGGGCTTCTTAGAAAAAAATTAGCTGATTCTATGTTGAGGCAAGAGATTCAAGATGAGTCTGGAATATTTTGTGATTCAAGAAACTAGATGCTAAAAAATAAAATGAAAGGTTGGAAAGGAAAGAAAAGGAAGGAAGGAAGGAAGGAAGGAAGGAAGGAAGGAAGGAAGGAAGGAAGGAAGGAAGGAGGGAAGGAAGGAAGGAAATGATAGGAAGATGTCAAAAGGACACAGAAGTTAGCTTGAAGGAACTCCCACTATCTAAATCTGGGAATTGAGCATTAAAGTAAATAATGATAGGAATAGATTATTATTCACTGAATACAATAGGAGTCCATGAGCTTATAATGTTATAAATAAATGAATGAATAACCACATGCAGAGAGGATAAAGTTTTCTTCTTGCAGTAGAATGCTAACTAATAAAGGTCAAAGAAATGATGGATTACAAACATCACCATTTGACCATCCAAGAAGTAGCAAAGGATGCTAAAACTAGTGGATGAAATTTGCTGAAGAAAGAGATTTTTACAGCATCTCATCATTCCTCCTCTGCCTCTCCTGTCAATTGCATTCATTACAAAGGGGATAAGACGAGCTACAGTGGACACTGTCTAACTCAAGTGACCAAAGGACACACGACCAGTATTGGAACAAGTCACAGTCATGTGACGCTGGATAAGGAGGCAGCACATAGGACACACCATCTCTTCTGGGAGATCCTCACTGAAAATGCACGACCTAAATTTAATTTTGGAGACATTGCAGTACGCTTCAAAACAACTGTCTTAAACTTCAAAAGTGACAAGTCACAATTGTCGAGAGAAGGCCAGCAGGGTAGGAAGTTCTGTCTTGCTGTTAACAACCTCAACCCCAAGAGGTGGCCATGCCCAAAGCCGCTCTGTTCAGTTAGGTGTTTATAGTGATGTGTGGTGGGCAAAGTACTTGTTTGAGGAAGGGAAGCCCTGGTCTGGGAAGTAAAACCCAGAATGTACTGGCTCACGTGAAACAGGTTACCGAAGGAGCAGGGTGTGGCTCTAGCCTCACAGTGAGCTGGCCTGGGAACTCCCCATCTCTTCCGCTGTCTCATCCCTCCTCTCCTCTGCCTTTTGCTTCATTTTCCTAAGTCTGTTGTACACATTCTACTGGAACCATTGTAGAACCAGTTTTCTGTGTCTAATTTCACCTGTGCAATTAGAAAAATGCCAGGAAAGATTGTGACGAGCTCAGGTTGTGTCCTGAGTCAATCACTATGGTTGAGGCGTGGGGTAATGTCTGCACAGACCTGCGGACAGCGTGGTCTGTATCCAGCCCTGTGGCCCAGAGGTCAGTATCATGTTTGAAAGCACCTGCTGGAAACTGCATGGTTTATAGGAAAACTTCAGACCCTTCAAAGAGAGTAGTGCTAATCAGAACAGACAGAAAAATAAACAGAAACTTTGTTCCCTTTAACAGGTTTCCAACTTTGCTGTATTCAATACTGGTTTGGAGAACATGTACTTTCACAGAAGCATAGAACAAGTCTTGAGTCTCCTAAGATCAAATCTACGTGTTTTCCCCAACTCTGTCTAGTAGTAAGAGATCTTTTAACTAAGGATTTTTCAAGGACACTTATTTTTAATATCCACCAATTGTTTGACACTAAAATGTTTGTTTTAGTTCGAAGAAAAGAAGAGTAGCTATACAGTACTATCTGTCTCGAATGTTTACTGTGCCCAATTCTAACAAGTTTTGAAAGGAACCGTTAGGTGTATCCTGGATAAATCAGAATTGTTCTTTGATAATTCGCATTTTGTTAAATGTTAAGAATTGACTAGATATTTCACAAGAAGTTTATTTTCTGCTATATTAATGGAATGGGATATTGTTCTATTTCAATGAACAGACCTTGAGAAGTTATCTATTATTTCAGATGGTCACGTAAGATCAAAGACTTCTTCAAAAGAAGAAAAAAAACACTATTAGCTCAAGATTTCCTTTTGTGAAATGAAACATCTTTGTTCACCTGCCACTTTGGACTTGAGTAAAGAGGTTCAAAATGAAACTTCCAAAGACACTTTTTCTCAGGGCTTTGAAACGACTTTAGAGATGAATGAGTGAAAAAGTGAGCATTACACACCTTTATTTTCTTTCAAGGGTTATTGATTCTCATACAACTTTTTATTTTAAAAACTAAGGAAAACAATATTTCTGTCCTATAACCAATGGCACAATTATTTAACTAATGGTACTTATGTTTTAGTGTAAGAAGATCCAGTTATTTGTATCTTCACACACTTTGATGAATGGTGCTGCAATAACCTCTATGTTGAGTCTTTCCTCTCTTGAGTGTTTCTAGAAATCGAGTTTCCTACCACACCACTGTAAAAGTTACTCCCTGGTTCATAAATCTTGCATGGCTCCCCAAATTCCTGAGTTGGACACTCAAAATTGTCCATATCTGAGCCCTATTTGTCTGTATTTATTTCCCATTAATCACCTGTCCTGTTCTCCAGTCAAAGGTGTCACCCTAAAGTCCTGTGATGCTTTACAGCCGGTAAAACCTGGATTCGCTTTCCAGAGCTGTGCTGCATGCCCTTGAACTATGTCCAGCATGGCACGTTGCCACCTCTTCTCTTGGTTTGAATTTCTGCCAATAATCCTATTACTCAGTTTAAAGATTTTGTCACAATCCCTAAACCTCTGCCCACATTCTTACCCACTGCACCTGTGCTATCTCCACTGCCCCAGATTCTCCATCACCGAGTACCCAGGTGATTTTTTCTCCCTGGCATAGCCAAGTCAACCCAGATAAACTGGTTCCACACACTGGATGAGTCCTAGATTTTGCCTTCACAAAGTCAGTCTGAAGCATAAGACCTATGGTAATGGGCTTTTTCTAGTTCTTTCCCAATGGTTAAGTGTATCATCTCTCCTTCAGGAAAAGGTTAAAGGTCTGGTTTACAAGGGGATGGCCAGGAGAAACTGTAGAAAGCACACTAAAAGGTACCCATCTTTGGTATCTTCCTCTGCCCTGTGGTCATGAACACAGACAATAGGTATTAGCTGCAGCCAGACAATCAGCCTCGACATGCCCTGTCCCAAATTGAGAGGTGGTCATCTAAGCCAACCTTAGAAATGCCTGCTCATACTTGTAACACAAAAACTCACTCTTCATTGCCTTCCCATACACGTAAAGATCCGCTGTACAAGTGACTCCCTGGTCTGGTAGAAAACTTGATTTCTAGAAACACTCAAGTGTTAGGGCCAAGTTTAGTGAGTGAGGTAAATGATCACTTTAGTGTAATTACAAGAGTAATTACAGCAGCTGCCTCCCCCCCTTACATCCCAAAGTCTCTCAAGTACTTGACCTTACCTCATCCTGCTCCACTTTTCACTCACAGTCACTAGGCCCTGGAGAGTCTGTATGGGATGCACAAATATGTGCACTTAATAAAATTTTAAGTGGTAATGCTGATTCAGATGAGTTTTATATCCCAGTTTTTTATTTTTCTGTCCTTTCAATAGGACATCTCATGTTTATTCAAGCTTTTCGTGTTCTTCCCCCACCCCACATACGCTTTCAAATTTACAAAGTTTCTCATTTCAGGGGAGCATAATAGAAAAGCTTGAGAATAGCCCTAGCCGGTTTTGCTTAGTGGTTATAGCATTGGCTTGTGGACTGAAGGGTCAAGGATTTGATTCCAGTCAAGAGCATGTTCCTGGTTTGCAGGCTCAATCCCCAGTACCGGTTGGGGTGAGTTCGGGAGGCAACCAATGGATGTTTCTCTCTCTGTTTCTCCCCTCCCTTTCTACTCTCCCTGAAAATCCATGGGGAAAAATCATTGGATGAGGATTAACAAACACACACACACAACAACAACAACAACAACAAAACATTAAGAACAAATGGGCTTCATTAGATCAGCCCTAATGTGGTGATGAGTCATTCCAGCAGGACACCAAATGGAAAGAAGACCAGGGTTACTCTATTAAAGTTGTGATCAAAACACATTGCACTTCTAATTTGCCCAGGTGAACTTCTTTTTTTCTTTTAATCTTTATTGTTGAAAGTATTACATATGTCCCCCTTTTTCCCCACTTCTGAAGACTCTTGTAATTATATTTCACCCACACAAAAAAATCTGAGTTTACCCCTGACAAGTCCCTTAATTCAATCACATCTTCAAAGTCTCTTTTGCCATGTAAGAAACAGTGAGTGGGTAGGTGGGAAGAGATCAACCAAAGAACTTATAGGCATATATGTATAACCCATGGACACAGACAACAGTGTGGTGTAGGCCTGGGGTGGGGGCCCGGGGCGGACTGAAAGGGATCAATGGGGGCGGAAAAGGGAACATATGTAATACTTTCAACAATAAAGATGAAAAAAACATTTTTTTTAAAAATAGAGTAAATTTCTGGTAATTTGTTACATCAGCAATAGGAAACTCATACAAGTAGTGAAATATACTTTTTTTTTTAACAGTGGAGATTTATTTTAATATTGGTAATATTGGAATTTCCATGTATCAGGAGTTAGAATGAGGAAATATAACACTGATAATATATTTCCTCTGAAACTTCATTTAGAAGTCACTCAACTGACCAAGAGCCTCGGGCAGATGAGCCTCAGACAGGCCACAGAAGGGGCTGTGTGCCCAGGGCCTGGATGAGAGCTTCTGAGGGCATCTGAGCTGGGAAAGGGAGATGCCCACATGACCTTCCTGAAGTCCTTGCCTCTGCACCTTAACCAGCAGCTGAGCACAGTCCCCAAATCGTGAGTGTGGGAGGCAGGAGGGACCGCCTATTGGTGGGAGAGAAAAGTTAACTGGGGAAAATAATTACCTTATAGACCAGTGGTTCTCAACCGTCCTAATGCCGCAACCCTTTAATACAGTTCCTCATGTTGTGGTGACCCCCAATTTCATTGTTACAAATTGAACATAATTAAAGCATAGTGATTAACCACAAAACCAATATGTAATTATATATGTGTTTTCTGATGGTCTTAGCGACCTCTGTGAAAGGGTCGTTCGACCCCCAAAGGGGTCGCAACCCACAGGTTGAGAACCGCTGTTATAGAGTAATGTGCTTTATTTGAACTCAGATTTGTTTCTCTCTCTTCCCTGTTATATGTAGTAGAAAATGACAGCAGTATTATATTGACTGCTTAAATAAACTTTTATAGTTTTTTAAATTAAAATTAAGCCAATTCTGTAGGAGGCCACTACTTTTCACAGTTCCCCAAACCTAAAGGAAGCTGTGCTTTTGTTAGATGTGGCTCAGCCTCTTAGAAGTAGAGATGCTTACAGGAAATACAAAAGCTGGGTCTGAATTACACACACACAAAAACATAAAATCTTAGTGCTGGCCCTTCCTGTTCGTGTGAGATGGGCAGGGCACCTGTCTAACCCTCATTTTCCTTCTAAAACAAAGATGAAAATATGACTGTAGCATAGGGCTGTATGGAGAAGTACACGAGATGATTACGTACTAGCACACGGATAAGGGCACAGAGCCATCCTCAATCATTCCAATGAGTGACTAGTGATCATTATTAGTATCTAATTGGGCAGGGGGTGTCTGTTGGATTCTGGTCCTCCTTTAGCTCCTTTTCATCTCTCATGGCCTGTTTCTCCTTCTCCGCCCCCTGGGTCCCCAGTGACTTCATTATGTCCAGCTGAAACTCCACTTTTCATTGGATGTGTTTGGAGAAACCGCCTCCTGGGTGCCCACCCTGTGCCCTTTGTGTTCAAATTCTAATTTAATCCTCCTAACAAGGCTCTGAGGAAGAGCTACACTTTTCCTTGTTTTCCATGTGACAAATCTGACACTTGGTGCTTTTAGTAACTTGGCTGGGACCGCAGAGGTAGTAAGTGACTCACCAACACCCAGACTGAGGCCAGCCAGCTTCCCGGCTCTCACGCCCACAGAGAGTTCACTTCTCAGTGTCTGCTCCTTCACTACTCAGAACTCGGTGATCACATTCATGTTTCTTTTGAAGTAGCTTTTATAGATTTCTCTTATTACCAGAATATATTTGTTATAGCAAACTTTGAAAAGATGGATAAACATGCAGAAAGAAATCTAAATTCACCTACAATCAATCCCACAACCCAGAAAGTTTACCTATTAGATTACCTTCCTTGAGATTTTCTGTTTTAAATAGCTGCATGACATGAAAGGTTCTATGCTTGTTTTAACCAACTTGCTGCTGTTAAACAATTAAATTATTTCTCAATGTAGACTAAAAATGTGTATAGTTAAAATATTGCTCCTAATTATTCGATGTAATTCTCGGAAGTAAAAATAGACACTTCTAGGCCAAACAGAAACCATTTTTAAAGCTCTTTAATCAGTGTCATGACAGGGCCAAGCGGGCAGGATTTTAAACCACATAGATCTGCAATGGATGGAAACTACAACCTTTGTAAATTGTATACGATATTGTGTTAAGAGATTCCTATCTCTTAGTGGAAGAAAAATGTTATTTTAGTCTTAATTTGTACAGAGATAAATTTTTTCTATTTCCTAGCAATCATTTGTATTTCTTCACATGAAAATTACTAACTTATGTATCCTGCCAATTTTTCTGCTAGGATGTTCATTTTATTATAGATTTGTAGGAGCTATTTGTTAGACTATCAAACTGCTGTTTAATATGGGGTTTGTGGTTCCCTTTTTTGTGTGACATATAAGTATTTAACCACATTATGCAGTAAAATGCATTAAGCACGTGCAGGGGGCAACCAATGGATGTGTTTCTCTCACATGGATGTTTCTCTCTGTCTTTCCCTCTCTCTTCCACTCTCTAAAAAAATAAATCAGTGGAAAAATATCCTTGAGTGAGGAAATAAATAAATAAATAAATAAATATTCCACATGTATGTATATTCCAAAACAAGACATTGGCTTTCCCCCCTTTGACCTTTTATATAGATAGAATTACCATGATTACCCTTTTGCAATGTAGTTTTAGTTTGTGTTCAACCTTGGTTTCTGAGATTCATTCATATTGATGAATGCAGTTTATTATTTTCACTGCTACTTTAATAGTCCATGCTTTAAATATACCAAAATCTATCCAACCTATTGTTAATGAACACTGGTGTGTTTCTAGCTCTTTGCTACGTGTACCTGCTCTATGCTTTGAATATGAATCAGTGAAACAGGGAATGTACTTGTCCAGCTGTACTATGCAATGACAAACGATTGATATTCCCACTCGCAGGAAATGATGGTTCCTGTTATTTCATCTGAGCCAAGCTTTGTATTGCCAAATGTGTACCCAACTGTGAGGAGTGAAATGGTGTTTCATTGTGATTTTAATTTGCATTTCACTTATTACTAGTGGGAGTAAGCATCTTTTTAATGTTCATTGGACATTCATATTTCATCTTCTGTGAAATGCCTGTTTATGTCTTTTAGCCATCCTCTATTTTTTAATATTTAATTGTGTAAGTTCTTTATCTGGTTGCGCATATTACTCTCACTTCATGGTTTTTCTCTTCCTTGTTTTTATGATGTCTTTTGATGAGTAGAAGTATTTAATTTTAATTTCATCATATTTAGCAATCACTTTCTTTGTGATTTCCACTTTGTGTGTCTTAAAGTTCTTCATTCCTCTGATATCATAAGAACGTTCTCCTATATGTGCTTCTAAACTTTTTCATATTTTCTGTCTTTGCCTTGAAACTTCTATTTACCTGCAATTGCTATTTTTGTAAGGTAAGAAAACACATTCATTTGTTCATATGGAAAGATATTGTTTAAAAATAACTATTTGTTGAAAGGTCAACCCTTTCCCCAGGGACCACAGTCCTTGCTCTGTGACACGTCCTGTTTTTATAGGAGGCTGACCCCTCCCTAGCTCTGCTCTTCTCCACTGGTCTCCATTTCTAGGTCTCCGCACATTCCCACATTGTCTCTATGTATTACTATAGCTTTGGAATAAACATTTATTTCTCTTTCTTTATCAGCTAACAATTAATTATTTAAGCATTACATGCATACAATTCAATTTATTATTAAGTAATAGTCAAAATTTTTCTTTATTCATTAGGAAGATAGTCTGCATTTATTCATCCTTACTGATTTTTTTTTTGAGAAAATGATTTCCTGACCAGACGATCCTAGCCGTATAGCATCATCTGCTTTATAATTAATGTCTACTATCTCTATGGCCCAGAAACACATTGTCTCAGTCTTAGTTTCTATTAATACTGTCTCCCTTTTACTTTGCCTCCTGCAGAGTGTTGAGCAGGAGGGCCTTCCTGGGGAGTGGGTGGTCACACACATTCTTCTGTAGCTTGTTCTGAGCAGGACGGTGACATCAGTGGACCTGACCCTTTAGGAGCAGAGCTACTGAGGAGAATGGCCATTGACAGGAAGAAAGCCCAGAACTGGGGCTGCTGAGGGAGTGGCCAGAATGGGATGCGCATGAATGGAAGTGCTGAAATGGAACCTACAGGCCTGGAAACCAGTGGAGGTGGAATTTTTCTCTGCCCTCTATTCAAGTCTTCAAGCTAAGTCTACACAAAGCCAGAGGTCTGGGGCCCAATCATGAGGGGGTTGCCTTCTCCACCTGTGGACCCTCAGGCTGCTGGTGTCCCAATGGGGCCTGACCACTGCTCCCATGACAAGGGCAAATTGGGCTCCTGTCACATGACTGAGGAGAGAGCAGTGAGAAATGAAATTGTGTGTCCTACTTGATTTATTTAGTTGATTACTGATTAGGTGAGAAGAGAGGAGCAGTGTTCCTTAACATTTAGAGTTCAAGTGGTTGAATTAGGGAAATGACCAGGGTTCATAAGAGTGGGATGCGAATGCATCATTTACATGCACAGTAATTGCATTTTCCTCCCTTCCTACCATCCTTCCCTCGGATGAATTCATGCTGTTCTGGGAAAGCATCTTTCTCACAAAACCATGTTTTACTAGTAACTTTGACAACCTGACTCATCTTGTGATATGTGTGCGGGTGTCATTGTAGTTTAGCCTATTGAAGGACCATTGTTCCCAATCTTACTTTTGTTCTCATTGGGCACAGCAGGCTTACCTTTTACTTTTCATTATGCTTCATTAATAGAGTAGTATTTCATTTACTGAACCTCCTATCCTCTCATTTCTGCCTAATGAGATTTTCCATGTCTTTTCATTTCTGCCTTTCATTTCTCTTTCAACTTCCTTTGTTTTGTCTACTTTGCGGACTTTGGCCTCCTCTGAAGCTGGCATATTATTCTTGGAATTGAAATGCAGACAAAGAAAAGTATAGTCGTGGTGGTAAAAGTCACTGTTGAACTCAAGGTTCATATTTTAATATTCTTGTCACAGAGACAAAGCTTGGTCATAAATAGAGAAAATGATTTCATATTGTTTGTCCTAAAGCTGCAAGAACGTGGGTGTTGCTGAGACTTGCTATTAGAAAGCACTCCTTCTTTTTCCTCTTTCTCTCTTCTTTCTTTCTTAGTTCCTTTATTTGCTTTTTTTCAATAGGATGGAATGTGTTTTATTGCTGGTTTACTTTTGGTCATCGATCAAAAACGTTGTACCCAACATGAGCCCTGCTGTGCCACACAGATAATTAGGGAAATGACCAGGGTTCTGCCATGATCCCATGATGATGGGCAGGCAGGAAAAAAGAAAACAAATGGCTTGGCAATCTGTGGTTCCTTCATTGTTTCCTATGTTGACCATGGCATTTACACCCCAAACCTATGCCAACTGTGTTACAGGTTTTTTTTTTTGTTTGATTTTATTAGCCACAGGTTAAAAATTGATAAAAATAGACATTGTTATTTTAACAGCTACCTTTCCAACTTGAATTCTCTATTACCTCTGCTATTTATTTAATATAGACTAGATATAGAATGATTAATATTACTGACAAAATGGATTAAAGTATTAAAATTGGTTGAACACCAGAAGCCTTGCTTTGATTTTTCTGGAGCCCTGGGGCTGTTAGTGCATAAGGAATGCAAGGCGCTTTCACCAATTCCCTCTAGTTTTCACTGTCATGTACCAACTACCTCTGTTCCCTGAGGACTAGGCAGCTGCAGTTCCAGCCTTCAGAAGGATGAATCACCTGATACTCGAGCTGCAGAACTCTCCCACCATATTCCATCCCAGGACACTCACTCACACTCCACATCTGGAACAGAGCTCACAGTCACACACCCTGACCTTCTTATCAGTAATTGCCAACTCTCCCTGATGACAGTCGTATCTCCTTCTCAATCCTCTATGCCAACTTCACTTACTATTCAATCACAACCAATCTTTAGCTCTCTGCTTCTCCTGCTGCAGCATCCCTCCCTCTCTATTTGGAGGTTTGACTATGCTCCGCTTGTGCACTGTTGGTGGGAATGTAAATTGGTGCAGCCACACTGGAGAACAGTATGGAGGTTCCTCAAAAAATTAATAATAGCACTATCATATGATTCAGCAATTCCACTTCTGGGTATTTTTCCAGAAGAAATGAAGTCACTATATCATAGCAATATCTGTACTCTCATGTTCATTGCAACATTATTCATAATAGCTAAGACATAGAAATAATCCATTGACAGATAAACAATAAAGGAAATGTTATAATATATAATGGGATGTTATTTAGCTCTAAAAAAAAGAAGGAGATAGAACCACAGAATCAGAGGAGAAACCAAGATGGCGGCATAGGTTAACGCCGGAGTTTGCTGCCTCGAACAACTACTTCAAAAATACAACTAAAAGACGGAACGGACATCATCCAGAACCACAGGAAAGCTGGCTGAATGGAAGTTCTACAACTAGGAGGAACCGAGAATCAGAGGAGGCGCAGCGCTGAAGTAAAATACTAAGGTGCGGAGTGCGCACGGCGAGGGCTGGTGGCTGAGGGCATGGTTGTCTGTTTCAATCCGGAGAGAGCCTCAGACTCTGAGCTCCAGATCCGGGCGAGTCTCTAGGGACCCAGACTCAAACGGGAGAAGCAGGACTGTCTGGCTACAGTGGTTGCTGGGACAGAGAGGCAGAGCCCCTGGGGACAGACTGAGAGCAGCCATAACTGCTCTCTCCTCTGCCCTGTTGATCCCGTGGGACTCGCCCTGCCCAAGCCCTGCACAGAGGCATTTGCCGGATAGCCTCAGGCAAAGGCTAGATTAGCACCTCCCTAGAGAACACAAGTTCTTCCACTGCAGACACAGTTGATTATCACAGCCAGTCGGCCTGGAGGTCAAATCCCTCTAGTATTAACTACAACAATCAAGGCTTAACTACAACAAGACTGCACACAAAGACCACTAGGGGGCGTACCAAGAAAGCATAAAAAATGCGGAGACAAAGAAACAGGACAAAACTATCAAGGGAGGATATTGAGTTCAGAACCACACTTTTGAGGTCTCTCAAGAGGCTTCTAGAGTCTGTTGATAAACTTGATGAGATGTACAGGAAATCTAATGAGACCCTCGATGGTGTGATAAAGGACCATCTAGAAAGTAAGCATACACTGACTGAAATAAAGAATATTATACAGACTCCCAACAGCAGACCAGAGGAGCGCAAGAATCAAGTCAAAGATTTGAAATGCGAAGAAGCGAGAAACACCCAACCAGAAAAGCAAAATGAAAAAAGAATCCGAAAATACGAAGATAGTGTAAGGAGCCTCTGGGACAACTTCAAACATACCAACATCAGAATTATAGGGGTACCAGAAGATGAGAGAGAGCAAGATATTGAAAACCTATTTGAAGAAATAATGGCAGAAAACTTCCCCCACCTGGTGAAAGAAATAGACTTACAGGTCCAGGAAGCGCAGAGAACCCCAAACAAAAGGAATCCAAAGAGGACCACACCAAGACACATCATAATTAAAATGTCAAGAGCAAAAGACAAAGAGAGAATCTTAAAAGCAGCAAGAGAAAGAAACTCAGTTACCTACAAGGGAATACCCATACGACTGTCAGCTGATTTCTCAACAGAAACTTTGCAGGCCAGAAGGGAGTGGCAAGAAATACTCAAAGTGATGAATAGCAAGAACCTACAACCAAGATTACTTTATCCAGCAAAGCTATCATTCAGAATTGAAGGTCAGATAAAGAGCTTCACAGATAAGGAAAAGCTAAAGGAGTTCATCACCACTAAACCAGTATTATACGAAATACTGAACGGTATCCTTTAAGAAGAGGAAGAAGAAAAAGGTAAAGATACAAATTATGAACAACAAGTATGCATCTATCAACAAATGAATCTAAGAATCAAGTGAATAAATAACCTGATGTACAGAATGAACTGGTGATTATAATAGAATCAGGGACATAGAAAGGGAATGGACTGACTATTCTTGGGGGGAAAAGGGGTGTGGGAGATGCGGGAAGAGACTGGACAAAAATCGTGCACCTATGGATGAACACAGTGGGTGGGGAGTGAGGGAGGAGGGTGGGGTGGGAGCTGGAAGGAGGGGATTTATGGGGGGAAAAAAGAGGAACAAATGTAATAATCTGAACAATAAAGATTTAATTTTTAAAAAAAGAAAGAAAAAAAAAGAAGGAAATCTTGCCATTTTGGCAACATGGATAGGCTTTGAGGGCATTATGCTAATGAAATAAGTCAGACTGAAAAAGACAAATACTTTATGACCTCACTTCTATGTGAAATCTAAAAAGCCAAACTCATAGACACAGAGAGTAAAATGGTGGTTGCTAGGGGCAAGAGGGCAAGGGAAATGAGGAGGTATTTGTCAAAGGGTTTCAAACTTCTGGGTATAAGAAGAATGAATTCTTGATGTATAAAGGACAGCATGGTGACTGTAGTTAATATACTGCTTTATATACTTGAACATTGTTAAGAGAACAGATCTTCACTGCTCTTGCCACCACACAACCAAAAAAATGGTAGTTATGAGAGGTGGAGGATGTGTTAACTAGCTTTATTGTGGTCAGCACTGCTGTGTAGTTAGGGTGGGCAGAGTGGGCAAAGATGCTTGTGACTGGACCAGTCATACACAGAAGAACCAGAGGACCAGGGTAGGTAAGATCCCCGAGAGGCCCAGGATTCCTGAGAGCAGACCATGCCTAGGAGAAGGCAGCACCTTCGAAGCAGATGGAGAGAGAAACATCACAACTGAGCCTTCTCTGTGAACCAAATGCAGGGCGGGCAATGCAAGAGGAAAGTGAGTTAAGGAGAGAGAAACAACAAGAGTGGGGCAGAGTACAAAGCACCCGGGCCTGTGTATTAAAGGAGTCGCACCAGACAGAGACTAGAAGTGGGGAGGACAGAAGCAAAGGGACCTGGACAGCCGGGGTCATGCCAGGTTCCAGGCAGAGGACTCGATAGGATCATGCAATATGCTGCCTGTAGAGTTGTGAAGGCCAAATTAATTGCGTAGCAAGGCAGTATGTAATTTATTAATTGTATTATTAATCCTAAATCCTTGAATATTCTCAAGTAATTCCTTTGTTGCTGAAAATTTCATATAAGTACTTACATTCAGATAGTTTCTTTCTCTATATAAAGACCTGAACATTGGTTGACCCTGTGCCCCATCTGGCAGTACAGCTCAAATTAAAGACAGACCTAGGTTTAAATCTCAGCTCTGCCTCGTATTAGCTATGACTTATAGCATGACCCTTACCTCACCCATTCCTCAGTTTCCTTATTTATAAAACAGCATGATTAACTGGGTGGTTAAATAAGAAATTAGATGTGAAATTCTACATGGCCTGGGCCATGATAGGCATGCAGCATTATTATACTTCTTATTAATTCTATTTTTTTCAGTGTGAAGTCAGACACTTTTTACAAAGGGCATCCTGATAACTGAACTGGGCACAGAGGTGGCTTTTCCGCAGCTCACTGAGATAAATCCCAGGTAACAAGCATACCCACTTGATCTTTATTCTCCTCCATCTTGGCTTGCATTCTTGTTCTTGTCTGTTTTCTCCTTCCCTCTTTCCTGCCTCTGATGTTGTCAGTGCTGGTCTCTCTCCATGTTGAGTTCTATCCCCAGTTGTGGCAAATGTGAAATGTTCAGTCACTCACAGCGAGAACACTTGACCAAGGTTAGCCACAGGTGGGAGGTGGGAGGTGGGAGGTGGGGGTAGCCATCTGTAAAAAGGGATGTTTCAGAGCTCATCTGGGTGCTGCTTTTTCTGTCTGTTGCCTGTAATCCTGCCATCATTCCCAGGCAGCCAATGCTCTGCCTCCGTTTCTACCCAGGTCCTGTGTGAAGCCTTTGCGCATGTAAAGCCTGAACGTCCTTCAGCAGGTGGATTTAACACTGAGTCAGTTTACAGGTCTTTTCTCAGGTGGACTCGGGTAACAATGTCTATTTCTTAGCAAGTTATTTGAATTTCTTTAGAAGGTGGCTAACCAGGGGATACAGTTATTAAATTTCCAGAGAGGATTATTTAGAGTTTAAGGATTTAAACTTGGTGGTTTAATGGCAGAACAAATCATTGAACCAAATTTTATTACCATATAATTTTCTTCTGGAAGATCTCAAAGCATTTCCTGGTGAGCCTTTAAGCCATATTACTGCTGCTATTTTCTC
Source organism: Myotis yumanensis (assembly GCF_028538775.1). Lineage (NCBI taxonomy): Eukaryota > Metazoa > Chordata > Mammalia > Chiroptera > Vespertilionidae > Myotis > Myotis yumanensis. Next base: position 64,746,821 of record NW_027223758.1, read on the forward strand.
TTTCTCTCACTGCAGCCCAGAAATCCTTGTTCCCATCCATAAATTCTTAGAGATCTGTGACCGCCGCCCATTCAACAGTGTGGGTGACGCACTTAGACTAACCACACACCTTGCACAACAACCAGATGTTCCGAAGAATAAATCATATTCTTACAGCCTAGACCAGAGTAAAAAGCTCATCCTCTTCTTGTTGGTAAAACCACGAGAGCCTTGACCAAAGTCGTTCTTGGCTATAACTGCTGACTATTCTTGATTTCACACATCAGAGCTCGCTGGTTTCAAGCGTTGTCTTCTGTGATGAAGTGACTGGTAAGGGTTCTATCAGATGAACTCCACAGAGTGCAGGGTGTCCACTTTGCTCTTGCCATCATGATCCAGTAAAAAGAAGATAAAACAAGTTTGCCCAATTTACTGAGGAGTAATTCAGTTAAAGTTTCCTCACTAAATTAAAGCCACATAATTAAAACCAAACAAGATTCAAAATAAAACCATAGCTCTTGCATCACTGTTCTATTTATTTCTATAATTTTAAAGTAAGGCTTGGGACCAGCGCTCCTTTTTCAGCACATGCTGTAATTTGAATGTTTGTTGCCATGGTGATGCGCTGTGGTGGCTGTTTATACCATAAAGGGCACACTTGAAGGCTGGCCTTACTCAGAAAGAAATCTCCAGGCTCAAAAAAAGCATGTATTATTTTACATGTGTAGCCCATCTGTTACTGGAAATATATCATCTTCCTTGGTGACCTTGGTCTGGGTTTAACTTCACGTCACCTTTCTACCAGTAATTAGTTCCATTTTGTGTGCTGTCAAATTGGGTTGTTCTAAGTGTGTAAGACTGATGCATCAATCCCATGATCAATCCTAAAAGTAAATGAATGTGGGGAAATAGTAATAGGTCAGGTGTCTAGGGGAGCCACTGGGCCTCCTCATTTGCCATCAGGTTCATCATTCCTTTCTAACACTTCTTGGCGAGGGTTTCTATCTTTTTAATGTTTTTGAGTTCTGGGGAGTCCTTTCTCCAATGGCCCTCCTCCTTGATTGATTGGCACCTAGTGGATCTTTTCCCCTTCCCCTCAAGTCTCACTTCTCCTTCTGGTCTCCCACTACTCTTTCTAAAAAGGGGTGGCCTGCTTTAATTTCCTGGTTTCCCAGGCACGGTAAACTTTAAAAGCTATGTCCACCAGCTGGGAGGGACTTATTCCCAATGACCCCTATAATGGTTGGAGCTTCCTTCTGATATCTGGGGCACTTTGCCCAATAAAAGTCATGTTTACCAATCCGAGCATTTTCTGGTGCCTGTGGGTCAGCATCAGTGTGCTTTCCATAGGCCTGGTAGATCCTTTCTAAAAATTCAGAAGGATCTTCATTTGGTTTCTGTTGAACAGCCTGAATTATAGTCAGGCTCTTTTGTTTAGGCAACCCTTTCTAAAGCCCTTCCCGGATGCACTTTCGTAATGTTCCAGAAAGGCTAGGTCTCTGCTTTTCGGGTCTCAGTTGGGCTCTGTCGAGGGAATTGCCCAGCTGGGTTGGAGGTCCCAATGGGATTCGCTTGATGGAGGCGATGAGCTTCTTTGTTAGCTTTACTTATAACTGCCCACCTTTCACCTGCCGTCAGCAGGATGTTACGGGGAGCGTGTACATCTGCCCAGTTTGGATGGTAAGTGGCAAAAATGGAGGCGATAAGATCTGCCATTTTCTAAGGATTCTCGCTCTATTAGAGGTTGGAATTCTTCCAATTCAGTAAATTTGAAGTAGAAAATGGAGTGTGCGCCCAATAGTAGCCAGTGGGCTGGTCTTCCTGGTTTATTCCCCCTGTAGGGCATCACCTCAGACAGAAAAGTCCTGCTCGGGATAGAGATGCTCCCTGGGTGCAAATTGGGTGCCTTGCTGGGTCTTCAAGGGGGAGACCATTCCTTCCTCATGAAGGGTTGGGGCTATTGCCCTCTGGGCCCTGTTTCAGTGGTATCTAGTAGTGGGGGTAGCGGGGTGGAAATCTTCCTGCTGCTAATCCTGGGTCCCTCCAGTTCAGGGCATTAAATAGACTCATTTCCTCATTTTCCTTTTCTTCCTGTGTCTTACTATCAGAGAGGGGTTTTGAAACCAATTCCCTTCTCTGTATCATTAGGTTGTTCCTTTTCTTTGCTGAATCCTTATTGTGTAAAGACTTAAACGCCTGGACATAAAGGATTCCATCTCATTCCCATGACTATTGGCATGATGGTGTAGTAGTACAGGAAACCGTTAAGAGGCCATTTCCCCCATAGTCTAAAGCCAGGGGTGGGGAATGTCCAGAGCTGTATAAGGCCCACAAAATCATTTGGTGTGGCCCTGCCAAGGCATTAGGGGTGAGTTAATTAAATGTTTGACCAAATATAACAGCTAATTTTTAAGTTGATAATTTTGTATGGCCCATGAATGATGTTATAAATATCCAAATGGCCCTTGGCAGAAAAAAGGTTCCCCACCCCTGTGCTGTAACAGTTTGTCAAGAGCTCCGGTGAGAATAAATAAAATGAGGTTTTAATTTTTGTCCAAAAGCTTGAAATATTGTTATGTTTTATTTAGGTTAAATAGTTTAGAACAGTGGTCGGCAAACTGCGGTTCGAGAGCCACATGCGGCTCTTTGGCCCCTTGAGTTTGGCTCTTCCACAAAATACCAACTTCTGCGCATGGGCCACGAAGTTTCAATCGCACTGAACACGCGTGCCCGCTCGTGGTATTTTGTGGAAAAGTCACACTCAAGGGGCCAAAGAGCCGCATGTGGCTCGAGAGCCGCAGTTTGCTGACCACTTGTTTGGAATAATAACCATTATATCCTTTAATAGCATGTATTATATGAATCACATACTATCTAATGTGCTTAATACTCATATAAGTGATATCTATGAATATTCTGGAAACTTGCTATAAAGTCTTTTTGTATTGACAATCTTTATGTCCTTCAGAATCAGAATTCTCCTGGATTCAGTTCTGAAAAGACACACACAAAGGAGGCTAAAATTTACTGTGAGTGTATCAGGCAACAGTTGGTAGCTGTGAGAACTTGCTATCTTCCTAAATCTGACTCTAAGGTAAACTAATATATCAGGCTTCTAATGGGATCCATTTGAAAATAGGTACTCTTCTGTCTTTTAAATAATAAAGTGATTTTACTCTTACAATTAAATGAAGGCAAACAAACCCATCATTAACAAGTTGACCTCAGTTAACTTTCTCTCGATAGCATAAAAACATTTCCCAAACACCAGCCCCAGCCACATAAACCCCTGACTCCAGAATAATGGCAAAAGCAAGACAGCAACGGTCAACACTGGGGGATAAACATAAAACAGGCTTTCCCCAAAGGCTTTTTTATTTTTAATGTTATTGTACAAATTAAATTTTTATTATCATCACTTGAGACATTTTGTCTAAATAGTTAGCAATAAACTTATTTTTAATCTGGTTTTTATGAAATAATCCCATCATGTATGCTAATAATTTCCTGAAAGAGGACATATTTGACAACTGGGATCTGAAGCTTTGAGCAATAATGAAATACTTCCCTTCTTGCTCGCCCTTGTGCTTCAGGGTGGATTGCTGAGATTTCCAGCTCCCAGGAAGATATCAAAAGCAATGTCCCTGTCATCATGCATAACCGAGACAAATGACTAAAAGGCCTGGCCACAATCAGGCATTTCCTAACATTTATTGACTGTGCAACTGTCATGCCTAACCATTATCAGAAAACTCCTACTTCTGCTCGGAGTGTAATCATGAAGTTCTCAGAAATGCTTTTACACTTGGAAATGTCTCCAAGGCCAATTGCACGTATGTGAACACGCCTGATAAAATTTCAGTCTCCTAAGACAAGACTTTTGCCTTCTAGCTTTACAAATATATCTATTGCAAGTATATGATGTGGAAAATATAATTTCTGTTTATTTAAAAAACACTGACAATAATTCCAACTAAAACCGTGCAGCATTGTTAAATTAACCTATTTTATGGCTTGATTTGTATGTAACCCATTTTTCTGATAGTAAATGAAGATTGGACTGAAAATCTAATTTGGTATATATTTGGGTGCCATAGAGGCTCAGAGAGCAAGAAGCTTTATAAAATTGCAGATTGGGGATTCTAGAAAGTGGAGGAAATGGACTAATTTCCAAACTGATGAAATGCAGTGACGGATTTGATTTTTTAGGTCTAAGCAAAAGATAGTTTCACCGTAAGGAAAGGATGGCTGGTGGCTATGGCAGCCCTGTTCATATTTGAACCTCCTGGCTGGGCAAGACAGCTTCTATACTCAGGATGCTACTGTGTCCAATAGTTTCTGAAGGTGACAATGAGAAAATATTAAAAGAATAAGGGGAAATAGCTTAGAAGATTCAGTGCCGACCCTTAACATCCTCTGGCATGAGCAATCTATTGAGGGATGCTTCACTTCCTCTTTCGGTTTCCTTTGTGTCTGCTTTCCGGAGTTTCCTTAGGCTTCTCTGCACCCACTAGAGACAGGCTAGTCCAAGAACTGGTTACTTCCCTCCAGGATGCGGTTCTTTCCAGCTCTCCTGTAGAGTGAGTGCTTCAGCTGCCAGCAGGTCCCTCTTGGGCACAGTCTGCTGTGCAGTCCCAGCACTGCTGCCAGTGACGGTGTTGTCCAAATGTCTCCATCTTACCAGCAAAAACACCTTTTCAAGAAGCTCCACAGTAGAGTCACTCACTTACCATTGGTCAGATCTGGGCAACCTGCCACCTATTGGCTCGAACTGATTAGACTCATCGCTGTGCTGGAAACTGGTTTTCTCCCAGAAGAGGAGCTATCTCCTTGAACAAGCAAGGGTCCTCACAGCAAGTAAGTTGATGGGCAGTAAGAGTGACTGCTCAGACACAATGCTTCTTGTTCCTGTCCTGGACTGCACTAAACTTTACTGGGAATGTCCAACTCCTGATTGGATCATCTACCAATCTGTGCTTTCCAACCTCAGATGGGCAGCCTAACTTTTTGGATATCTTTATTTTCCCCTCTGATGACTGACTCCAATGCCATGATAGTCTTCCCCGCCTGCCATGCTCTTTGCTTAATGTTAGGAAGTGTTGAAATGTTTAATTCTATCAAATACCTTGGGGACAACGTTACTAACAGATTATAACTATATATTATAACAAATGCAATATAACTTGGCATCCACAGTAGCATGTCCCATGAAAAAAAGAAAGAGAACTAAGCATAGTTGATTGTTTCAAGATACTACTGTTTTGTTTCTTCTATTACTTTCTTGTAATATAAAAGAAAGTAAAAGAAGTTGTGCCAATGAGCAAGTGGCAGCAAACACCAAAGGCTTTACTTATTGGAAAAACCTTAGAATTGCAAAAGTTATGAATAACAACTGGATGTTTTTCTAAATATTAAGAAGAGGTTTAGTTTTAACAGAAACGTATTTGATTCATTCCATGGGACACTAATGTTCTGCAGGAGCATCATTTGAAAACCCTTCTTCTGCACTGACCCCATAAAGCTCTTCCATACATTCCTCCTGATATTCAAATTCCTGTCTCATACACACTCTCTCATTATCATTCTTATCTCATTCATCTATAATAATAAAAGTATAATATGCTAATTAGACTGGATGTCCTTCCAGATGACCTTCCAGATGAAGCTGGGGCTGAGAGGGAAGCCCGAGTCCCGGGTGCCAGAGGGAAGCCAGTGCTGGCAGCCGGGGGAAGGAAGGCCTACTCTTGCATGAATTTCATGCATCGGGCCTCTAGTAAGAAAATAAAGGCCAGGCTCGAATTCCTTTAACTCTTCACCCAAATTTTCATGTCCATTTTTATTACATAAGTAACATGTGTATACATATTTATAAAGGTTTCACAGATTAAGTAAGAACATGGTAAAATGTGTTTCCCCCACTGGCAGAAATGTCTTTCTCAGTAATTTGACCCCCAAATTTTTATTAGTCATATAGCCACCCAAGGAAGCTTTATTTTCCAGCTTCCTTGACAGCTGGGAGTGGCCAAGTGACTAAATTCTGGCCAGGAGATTTAAATGGAAATTGTCTGTGCAGCCTCTAGGAAGTTATCAGAATGGGAAGGAGGAGTCTTTCCCCCCTTTTTTTCTACTTCTTGTTGTCTAGCATGCAGATGTGATGGCTGGAGTTGAAGCAGCCATCTTGGCCCATGAGGTGAATTTGAGTGTGGAGAGTATGCATCCTGGAGCAATGAGATTAAAGGACTCGGAGGTCTCGTACCACAGAGTCCACCATAACAGGCCTGTATTGTTGTGTAAGAGAAAAATAAACTTTTTTGTCGTTTAAGCTGAGCTGCCATTTTTTGCATTTTCTTTCTTGCATCTGAATGACATTTCAAAACTATTCTTCCCCCATTCAATCTTGACCTTCACCTTTGGTCCTATTCTCAGAGGTAAAACTGTCAACAGTTTAATGAGTACCTTCTTACCTTTTTCTATGAATTGGGTGTAATTTTCTTCTAAAATTGGTTCACTTATTCCTCTTTTATGAAGAATGGGTTTCTTTTTTTATTTCCAAGTGTAGGTGCTCTACCTTTATATGTTCCCTTCCTTTCCCACCCCGCTGCATTGCATTCAGCAATGGTACTTCACCCTGGTTGGCTGCACTTTGAATCTCCTGTGAACACTAAAAAATCAGCATTTCTATTCTCTGCCAAGTTGCATACCACCTAGAATAAAAATATAATAGACTTTTTGGTGGAATCTTTATAGGGTTCTCTCAGTTTGGTATCATGTCATCTGCAAATAATGACAGTTTTACTTTCTCATTTCTAATTTGGATGCCTGTTATTCCTTCCTCTTTTCTGATTGCTGTGGCTAGGACCTCCAAACTATGTTGAATAAGAGTAGTGAAAGTGGGCATCCTTGTCTTGTTGCTGATCTTAAGGAAAATGCTTTTACCTTTCCCATATCGAGTCTGATGCTCGCTGTGGGTTTGTTATAAATGGCCTTTAGTGTTGAGGTTTGTTCCCTCCTTTCCCACTATGCTGATAGTTGGTGTTTGTTTTTTTTTGTTTGTTTGTTTGTTTATCACAAATGGATATCAGCAATATTCTTTTATTTTAAAAAATATGAAGCAAATATAACAAAATATTAACATTGGCTAATTTTGTGATAAGAACCTGTGTGTTTGTATTATGTATATAACAAAACAAATGTGTTTAAATTATAAACACTAATAAAAGAAGAATGAATTAGGTGTAAGCATAAACGTGTCTTTAAAGATATTTTATAGTGAAATACATAGACATAGATTAATAGCTAAAAGGAGCGGCGAAATTGAGGAAAAAATATGTTTAATGGAGGAAAAATCAAAACAGGGTTGAAGGTTAATGAGGAAGAGGCAGTCAAGAGCAAAACAACATGAGTAAGAAAAAGGAAGTAATTGTACTTAATGGTGAGAGAGAAATTAAAGTCTGAAAGGCTAATGAGACCAAGGGTGGGTTAAATACAAACATTATTTCTATGACCCTGGTTAAGTAAAGGAAGGCAGCTACCAGCCGGGACGGCGAATGGAGAATAAAGAGCGGTGAGCATCTGAATCGTTCAGACATCTGGATTTGTACCAAGGATTGATGTGACCTAAGCACATACCGGAGAAACGCTTTTGGAGGGAAGTGGGTAATAATGAGCCAAGGTTAACCCAGTTGGTGCAGCTTGCAAGGTTAGTGGAATGGACAACTGACAAACATCTCCCAGCTCCTTGATGATTCAATAGTCTTGCCCTTCCGTGTGCTTTGATGAATGAGTCTGAGATAAGTGCGCAACCATGTAGGAGCTACTTCACAGTTGCTTTCTTTCATAACGAGTCTTCTGGGTTACTTACTAGTATATTTTCTTGCTCTGTGAGCTGAAAGGGCCTGGAAACAACAGTAACAATAAGCATATTTAGCCCTCAGATCTTGGTTCCTAATACCATTCTCCAATGACAGGAATCAGGGATTCTTGGAGCAATGGCTGACTCTATGACTGTGACACAAAGTAACAAGATGAGCCTGGGTGTTTTATAGAGCTATAGGTAACTGTCCTCAAAACCCGCGATGACGAGGATATGTCAGAACACACTGCCACTGATTTCTGGGAGAATCGAAGATGGCGGCATAAGTAAAACACCAGAGACTGCCGCCGTGGACAACCACTTCAAAAATACAACTAAAAGTCGGAGCGGACATCAACCAGAACCACGGGAAGGCTGGCTGAGGAGAGTCTCTTCAACTAGAAGCAAGAACAACAGCATTCCGACGCTCAGCGGAGGCGCAGTGTGGAAAATTTAAAGGTACGGCGGTGCGGTGGTGAGGGTGCGCGCGCAAAGCGGGCTGGCGGCTGAGGGCGCGATTGTCGTTTTCAATCAGGAGCGAATCTCAGACTCTGGGCTACAGATCCGGGCGAGTCTCTAGGGACCCAGACTCAAACGGGAGAAGCGGGACTGTCTGGCTACGGCCCCTCCGAGGTTTGCAGTGATTGCTGGGACAGAGAGGCAGAGCCCCTGGGGACGGACTGAGAGCGGCCATAGCTGCTCCCTCCCCCCCGCCCTGTTGAGCCCGCCCCGCCCAAACCCTGCGCACAACCATTTGCCGACCGCCTCAGGCAAGGGCTGGACTAGCACCTCCCCTGAGGACTGAAGTTTTCCCACAGCTGATTTCCACCGCCAGTCGGCCTGATGGTCAAATCCCTCTAGTGTTAACTACAACAATTAAGGCTTCGCTAGAACAAGACTGCGCACAGAGACCACAAGGGGGTGCACCAAGAAAGCATAAAAGATGCGGAGACAAAAAAACATGACAGAAATGGAGGATATGGAGCTAAGAATCGCAATTTTGAGGGCTTGCCATAAATTTGTGCAGAGCCTCACGAAAACTAATGAGACCCTCGATGCTACGATAAAGAAATTAGAAAGTAAGCATACACGGACTGAAATAAAGAATATTATACCCAATAGCAGACCAGAGGAGTGCAAGAATCAAACCAAAGATTCGACAAAAAACACCCAATTGGAAAAGCATAATGAAAAAAGAATCCAAAAGTGTGAAGACAGCGTAAGGAGCCTCTGGGACAGCTTTAAGCGGACTAATATCAGAGTCATTGGAGTCCCAGAAGATGAGAGACAGCAAGATATTGAAAACCTATTTCAAGAAATAATGGCAGAAAACTTCCCCCACCTAGTGAAAGAAATGGACTTACAGGTCCAAGAAGCGAAGAGAACCCCAAACAAAAGGAATCCAAAGAGGACCACACCAAGACACATCATCATTAAAATGCCAAGAGCAAAAGACAAAGAGAAAATCTTAAAAGCAGCAAGAGAAAGAGGCTCAATTACCTACAAGGGAATACCCATACGACTGTCAGCTGATTTCTCAACAGAAACTTTGCAGGCCAGAAGGGAATGGCAAGAAATATTCAAAGTGCTGAATACCAAGAACCTACAACCAAGATTACTTTATCCAGCAAAGCTATCATTCAGAATTGAAGGTCAGATAAAGAGCTTCACAGATAAGGAAAAACTAAAGGAGTTCATCACCGCCAAACCAGTATTATATGAAATGCTGAAAGGTATCCTTTAAGAAGAGGAAGAAGAAAAAGGTAAAGATACAAATTATGAACAACAAATATGCATCTATCAACAAATGAATCTAAGAATCAAGTGAATAAATAACCTGATGTACAGAATGAACTGGTGACTATAATGAATCAGGGACATAGAAAGGGAATGGACTGACTATTCTTGGGGGGGAAAGGGGAATGGGAGATTCGGGAAGAGACTGGACAAAAATCATGCACCTATGGATGAACTCAGTGGGTGGGGAGTGAGGGTGGAGGGTGGGGTGGGAGCTGGAAGGAGGGGAGTTATGGGGGGAAAAAAGAGGAACAAATGTAATAATCTGAACAATAAAGATTTAAAATAAAAAAAAAAAAAAAAAGAACACACTGCCAACTGAAGGAGCTCCCAATGGCAAAAACTGGAACAAAGTTTAAATTAGGCACCATATTTTCTGTTCAATAATATACCCTTCTTATCTATACAACTTCAGAATTTTCTTTTCATCTTTCAATTCCCAAATCATGTCAAGGCTACATACACCAAGAATACAGGAAAGAAAGCCCTCAAATTGCACAGCTCCTTCCTCCATTCTTCCTGCCTCCTCCGTGCTGAAGTCCCGACATGCAAGCATGCAAGCAATTATGAACACGCAGGTCTGTCTGTGTTTCCTATTCACCAAAGGCAGGTGTGGTCATCGCTGCACTCTCCAGCACAGAGGGAACTGTCCAGCACAGGGCAGCTCATCGATAAAAGTATGTTGAGTTAATATAAATGAATAAGATGATTGAAAGTCCACATCTGCAGTGGTACCTTGAAGTTTGGTGCCAGGATTAAGGAAATAGCTATCATGAAACACCTAGACCACTCACTATGTAGCAGGCCTAGGTGTTTCAGGATTTTTGAGCATCTTTTTAAATGGATGACTGCAGGGATGGGCGTATGCATGAGTGCTGAGCTGACCAATTCTAGGAGACAGGGTCCTGGATCAGTGCATGTCATCCTGGGGAACTGCCAGGTGTGCATTAATTCTCAGGGCTGGAACTTCAGGTGCAATCCTACAGAACTCACCTGATGACAAACATCCTAAAGGTTAAGGTCACTGTGACCAACATAGCCCAACATGCAAGTATGATTTACCTAGAGGAATCTGAGGAAGAATTATTTTGACCTTAAATTTCACACAAATAAATGACTTGAACATTTTTCCAATCCCAGTTTTGTTTTTGTTTCTATCCTTGGAAAAAGACTCCAAAATATTCCTCACAGATGATCTTCAAAGTACTGAACATACACGCTGAAAAAAAAAATTAAGTGCATCAAAGATTATTTTAAGCAAATGTCTCCATTTGAATGAATTAAGCAGGCGTTCACCACAAGATTTCTTCAAAGGCATTATCGTTGATATCAGAGAAATTTTGCAAGGTAAAAATGTCCCCCTAATTTGATTTTCCTTGGGAGAGTCACATCTTGTCTTTGGTTTCAAATTACAAGTCATTATAGTCAAAATTTATTCTCCTACTCTCCTGGGAGATCCCTTTGAAGTCCTTGTAACTGTGTCAGGTACAGGATCTGGGGCAAGGTATTTGGTCATGTATGAATTATTTTGTCCTGGTCTTATTTATTTCTAAAAACTCTCAATAACTAGTAAAGAAGAAAGCACACTGAGAGAGCACATGAAGTCACATTCACAATAAAAAGAAGGAGGAGGAGGAGGAGGAATGAAAGAAAGAAAGAGTACCATTTTCTGCTTCTTCAAAGAAGAATGACAGTCTGCCCCTCGCCTCCACCCTTCCAACTTCTCTCCTCCCTGTCTCCAGCAGCTCCAATATCTTCTCCCTGTTTTTGCAGAACGTGTTAGCTCTTCCTGAAATTTTGGGGGAGTGGGCTGGCTTGTCTTAGGAGCGCATGAGAAAGCTCACTTATGACAGTGAATTCTGTGGTCTTATCTCTATTTATTTTACTGCTGACTTCTTAAGATGAACTGTACCTTTTGCCTTGCAGTTGCAACTCATTAAAGAAGCACACTTTATCTTTCTCTAATATCTTCTACTTTATAAGTCCAAATGTCATGTCTTTTGCTTCTAAGGGTGCTGTAAGTACTGCCTATCGTGTAAGAGAGGAAGTGACAACCCTGGGAATGTCCCGTCCTCGCAGGCAGGGGGATGTTATTGTCCATGGCACTAATGAAAAGCAGACTGACTTCTAGTCCGTTTTATTATTGTTGTTAAATTCTCTACAGACAGTAGCCTCTCTTCCAACCTGCCCTCGGGGCAGGGCGCTCCCGGAAGCCCCCTTGCTCACAGTGACAGGTGCCAGAAGCTGTGCTATGTGTTGGTCCTCACAGCAGTCCCGTGAGATGGTGCGATGATCCTCCTCACGTTACAGACGGGAGCGTGGAGATAGCCCCGTAATTAACATAGCCCTGGCTTACTATTCCGTGTTCTTGGGTGAGCATGCAATGACACATGAAGTTCTAGCATCCATTGCTCCACTGGAATTTTTAAATGGCTTTTGTTGATTTTGCCACCTGCTTCACTGTTCCTTCCAGATGGGAGGTTTTCCTTGTCAGGAACAGGTATTTCCGAAGGCAAATTGCAGTGAGAGAGTTCTCATGAGCAATGCTTCATACATGCTGGATGGTGTCAGCATTCTCAGCCTTTCTTATTCCACTTTGTTGTAGCTGCTCCTCTGTTTCCTTAAAATCCCATGGAAGCACAGGCCCATGTGTCCCCATCCCCAGTGTCCCCTCTGAGGGCACCGACGCCAAGGCCCCTCCTTGTATGAGCAAATGGCACCCCCGCTGACTCAGCCTTCCTATTGCAGGAGAACAGGGACGGCGGGGGTGTGGTCAGCTGCAAGTCTAGCCCCTTTTGTAGTGGGGGCCAGCCTGGTGTCCGGGTAAGCCCAGTGAGGACAAACTCAGCTGGGGCTTCCTCAGGGGCCAGGTCGTCCAGCAACTTTCATGGATTGGGAGGCCTGTGGCCAAACCGCGTTTACCCGGTCCCTGGTGTTTGGGGGCTGCAGTCCATCTGTGCTGCCCATGCCTGGAGGTGCTCAGGGCTCACGACAACGGATGCCCCCAAGGAAGAGTACTGGGCCTCTGCTCCTGCCCTTATGTCCCTCTGGGCCTTCGCAGGGATTGCCCAGCCCACCGGGCTAAACCTGGTGGAGTGGCAGCCAGGGGCTCCCCAGGGGTGGAGTCACAGCCTTAGTGCCCCCACTGTCCCCTCCTCTGCCTTCCAGGCTCTGGCCCCATTTCGGTTGATTTATTGTTTTTCCTGTAAATGAACCATACTTTCCTGTTTCTTTGTATGCCATGTCACTTTTTTTTTTTTGTTAAAAACTGGACATTTGAATCTAATTATGTGGTCATTCTGTAAATCAGATTCTTCCCCCGTCCTCAGGGTTTGCTGGCTTTTGTCATTGTATTTGTTTATTGTTTTTATTTTCTTAATTGTTGTAGGCTTTGCCGCGGCCCCTGAGGTGTAAACTTAAGGTCTTCTCGGGTCTTTTCTGAGTTTTTTCTTGGGCACACGGGGTCACTTTCTAATTTTCCCTGTTGTTTTTTTTTTTAATGTAGTTTTTATGCAACTGTTTTGGAATCTTCAGTGTCTGCCTCCCAAATGAGGAAAAGGAGAAGGGGTATGTGTGAAAAAAGGGCCCAGCCCTTTAAATCTCCTGGAAGGGCCTTCAGCTGGAGGGTGAACGGCTTGCATCAAGAAGTAGCAATCAGCCATCAGAGCACAGATTCCTCATACAGTGGGGCCTTGACTTACGAGTTTAATTCGTTCCGAGACCGAGCTCGTTAAGGAGCTCGTTAACTCAAATTACTCGATCAACTCAATGCAAAAAATCGCCTGAGAGACAGCTGGTATCTCAAAAAAGTCGTTAGTCGGGACACTTGTAAGTCAAGGCCCCACTGTATTTAAAAGTCAGGGTCCCTTTTGCCCACCAGAGTTCCTGAAAGCTGTGTGCAAGCTCTTCTAGGAACATGTGCACATATGGCTGCTACAGAGCTGTTGGGGGGGGGGGGGGGGGGGGGATAGTATGGGTACCTGCTACTGTGTTAAAGGCTGAAACTGACCAAATTAACCACAACTTACCCTCCAAACCTTCCCCTGTAAGTTTCAAGCTTTCAATGGAATCCAAAGGTTCAAAATAGTTAGAGCAGACAGATCCTAGCAAGGCCATTGTCTAGGTGTGGAGACAGGTTCCTGGTGCTTCCTACCCTGCCATCTTCCCAGAATCCTCTAAACTGCATTTCTTTTCTGTAAAATGATGCTGATGTTTGGGGTATCCTTCTACCCTACATTAATGGTTTTAAACATTTTTCCAGTGAGGAAAAAGCTTTTGAAAACAAAGTGTTTAGAGGAGAGGAGACAAGATGGCCGCAGAATAGGCAGATGCGTCCCAAGGCTTGTCCTGGAGCAAATAGAATGAGCAGCTGAAACGAATAACATCCACCCCAAATTGGCAAAGGAGGCTCAGCTGGTGAGACAGTTTGCAGCCGGGAAGGGCAGAGTCCCCCTGGAAAGGTAAAAACCAGGGATCTGGGCAGGAAAGTTTGCCAGACCTCTGAGCCCAGAGGGTCAGAGGAAAATCGCACGGCACCCAGCCCGTCCCTTGGGACAGGCACAGCCTCGGACTGGGGGAAAGGAGATCCGCAGGACTGTTGGCCCCCGGGTTGGGGGGGGATTGTTGAGATCTGGGTTCCATAATTATGGAGGACTGAGCCCAGAGGGGGCAGCCTGAAGCCCTGACCAGACCACGCAGTGCTGGTAAGAGAGGAGCTCACACAGACTCAGTCTTCTCGGTTTCTGCGGCCGGCGTTTGTTTGTTTGTTTTCACTGAACCCTGTTCATAGGGCATTTCGGATACACTCACCGGTGCTGAGGAGCGGGAGAAGGTGCGGACGAGTGGAATCTGGGGAGAGGCTGGGGAGAGAAGGGGGTCCAGGAGAGGTGGCAGCAAGTTGAGTGCTGAGTCACGCTCGAGCCCAGGACCTGGGCAGCCATTTTCTCCTGAAGATATTAACCCCTCCCTCCAGTCTCCAGGCAAGGAATACAGCCACACCCAGATTCCACCCTGAATGGTACGAAGGATTTAAAAAATCTGATTAGTCCCTGGGAGTTAACAGGGTCTGGCCTATAGAGAGGCCCTCAGTCCCAGCAACAGAAAAAAAAAAAAAAAAAGAAAACAAAATGTTTAAGCCCTGGCTGTGTGGCTTAGTTGGCTGGAGCATTGTCCTGTGCAGCAAAAGGTTGTGGGTTCGATCCCCTTGTAGGGGGTACGTGCAGGAAGCAACTGTTGGATGTTTTTCTCTCTCTCCCCTCCCTCCCCCCTCTCTCTAAAATCAATACAAACATATCCTTGGGTGGAGATTTTTTTTAAAGTGTTTAATGGAAAAACAGTTCACAAAAATGGATTTAATGGAGGCATTCTGGTTGAAGTTGGGCGGAGGAGTTCATAATAAATGACGGGCTCTAGCTCCATCCAACCCAAACCTGCTTCTTTCTAAGTCTGAGTCATGTGTTCAGCACCCCTGGTTCACCTCAGAACATTATTTGAAAGTTATTGTATCAAGTGGTTTAAAAAAGTTATCTCTAGCTGACTAAGTGTAATAGGTGACAGTGCCTCAGAGCCCAGAATCTGTATTTAGATTGTTCAAATCCTACCTCTAACATATATCAGTGATGTTAACTTTGACCACTTAAGCTCTTTGGCCCTTAGTTTCCTCGTGTACAAAATGGAGGTTAACAGTAGTACTGGCATATAGAATCTTGTAAGGACTTAATGAAATAATTTATGTAAAACATGTGGTTGAAGATAGATAATTTGCTAAATTTTGTTGGAATTTTTGTTGGAGGGGATATTGGTGTGTAATTTTATTTACTTGTAATATTCTTGACAGATTTGATACAGGCTGGCATTATGAAGAGTGTTGGAAAAGTTCCTTCCTCTTTATATTATTAAAGTTTCTGTTCAGATTGGTGCTATTTCTTCCTTTAATGTTTTATAGGTTTCCCAATGAAGCCATTTGGGCCCGCAGGGGGTTTTATAAGATCACAAATTCATTTTATTTAACAGGATATAGGGTTAATAATAAAGGAAAATTATAACAATAGAATGAAAGTTCTATTGGGGTACTTCTATTTTGTCTCATCAATTGGCAAAGAATCCAGATGAATAATTCAGATGGCTGATTTTATACCCTAAGACTTCCACAGACCTGTTCTGAGTCAATGTGACATGTAACTTCAATAGATCGATGGATGGATAGATAGATAGGTAGGTAGATAGATAAATATCTGAAGAAATTGGCATGGAGTATGCCTAAGAAAAAGGCAAAAACTTAATCACCTAATTCCTATCAACAAATTATGAAATGAGAAGCAGCAATATTTATACAGAGTTCAAAACAAAAATAATTCAGCAATAGATTCTACAATCAAGAATCTTATAATTTTGCTGAGCTGGTATGAGATATATAAATGAAGTAACCAGAGAATGATGGTTGAGCCTATCAGTGGCCTTGGAGACAGAGTAGTTGGAGGAAGAGATAATAAACTGATGTATGTTCTTTATCTTTAAAAAACCATGTGGATTGCGTTGAAGTTATCAATCCTTAGAGCAGCGGTTCTCAACCTGTGGATCATGACCCCTTTGGGGGTCAAACGACCCTTTCACAGGGGTCGCCTAAGACCATCGGAAAACACATATATAATTACATATTGTTTTTGTGATTAATCACTATGCTTTAATTATGTTCAATTCGTAACAATGAAATTGCGGGTCACCACAACATGAGGAACTGTATTAAAGGGTCGCGGCATTAGGAAGGTTGAGAACCTCTGCCTTAGAGCCTTCACTATGGAGGACTCCTACTAGTCACTTTAAGACTTCGGCCGAAACCGGTTTGGCTCAGTGGATAGAGCGTTGGCCTGCGGACTGAAAGGTCCCAGGTTCGATTCCGGTCAAGGGCATGTACCTGGGTTGCGGGCACATCCCCGATGGGGGATGTGCAGGAGGCAGCTGATCGATGTTTCTAACTCTCTATCCCTCTCCCTTCCTCTCTGTAAAAAATCAATAAAATATATTAAAAAAAAAAAAAAAAAGACTTCAGAGCTGCCCTGGCCTGGAGGCTGGGTTGGATGGAGCCTGGACCCATACACGATAAAGGCTGGAGGGCTCAATTCCCAGTCAGGGCACCTCTGTATGTATGGGAGGCAACCGATCCATGTTTCTCTCTCCATGTTTCGATCCCCTGTAGGGGCACATTCGGGAAGCAACTAATGGATATTTCTCTCTCCCCACCCCCCCTTCCTCTCTCTCTCTAAAATCAATAAAAATGTGTCCTCAGATAAGGATTTAAAAAAAAAATATATATATATATATATATATATATTCCCATATATATATATATTTCCCCCCCTTGATTTCAGAGAGGGAGAGGGAAAGATAAAAACATCAATGATGAGAATCATTGATTGGCTGCCTCCTGCGCACCCCCTACCTGGGATGGAGCCCACAATCTACGCATGTGTCCTTGACAGAATTGAACCTGGGACCCTTCAGTCTGCAGGCCGATGCTCTATCCACTGAGCGAAACCAGCTAGGGCGACACAGACGATTTTATGAAATGTTTCAAATTTTCCTTTGCCATTTTATTTAAAAAAATAAGAATTCACAACTATTTGATAGAATTAGCATCACTCTTTAATAGATGAGAGAAGTGAAGCACATGTCAGCTAAAAAATTGCCCAAGGTCATATTGTGATTTGTCCTGGGATTAGATTGTTTCTAAATTCCATGCTTTTTCCAATACTTTATGTTGTCATCCTACCTCCTCTAATTTGATATATTCTTTTCTGTTTCCTTTAAGTAAAAATGATTCATAGAGAAAATCTGTGACTGTCATTGAAAATCTATAAAATACCAGTTAAAGTTTGAAAAACTTTTTAAGAAAAACTTGATGTAAAACTTAGATAATAGCAAAAAATATGTTATAAATACAGAGTGTCCCCAAAAAATGTATACAAATTTTGAATAATTATAAAGGTAGTGTTTATTAAAATGCATTTCACTTTCAAATGTAATAGAATCTATAGACATAGTTTATACAGTTTTTAGGACACCCTGTGTAGAATGAAACATATTTTTGTATGATTCTCAGCCTCCAAAGGAAATTTTTTAAAATTTCAAACTTTGAAATAATTGCAGCTTCTAAGGTCTACAGAGTATATTTTTTCAAGTTGATTTCTTACAAGGACAATATATTTGGATGCACAAATTCTGGTGTTTGTTAAAAAAAAACTTCCTAAAAACAAATCTGTTTCATTCCCATTCTTTTCAAAGATAAACCCTTTTTTTTACAAATAAAAATTGGCTTTCAAATTTCTGATTCTGAAAGAGAAAAGATGCCATCTAGTGAGCTAAACACACATTAATATTGGCAAATATTGAGGAAACACTGCTTTCAGACAATAAAAAGTCAGATAAAATTACAGTTTCTAAGCCCTAGCTGTTTGGCTCAGTGGATAGAGCATTGCCCTGTAGACTGAAGGGTCCCATGTTCAATTCTAACCAAGGGCATATGCCTGGGTTGTGGGCTCAATCCCCCCGTTGGGGGCATGATTCTCTCTCATTATTGATGTTTCTATCTCCCTCTCCCTTCCTCTCTGAAATCAATAAAAAAATATTTTTAAAAAGAGTTTCTAATAGCCTTACTTATAAACTTAACACAGCTGATATTTCATGAAAATAGTTCATTGCAATGAAGTCACTATACCTTCATCATTTTGTATCTTTCTCTGTGTTTCATTCTAGTAAATGTCTTATCTGCTCAACTAGATGTATACTTCTGAGGAACAGGCTTCTTTGCTGTTCCTTTTCATGTCCTGAAAATACCTTATGTAAAATTACGGCAAGAACATAAGGATTTCATACATTTTTGAATCAATAATTTAATTTGCTTCTTTATAAGTAACTCACACAAGGTATGCCATTAGGAAGTAGTAGAAGGATTTTCTGAGTCCTATACCATTACTCTTTGACCACATATGTTGTATTGGTTCACAGGAATTCAAGGAAGAAATGGAAAACGCATATAATTTATTTGTGTTTTTGTCTAATGTTATTTTTTCTCTATGAAAGTTTTCTACACCTTCAGAATTAATTATATATTCCCACCTCTGTTTTTCCAGTAAGTGTAGTACTTAACTATTACATATTCTGTGTATAATTAGTCTGTACGTTAGGATGGTACAAAGATCATTTTTGCTGTATCTGCAATAAGACAGGTTCACATAAGGCATTATTTCGTGTTTGCAGTAACTTGGAATTCTGGAGCAGTGGTTCTCCAGAGTACATCAGAACCCCTGAGGGCTGGTTTAAACCCCACACTGCTGGGCTCTGCCTCGGACATTCTGTCAGGCGGGGCGGGGGGGGGGGGGGGGGGGGGGGGGGGGGAGGGGCGGGGGGGATTAGTAATTAGCATTTCTAACACCTTCTCTGGGGATGTCTGATGCTTCTAGGCTGGAGACTACAGTGTGACAAACATTGCACTAGAGAAATGCCAGAGGTTTTTGTGACTTATAGACCACAAATCGCATGGTCGCATTAATATCTTTACAAACACAAAATGCCAAATGCAATATATTCTATGCTTTATTTTACACTTTTCTGATTATTAAAATTTAAACAGAGGTGTTTGTTTAAAAAAAAGAAAAAAAAAAAGAAAGGAAGGAAGGGAAAAGAGAGAAAAAAAGGAAAAAGGAAAGAAAGCAGTGGCAAAGTAAATGCTGGGAGCGGATGGGGCCCTGTCCTAGGAAGGGCTGCACACATTTGCAGGGCACATCAGCAGAGTGGCCTGTGGAGCTGCACCCAGTGAAGACAGCAGTTAAGCCAGGACTCGGGGAGTCCCGAGACTTGGGCACCCAATGGATCTTCTTCCTGCTCTACCCCAGTCTGGGCTGCACTGGATTGAAACAGGGCCAAACATCCCCACAGTGCACTGCCATGCCTCTTCCTTCAGAATCTTCGGGCCTGTGCACCCTGCTCTCCACACATACGTGCACTCCTTCACACACTTATCTAGCACGTGGGCACATGCAGACACATTCACACACTCACACTCACAGACAGTACTTCTGATTTTAGGCTCCATCGTGGCCTCAGGGTCCAACATGAGGGTCAAGATGTATGTGAGTCTCCTTAGCAGATGGACAAAGGGCCACTGTCGAGGTGGGGAGACCTAAGGACCCAGCCAGGGAGGAGCTGCATTCTGTACCCCATTGGTGGGAGGGAGCATTCTATTGACTAACTGGAGCTGCTGGTCTCATTAGGAAGGTCCCGATGCTAGTTCTGAAATGCCGTCCAGCTCTGCTTCGCTCCTCAATAACCAGCTGATAAGAAAGCACAGGGCTAGGAGCCCAGTCCCTAGGAGGTCCCCTACCCCTGTGAGGTAGGGGATACAGTGGCTGTCAGGATCCAGCGACTGGTGCCACGTCAGCCGAGTCATCACTTCTGCCAGGTACAGCAGGATTGTCACCTGTCATAATAACAAGCAGCAAAAAGACAACGACAAGTCAGAAACACTAGCAGATTTCAAGGGCAGACGCCAAGGTGGACATGTCAACCCCAGGTAGTTCCCTTCCACAAGCTTCTCTTGGGCTCTGGCGCCAAGCTATGAGCTGGTGCAGGGGCCAAAGAGCCCACCCTCTTCCACTCTTGCCTAGCATCCCTCCCTGTGGTTGGACCCCACTCCTGGCATATTGAAGTGCCAGACAGACCTGTTGCTGATCACTAGCCTTGACTTTCTCTGATGTACCAGCTCCACTCAACATCCTTGGAACCTTAGACACAAATCTTGCTGGGACTTCAATATGGGTTTTCTGGAGGCCCACTCATGGGCAGCTTTGTATGGTTGGCTTTTCCTGGAAGTGCCAAGGGGTCCACACAGCACTGGTCAGGTCTCAGGGCTTCTCAGTCCCTAGCTGCAGGCTGACCACAGCTCCTTTCCTGCTGTTGCTCAGGACAGTTTCTCAGATTGCTTCAGGGTCAGGCACATGCTGAGACTGCAAATGCCATAACTCAAGATCTGAAAATGCTAGCCCCTTAAAAACTGCCCACCAGTGCTCTGACTGGTTTAGCTCAGTGGGGAGAGTGTTGGCCTGTGGACTGAAGGGTCCCAGGTTCAATTCCGGTCAAGGGCATGTACCTTGGTTTCAGGCACATCCCCTATGAGGGGTGTGCAGGAGGCAGCTGATCGATGTCTCTCTCTCATTGATGTTTTTGACTCTCTATCCCTCTCTCTTCCTCTCTGTAAAAAATCAATAATATATATTAATATATATATACTAGTGGCCCGGTGCACAAAATTCGTGCACATTGAAAGGGAATTAATTAGAGGAAATATTTTAATATTGCTATTTGCCCTTTCCTCAGCTGTGATGAGGAAGCTGGGGTGACAGCCACACTGTCCCCGGAAGCCTGGGTCAAACACTGGAGGGCCGGTTGGGGGCGTGACTGGTGGTGAATTGCAGCCAGCCCCGATGTCCTGGCGGGAGAGCGGATTGGGGGGTGGTGATTGTGGGCGGACCCCCACCAGGCCCAATCTGCTGCGGGAGAGCGGGTTGGGGGTGTGACTGTGGGCAGACCACCGCCCCGCCAGACCTGATCTGCCCGCGAGAGAGCAGGTTGGGGGGCGGCGACTGCGGGCGGACCACTGCGGTCATGCCCGCCAGCCCTGGGTTGGGTCGCACACAGGTCGCCCGCCATCCAGGTCACAGATAGCAGGCCCGGATGGCAGAGGGGCAGGCAGGATGGCGCTGTCCCATCCTGCCTGCAGTATGGAAATTAGCCACCATCTTTGTTGGCGGTTAACCGCCATCTTAGTTGGCAGTTAATTTGCATATCTCAGTGATTAGCCCATGGGAATGGTAGCGGTCGTACGGCTAATTACCATGTTTCTCTTTTATTAGATAGGATATATATAATTGCCCACCAGTGCCCATAGTAATCCCTGCAGAGTCCCCAGGCCCAGCAGGACATCAGCCAGCTATAGTCTTGGCAGAAAGTCTTTGATATCCTTATCATCATCCAGCTCTGACTAAAGTCCACAAGTGCCTTTTAGCAACACCCCCGCAGGGGTCTGGTCGCTGCCCATCCTGTCTCTAATGAGTGATGCATAAGGCCCAGCTCATCAGCTGGACCTGTTCATTGGCTTGCTTCAGGGCAACATGCGGCATTTTCAGGATGGCTCCTCTGATCCACTGGTGAGGAGTGTGGGTGAGTTGTATACAGTATGGACTGTGCCTTGTGAAGGGTGGAGTAACAAGTGTGCCATGTGGAGGGTGGCCTTTGCAGTGTGCCATGTGGAGGGTGCAGCATGCAGTGTCTAGTGAGGAGTGAGGGATGGCCTCTGGGTCTAGATCAGGGGTGGGCAAACTTTTTGACTCGAGGGCCACAGTGGGTTCTTAAACTGGACCGGAGGGCCGGAACAAAAGCATGGATGGAGTGTTTGTGTGAACTAATATAAATTCAAAGTAAACATCATTACATAAAAGGGTACGGTCTTTTTTTTTTTAGTTTTATTCATTTCAAATGGGCCGGATCCGGCCCGCGGGCCGTAGTTTGCCCACGGCTGGTCTAGATCATGCCCTTGAGCTTGAACAAGTTAACCTGACTCTTGGAAGATGGGGACTGTGCCCTGCAAGTCCAGGACCCCCAACTCCACCTTCTCAGCATCTCTCCCAGGACAGGGAACCACCACTGAATGCTCCTTTGCTGCTGCTACCACCGTCCTTACCTGGATCAGGCCTGCTAGCAGATAGAACGCCACAAAGATCTTGCTGTTTGGAACCGAAGGGCCTTCCACCAGGTAGATAACATAGAAGAAGATCAGATGGCCTGGAATCACCAGAAAGAGCAGAACTCGGGCTGACATGGAATTAATTTCTGGAAGAAACAGAACCAATGAGGTTGTGTGACCTGCTTGACACGTGACAGTCTCTAGTGGGGCATCCACATTCATTCAGCTACTTCCTGAAGGTGCCAAAGAGTAGTTCACACAGCCCTGGTGGACTATGTGGCAGGCATATTTCTGCAGATGGGGAATATAGCCCTATCCATTCATTCATGGAGCTGGCATTTTAGAGAAGATAGAAAAATTGGACTCGAATAGCAGAAACAAATAGGAAAGGTCATTTCAAATTGTGACAAGTACTAGGAAGAAAATATGGTAGAGTATTTTCAAGGTATGGTCAGGGTAATATGGTAGAGAATGAGTGTCTATTAGTGGGAATGAGCTACAGAAATTGGAAGCTCTCTCAAGGAGATGACATTTAGGCTGAGATCTGAATCTGGGGGAGAGGCTTAAGGTGGAAAGCTCGGGAGTGTTGAAAAACTAGTGATCCTTAGCGATCGGGGAGGGCAGTGCCCTCATGGGGCCTTCAGCACATTGATGAGGTCTGAGTGATTCCCACTCTTTTCAGGAGCCAGTGCTCCATGAGTCTGAGACTGCAAGCAGTGTGATTTACCCTGCCCTTCCCTTTAAAACTATAACATGTGACTATGAGGGACGACTCACACACAAAGGGTGTCAATGAAAAGTAAGCCTCCATTTGCTTATGAGTTGATATAATGTATTTTATCAACTTAATAAGGAAAAGGAAGGAAAGTCATATGTAGCTTGGAAACTGGAAAATCTACTATAAAATAATATGTAGAGAGAATGAAACCATAGAAAAGCAACAAAATCTATTCATGATGAAAAATCAGATATGGTTAGATTCTTTTTAAAAAAAAACTTAAAAAGGAGGAGGCAAAATAATTATTATTGGAAAGTGACGTAAAACTCAAGAAAATTTATAGAAAGCTACATAAAGAATTCAGGAGAACCAAGATGGCAGTGTAGGTAAATGCTTGTACTCTGGCCTCCCACAACCACATCAGAATTACAACTAAAATACAGAACCACCGTCATTCAGAACCACCTGAGAGTTGGCTGAATGGAAGTCCTACAACTAGAGAAGTAAAGAAGAAAGTACACCAAGACTGGCAGGAGGGGTGGAGGCGCAGAACCCACTGGACCGGCGCCCATGTGTGCTGTGTTTTTAATCGGGAGGGAGATAGGAGATCGTCTCTGCAGAGTCCTGTCCTCCCGCTCCCCAATCCCTCCTCCCCCAAGAGCAAGGGGTCTCAACCCCCAGCCCCGGCTACCAGAGCTGGGAAGAGAAGTCCTAGTAACTTTAGGCTGTAAAAACCAGTGGGGATTGTGGCTGAGAGACACAGAGGCTGCTGGAGGGTGATGCCATACCTCTGAGTTCCAGCACCGAGTGACTCTGGGGGGCCCAGACACATACGAAGAGGAACTGGACTGCCTGGCATTGAGGCAGGAACTCAGGGGCGGCTTTCTCCCACACAGGGGTGCTCACAAGAGTCATGGTTCCTGTGCTGGGACCTCCCCTGTCGCAGGGCTGACTGGCAGCCATATCTGAGTCTCAATCAGCCTGGAGCACACTGTTTGCTCCACTCGGGATTCCCTGAGACCCTGCCCCATCCAATTTGCAGCCCCATCCAAGCTGTTTGCAGCAGCTTTTGATTTTTACTTGTTTAAAGCAACGGCCCCATGGCCTCTGAAAAACCTAAGACCCACCTGAAGTGCAGAAAGTGGAACATGGGTTAGGCCAGAATTTTTTCATCCAGAGGGGTAGGACCCCAGGTGTGCTCCACATGTGCAGGTAGGTGGAGATGCGGCTGGTCTGAATGGCTACCAGATTGCCACCAACACCTGTGAGGAGAAAAAGAACCTGGTTTCCCCTTCTTTATGCCAGTCTCTGAGTTCTGTTCCTTATGCTAACGTCCCTTTCTCCAGGAAGTCTTCCGATTCAACACCTGATCTCTTTTCCTTTCCCATTTGACCTCAGATCTCGTTTAGCACCAAACGAGGGTGGCCTGGACCTCATGAATGAGGTATCAAGGTAGTACCTGTATCACCTTGACAGCTCTTAAGGTGAAGGAAGTGTTGCAAAGTAGGTCCCCGATACATATTTATTGGGTAGAGGGAGTGTGAAAGGGAAGGAGGGAGAGTGAAAGAGGGAGGAAAGTCAATAGAGAGGTCAATGAGAGGTCTCTTGATAAGCCACTAAAGCCATAGGAAGTGACAGGAACCAGAGAACAGACTGGAATGCCTGAGAAAACAAAAGGGAACTTTCTCACCTCAGGTAGGAAGGACAGGAAAGAGAACAATGGTAAGAGCAGTAAGGGAGGGGAGATGATCATATGATGGCTGGGCTGGGGATTCCAGGGGCAGAGGGCCCAGTGACACGGGCCATGCTAAAAGAGGGAGGAGGGTCAGTGGGGCTGAATTTCGGGCTGGCAGAGAACAGGGCCCACGAGGGTGACCGTCACCTTTTGAGGTGGAATCGGGTCGCCCCATCCTATTTCCTCAGCTCCACAGGGAACAATCTCCGACTGGACCTCACCTGTCCCCGTGATCTCCAGGGGCAAAGACCAACTACCTCGGGCTTCCAGACGATGCCAACAATGGTCAGTGGGCAGAGGGTGGCTACAGATCTACTTTGCCTGGCCCACACATGATTTTAAAAATAACCCAAATTAATTGGCAGCATTTACAAATTGGGCCTTTAATCCAGATTCCCAGCTTCTCCTAACAAGTCAGCTCAGGCAACTCCAGACCTTAGTTCCTACCAGGTAGCAAGTGGCCAGAGCAGAGCAGGCCCTATTCCCTTCAGTCCGGGAACATGGGCCCTGCTCCCCATCACTCCTCACTGCCTAGCTGTTGTCTTACCTGCTTAACTCAGTCAAACTGCTTGCTTGGCCCCTATAGGTATCCGAGTTGGTGCCATCCACCGCTATCTTCCCAGGCTTATGGCTTTCTGGGCCTGACTTGGCTGTTGCTGTCCTCATATATAATGGCCAGCCCTTGTGCTGGGAATAGACCCTGTTGGACTCTGTCGAGGTGCAGACCTACGGGTGGCTACTGACATTCAAGGAACACAGGCCTGAGTTCCCACGGAAATGTGCATCTTGCGGGGAGGCTGGCCCAAGGACCCTGCAGCCTGTTTCTGAAGTCCCAGAAAGCCACAGCCTGAGCATCAAGCAAGCTGTGGAAAAAGTCATCATGGCTGGTTGCTCCCATCACAGAGCTTTATCAGAAACCAGACACATACCAAGCTTTGGTTAAAAGAGGGCTCCTCACGAAAATACCCACAGGGCCTAAGCCTAGAAGGTGAATCCGTGTAGGGTTGGGTAAAAGACAACAGGGAATGGAGGGGATTGAGGCAAACTGGACAACACAGGTCCTGTCTCAGTGGCAGCTGATTCTGGCCCTACCCACAATGTAAACCCAGTACAGTGGGGCCTTGACTTATGAGTGTCCCGACTAACGAGTTTTTCAAGATATGAGCTGTCTCTCGGCCAATTTTTTGCTTTGAGTTGCCAGCTAAAATTCGGGTTATGAGCCAGCTTCAGATACCCCACCACTAGTTGGCGCAGCGAACGTCACAGTGAACGCCATAACATCAGCCCAGCATCACATGTCTCACTCGTTCACTTTTTGATTTGACATACAAGTAATTTGAGTTACGAGCTCCGTCATGGAACGAATTAAACTCGTAAGTCAAGGCCCCACTGTATTGTTACAGCTTCACTTTCCAAGAAAACAGAAATCCAGATTTTTATGTGTAATGTCACCAGTGGATCTAAGTTAAAATAAAAGAAAAACCATGAGAGGCCAACACTCCAGTTCTGAAGGCCAACGCTCCAGTTCTGAAGGTGTGAGAACCCAGGGTTGGATCCAGGGTGCCTTCAAGGCATGGAATTTAGCCTGTGTGAAAGCTCAGGTCTCAGTGGCCTGTGAGGAGCAGGGTGTGATCGGGTGGCGCAATGGGCATGGCTTCTCCCCTGAGGTCTTCTTCTGTTAGGAAAACCAGCCTTGGTAGCCTCTGCCTGCCAGCTTCCTGCTCTGCTTCTGAGGGCCCGGGGCTGGACCTCTGACATCACAGCTGCCAGCCCCCACCACTTGGGGCTGCGGGGCCAACCCAGCCCAGGGTGCCCAGGTGACAGGGATTGCCAATACCTACCACAGATGATGGGTGTGAATATGGCCATGCCTTTGTATGGCTCTTTAGAAATGGTTTTGTTCAAGATGAGCCCTCCGAAACTGGGGAGAGAGAAGACGGCAGTTAAATGACTAGAGTTTACGCTTGTAAGCGGCCTTGCAAACTGCCTTATCAGGCTGTCTTTTCAGCTTAGCAAACACTTTCCTTAGCCCTCTACAAGGTATCTGTTGCAGCCAGGCTGTCTCCACAGTGTGCCCTGCACCTCCCACATGCATTTTCGTCTCTAGTCTAGTCTTCGCTGTTCTCGAAGTGTCTGCCCACTGAAAACAAACAATAAGCTCCTTTCTGAGGCCTCTCTGCTCGCTGGGCTCTGTCTTGTGACAGCCCCGGACCTGCAACTGAGCCATTCCTCAGCAGAAAACGAACCTGCACGAGTGTCATCTCCGGCCCCTTGTTCTTGGAAGGTGCTGCAGCGAGACCTCTCTCCCACCAGCCCCTGTAGCTTAGCCAAGGCTGCCCCACCCAAGGGCCCTGAAGAAGTGTGATCATTTTGTGTAAGGAACCCAGGAGCAAAGATACCTACACTACAGCCTCTCTTCTCTGAGAGTCAAAGTTAGGAAACCACATCAGAAAGCACTTGGGTGGCCCCCGCAGGGTCTGCTAGCGGAAAGGGCCCTTGAGAATGGAGCTAGACAGTAGAAGACCTATCAGCTAAAGGCCCAGCTCTAGAGGCACCAATCCCTCAGCCCTCTAGGTCCCACAGGCAGCCATGCTGTGGAAATGGGGTTTGCAGAGCCATTGCCCTGAGGCCAGATGAGAGACTCCCTGCAGCTTAAGCAGGGGCCAGGCCAGGGAGAGCTGAGGCAGCAGGGGAATGGGAGAGGCGGGGTCCCACAGCGCCTGGACGGGGCAGGGAGCCATGGCACTCCGCACTCATCTGATGTTTCCAGGTTCGGCTCTTCCTGGCTCTCTGGTGCCCTGGCAAATGTAAACAGGGCTGCCTCTCAGAACAAACAAGTGTAGGGTTCTTCAAAGTAGGTGGGATCTCAATACCAGATATCAAGCTGTATTACAAAGCCACTATTCTCAAAACCGCCTGGTACTGGCACAAGAACAGACATATAGATCGATGGAATAGAATAGAGAGCCTAGAAATCAGCCCGAACCAATATGCTCAATTAATATTTGACAAAGGAGGCAAAAACATACAATGGAGCCAAGATAGTTTCTTCAATAAATGGTGTTGGGAAAATTGGACAGATATATGCAAGAAAATGAAACTAGACCACCAACTTACACCATACACAAAAATAAACTCAAAATGGATAAAGGACTTAAATGTACGATGGGAAACCATAAAAATTCTAGAAGAATCCAAAGGCAATAAAATCTCAGACATATGCCGAAGCAATTTCTTCACTGATACAGCTCCTAGGGCAGTTGAAACTAAAGAGAAAATGAACAAATGGGACTACATCAAAATAAAAAGCTTCTGCACAGCAAAAGAAACCATCAACAAAACAACAAGAAAACCCACTGCGTGGGAAAACATATTTGCCAATGTCATATCTGATAAGGGCCTAATCTCCAAAATTTATAGGGAACTCATACAATTTAACAAAAGGAAGATAAACAATCCAATCAAAAAATGGGCAAAGGATCTAAATAGAAACCTTTCAAAAGAGGACATTCAGAAAGCCAACAGACATATGAAAACATGCCCAAAGTCACTAATCATCCGAGAGATGCAAATCAAAACAACAATGAGGTACCATCTCACACCTGTCAGACTGGCTATCATCAACAAATCAACAAACGACAAGTGCTGGAGAGGATGTGGAGAAAAAGGAACACTTGTGCACTGCTGGTGGGAATGCAGACTGGTGCAGCCACTATGGAAGACAGTATGGAGTTTCCTCAAAAAACTAAGAATGGAACTCCCATTTGACCCTGTGATCCCACTTCTAGGAATATATCCCAAGAAACCAGAAACACCAATCAGAAAGGATATATGCACCCATATGTTCATAGCAGCACGATTCACCATAGCTAAGATCTGGAAACAGCCTAAGTGCCCATCAGTAGATGAATGGATTAGAAAACTGTGGTACATCTACACGATGGAATACTATGCTGCTGTAAAAAAGAAGGAACTCTTACCATTTGCAACGGCATGGATGGAACTGGAGAGCATTATGCTAAGTGAAATAAGCCAGTCAATGAAGGAAAAATACCACATGATCTCACTCATTCATGGATAATAAAGACCATTATAAACTTATGAACAATAATAGATACAGAGGCAGAGCTGCCTCAAACAGATTGTCAAACTGCAGCAGGAAGGCCGGGGAGGGTTGGGGGGCAGGAGGGAGGGGGGTAAGAGATCAACCGAAGGACTTGTATGCATGCATATAAGCATAACCAATGGACATAAGACACTGGGGGGTAGGGGAGGCCAGGGGATTGTCAAGGGCGGGGGGAAAAAAAAAGGACACATATGTAATACCCTTTGTAATACTTTAAGCAATAAAAAAAAAAAACAACAACAAACAAGTGTAGGGTTCTTGGTAAGAAAAAGAGAGGCAAAGAGTAAAGAGGTCTGACTCAACCAGCCATGGAAATTAGTGAAGGAGCCGCCGCTGCACCACGCCCACCATGGTCACAGGGCAGTGAGCGCCCCCTCCTCGGGGGTCCTTGGCTCTCAGGCCACTCTTTTGAAGACCAAGTCAGGGGGTGGCACGGGGAAGGGGAGAGGGGGAGAGACCCTCACTCATGCTCACCTGCTGATCACCATTGCCAGGATGATTGGGAACCACCCAAACTTTAGGATCTTCATGATGGGTGGGTTCTGCTTTGCAATGAGGACCCACACTGGGGTCAGGGCCATGAAGCCGATGCAGACCACGGGAGTCAGAAACCGACTGTCTGGGAAGAGAAAGAAGAAAAAAGGGGATGCATGCAGCCATGTGGCCGGAGCCAGAGCACAGCATGGCGTGGTGGGCAGTGGCCTGGGTTGCAGAGATAAGAGGCGGGCTGGAAACTAAAGGCTCTAGAGGTGTGAGGAGGCACTCCCGTCCTCATCAGTTTCAGGTGACTGTCCTACCACACCTCCCCAAGCATTTTCTCATCCTGTTAAGCAACTGGAAAAGCTCCTCTCTGTCCTCAGGTCCTGCCTCCTTCACTTTCATTTCTCGGGTTTTGCTATTTTCCTGACATAAATACCCTCCCCTGCCTCCTCCCACCCAGTGAGATCGAAGCAAGTGTCAAACGGTCCAGGAGACAGCAGCCTGCAGGGGCGCCTGCTAGCAGGACACCTTTGCGTCTAGTCTCTGGAACTCCTCAGAAGCCTCGGCAGCAGTCCCACCTCCTATTCCCACAGCCCTGTGGTGAACGCTTCCATGACCCTTCACGTGGCTGGTCTTCCCGACTACACCGCAGGGGAGCTAGTCCATGGCTCACACCTTGTCAGGGAAGATGTGTCTGCTATGTGCCAGGCCAGCGACCCACTCCCCACCCCTGCCCAGTGCACCCAAGATAAATTCAGTCCAACTGGAGAGATGGACAACGCAACAATGATGAGTCATGTGTTGAAACCCACTACTTCAGGAGAGTACAGCAGGGGTGAAGCAGACGGGTCTGGGGACACCTGTGACCCGTGTTAATTTTGCAAATCAAACAGGATCAACCCATACACAAATCTTCTTATTCTTAATTCAGTTTGGCTTAAAAATAAAATGAGGTCATCTTATTATTAACTCTTCATTATCATGTACATGAACGTTGAGAATCTCCCAAGTCATTAAATAGTGTTGGTGGTAGGCAGTTCCCAGCATAGCCAGGAGCCAGCCCAGAGCCGAGAAAGGCTCCCTGTGCCTGAACACCTGACAGCGGAAGTGTTTTTGTTGCTCTGCTTCCATTGCCAACACGTGAACACGGGGTGCTATCTCAAACGCTTGGGTGCATGTTCCCAGGAGGCAATGATAAACCGGAGCTCAGCTGTGCTGCTCCTTTGTCCGGGGCATCTCCTCCCACCAACTGCCCCACATGCCCCGGCCTCCCCACCGTCTCATCACCACCCACTCCGTTCATTTACGCTGCCTGCCCCCAAGCCACCCACGGTCCTGACTGTGCCCGGAATCGACACCTACTAGATGCAAACAGCCGTGTGCAGCCATCTTAGCGAGACTGTGCCAGGCGGAAAGTAAAAAGTGTGACACTCAGAAAGGAGTGGTCAGCTGTGGACACCCGGAAGGGAAAACCCCTGGGCCTGGGTGACGCTGCCTGGCCACACTGCCCAGGGCCTGAGCAGACTCTGTTTTCCTGCAGCCCTGGGGGACCTCTGGTGGAGTGAGGGCCTGTTGCCACAAGACGTGCGAACTCCTCCCTCAGCTGCTGAGCAGGTTGCCAGGCCGGCTTCCCCTGGCTGGCACCTGCGGGGAGAGCATATGCTGCTGCTGCCCGTGGCGGGCCTTCCTACTCGGGACACTTCTCGGGCAGGTGACATGTGCCCAGCGTGACTGCCTTCCCCAAGGAGGCACTGTCACTGCGCTGAGGTGGCCAGACCAGCCCCGGACCGCCCTGGCCTCCTCGCATGCCCTGGTCTAAGGTGGTAATTGACAACCTGTGTGTCCGCTCACACGGTTGGGAGAGCCGGGGAACTTGCTGGAGAGCACCTTGATCTGTTCAGTGGCTTCAGGCTTTGTTTCTATAAAAGGAGGATCGCCGACTCCACCCCAGAGCCCGTAGGTTCCTTCCTGCGGTGCCCGATTTGGATGTTGTAGCTACATGCAAACCTTCCCGCTCAGCCTTGCTGGCGGGCCCCTCCTCCTTGAGACCCCCTACCTTTGTATTTATAGAAGAAGCTGCTAATGAAGGCCAGAATGGACAGCGTGATAAGGTCTCCCAGGCTCGCTGCAATGGGTGTGGCGATGTTGTCTGGGTTGACCCCGAGCTTTCGAGCACCAATCACTATACAGACCATCAGCAGCCCTGCAGAGAGGAGAGAGGGGAGACGAAGGCTCAGGGAATGGACTGACCCTGAGGAGGCTCAGTTAGCAGCACAGGATGAGGAGGGGGTCAGGAGGCTGTTAGGGGGCTCCCTTCCCTCTATCAGCACACACCAGGCCACCCTGGCTGGGAGTGTCAGACTCCGCTTTGTGGCGCTCTGGCATGATGCCAAGGAGCAGCCGGGAGCTCGGATGACACACTCAAGCCCATTGGGGAGGTAGCAGCAGGTGGTTCTCGGGCTTCCAAACCACTTGGACTAGAGACGGGAAGCTCAGGCCCTCACTGCAGGGAAAAGGCGCCAACTGCTCTGAGCAGGGGAGCCCCAGGGACCAAGCATCGCCTCCCATGCCTGCTGGGGTCCCTGGAGATGCCCAGGTGGAATCAGTCAAGTGAGCAGCTCAGAGGGAAATGGGAGGGTGGCGGAGCAGGGCGGCCCCTGCGGCAGGACAGAGGGAGAGGAGGGGCACATGCAGACTGCAGTGCAGTGCTGGGAGCGGGCAGGGATGGCAGGGGTCCTCAAGCCAAAGGCACGTGGGAAGGTCCTTGTCTCTGGGGAACAGGCCCATCTCAGGGGCCCTGAAGAGCCGCCACTGGGTGGAGTCAGCAGGTGGCCCCTGAGTGAGGGCTGATGGATTTTAGGGTGCAGCACTGAGGACCTGCGCCGTAGCTGGAGACCTGAGGGGCACACCACCTCTCCAGGTACTCCTTCCTCTTCTGAGGTGAATGTCACACTTGGACTTCTAGCCCCCATCTGCTCCTTAGGCCCTAATCCAACCGTATCTCATGTGGGTCTTTATGAAGACACTCGGTATCTTGGCTGTTGCTGTTTTAACACTTTACCCAGTGTCCTGTAATTCTAAAAATACTTAGAGTTACCACCTTCATGTCGTCTTAAAGCTGGGTTGACCCATGCTTTCAAGCCACAGTCTGTGCCCTATTTTGTGACCAGGTCTTAGCTACTTTCTCTCTTTTGAAATATCAGTTCTAAGTGAATCCAAATGTGCATGGTTAAACTGGTGGTCTGGTGACAATCCCACCGGGACTACACACAGGGACACGGTCAGTTTGAGAGCACTGATTAAGAGCCACCACCACCTCCTGGCTTTATGGCATAGTCATGTCGTGGTCACACTGTGAGACACCGGCAACTTTTCTGACCTTCCACACATCTTTGGGTGATCCTGATTACGTCCATGCAGCTGAGCTTCACCCCATCTCTGGGCCTCTGTTTTCTCATCTGTAAAATGGGGAGCTATGCCATTCTGTACAAGGCCCTACAGGAACAGGCCTTCTGAATCATTTGATTGTATTGTTTTCAGAGGAAACTTCATGCCAAGTATCTCCTGGGCTCTCTATTTCTCTATGGCAGGTTTGGCATACCCATCCTGCCTTTCCTTTGACCAGACTGAGTAATTGTGTCCCACCCCATGCACATGCACAGGCATGTGACCCGGTGCAAACATCCCGCCTGGGAAGCACAACTTGTGAATTTGCTCCGAGGCTTCTGCACTCTTACCTCCCCCTCCCAATCATGGGCCCTAGTGCAGGAATGCAGCAGTTCCATCCATCAGCTGCCTGGTAGGAATAAAAATCACCAAATAACCCACTGCATTAACTTACAGAGAGTTGAGCTCAAAGGTGTTTTGTGGGCAGTCAGATGGCTGGACAGAAGTGTAAATACAAATCTGATGTATAAAGTTATCGCTTGTTCCTTGTTGCATTTGCACACATGGCGACATACCCATAGACATACAATCCACAAGAGAATCAGAATAAAGTCCATCCATTCAGCAAATATTTGGGAGCTGGTTATATGCCTGGGCCTGTTTTAAGTAACCACTGGGCTCTGTACTCACACTTAAATGCTTGTCAGATTGAGGAACAGACCATATGCAAGGAAGTGAACAAGCATTTGAATAAATAAATAGGATACTAAAAACAAAGAGTGACTGTGGACAGGGCTACTCTAGAGAGCTGATCAGAGAAGGATGAGGCATTGACACTTAATTGGAATTGCCTGTCTGCTCCCATATTGATGTCTCACTCTGAACTAGAATATAAACAGCACAAAACAGGATCCCTGGGAATTTTGCTCTCGAGTGTATGCTCAGCACCGTAACAGTGCATGGCCAGCAGCAGACACTCAGTAAACACTGAGTAACAATGAGTGGGTGACATTCTTTGGTGATTGTACAGCCAACTGGTTCTCCACTAACATGTGTGGGCTCCAAGGTCAGGGTTACGTCTGCCAGTGCCTCCGGCTTTCCGCCTTCCGTAGACACGTAGGAAGCGTCTTGTGGCAGGCGGCGTGATAGGAGCAGCAGATGGAAAAAATAGGAGATGGAGGCCTCCTGCTCTGAGGAGCTGAGATTGTAGCAGGAAGGTGAGACAGAAAATGAACAGAGAAACAAGATCCTTTCAGATTTTCCCACGTGTCCCAAAGGGAAACGGCATGGTACAGTAGAGCATGGTGGCAGTGAAGAAGGGGCGAGGGAGGAGAACAGTACATGGGAGGGGTAGTCAGGAAACACCTCTCTAAAGAGATAAAATTTAAGCTAAAAACTGAGCCTTGCTCCTCCCCTGATTGCAGACATCAGAGCAACACAAGCCCACACCCTAGCCATGCCTGAGAAATGGTTAAGGACTGAATGAATGAAAGAAGGAATGAACAGATGAATAGATGAATGTCTACAGAGCCACAGACCAGTTCTTTAAACAAGCGGAGAGAAGAAGAGGAGTTAGCAGCTCCCCCAGCACACACACCCTTCCCAGGATGGGGCTCACTGCCTGCTTCCCCACAAGGTGGGTCATGACCTGGCAGGATGCCCAAGGCCCCACCAGTAGTGTTTTGGAACTGAAAGCACAGAGAGCTGAGAGTGGGGGATGGGGGCCAGGCAGGAGGAGGAAGGTGCTGGGGTTGGGGCACAGCTCACCTAGGGCAAGGGCCGCGAGGAAGGCGGTGATGACACTGCTGGCACACAGCAGCTCCACCTTCGCAAAGTCCAACTCCCCCCTAGACGCGGCTCCCAGCAGCAGGGCAACCAAAGCAGCCAGGAGCCCCACGACGGTGGCCTGCACCTGTCGGGCAGAAATCAGAAACGTGAGGGAGGGTCCTCTGAACCTTTGCTTCTCTCATTCTCTCAGTTTTCTCTGATCAACCTCCCTAGCTGTCAGGAAAATTTTAAATGAAACCGTAACTTGAAGACATCTTATTTATTTGTAACTGCTGTTGGTCCTCCTCTATTAAAAGATAAGCGCTGTCTTATTCTCTGCTGGGATCCTCAGCTTGAGAAGAGAGGCGGAATCTCAGCCCTCATCTGTGCTCACCAAATAAACGGATGCATGAATCTATGGATGGATGGGATACACTATTTTTACCCATCAGACTAGGTAAACTTAAAATTTGAAAGGTTGATAATATAAAATACTTCTGGAGGGAAATGGATGGTGGTAAAATTGGTACAGGGATTTTGGAGGAAAATTTAGATGTACATTACCCATGTACCTAATGATCAAGCATTTTCCAGGGAAACAACTGTACCTATGTGCAAAGAACCATGTAATGATAATAATATTTGGAGCTGCTACTTACTGAGTGCTTACCATTTGCTATTGTAAGAGATTTTCATTCATTAAGTCGTTAAGAGAAAAGTACAAATTACAGAATTACATGTACACCGTAAGATTTTTTTGTTGCTGTTAATCCTCACCTGAGGATATTTTTTCCATTGATATTGAGGGAATAGAAGGGAGGGAGGGAGAGAGAGAAACATTGATGTGAGAGAGACACATTGATTGGTTGCCTCCCACACACACCCCAACTAGAGCCCGGGATCAAACCTGCAAAGCAGGTACATGCCTTTGACCAGAGAATGGAACCCTTGAGCCTCTGGTGCATGGGCCAATGCTCTAACCACTGAGTCACATCAGCCAGGGCTACAGTATAATATGTTTTATGCTTAAAAATTCAGAAAATTGTTATCATACATTGTCTATGGTATATATATATATATATATATATATATATATAGTAAATACAAAAAGTAGTTTAGAATACTTTCAATGCTGGTGAGGTTATGAAGAAACCAATACTTCAAATATTAATACTTGTGCTATAATTTAATACTAAGAAAGCAAATATTTTGTAATCTTTTGGGGGGAAATGTGGAGCTTTAAACTGTTCATACCTTGTGAACTTGTGGGAAGTTCTCTCAAGAAATTCGTGCTAAAGAGCATTTTCATTGCAGGATAATTTATCAAGTAGAAGCCTCCACACAACTGCAGGTGCATCCACAGGGCACCGGTACAGTGAAGTGGGTCCAGGCCGAGGTCAGGCAGGTTTGCACTGGCCCTGCTGGGCCAGCTCTCGATGACTGTCCTTCAATCTTACTGGGGTATTTCCAGGCCCGACTAGTTGTTAAAAATTTTTAATATCACTCTTGGTTATATTTATACTAGAGGCCTGGTGCATGATATTCGTGCACGGGTAGGGTCCCTAGGCCTGGCGGGCAATCAGGGCCGATTGGGGCCTTCTGGCTGCTGGCCAGGGCCTTCCTTCATTCTGCACCACCCCCTTGTGGCCAGCGCACGTCATAGTGAGCGATCGAACTCCCAGTCTCCCAAACTCCTGAGGGGACACTTTGCATATTAGCCTTTTATATATATAGATGCTGGAATATGCTGACATTATTAAAAAGTTTTCTTGTGAAACTTGTTGCACCACTTACGTTTGATGTTTAGTGTTTTAAAAATAGAGGGGACAAAATTTTACCCTCACTATCATTCGGGCCATGTGCCAAGCCACTGCCTGGCCCAGAGCGGGACTTAATAAATGTTTGTAAGTCCAATTGTGTGAAAATGTACATACATATGAGCAAGGATTTGGTGTAAAACAGAAAAGTAAAACCAGTGACTTGTAGCGGAGGTATTTATCACTTACTCCTTGCCAGATCCACTGTTAGGAGTATCATGAGTGTCTCATTTAATCTTTGAAGCTCTTCAGCTACAAGCCGAATCTGGCTGTACATTATCCATATACCTTACAGCAAGCATGTCAAACTCGTGGCCCATGGGCCACATGCCTCATTTATTTGGCCCGTTAGCTTTGAGTTTGACATGCTTACCTTACAGTATATCATGGGTGTGTTCTTGGCCCATGCAAGTCACCTCAAGTGGAGAAAGCAAACATCCAAACACAGAATTTCAATAAGGGCAGCCCAAGCAGCACATCCAAGGCACCAAAGAGCTGTACCTGGTGTCAGGTTAGAACCGAGAACTAACTAGAGCAGTGGTTCTCAACCTTCCTAATGCCGCGACCCTTTAATACAGTTCCTCGTTTTGGTGACCCCCCAACCATAAAATTATTTCCGTTGCTACTTCATAACTGTAATTTTGCTACTGTTATGAATCGTAATGTAAATATCTGATATGCAGGATGTATTTTGTTACAAATTGAACATAATTAAAGCATAGTGATTAATCACAAAAACAATATGTAATTATATATGTGTTTTCCGATGGTCTTAGGCGACCCCTGTGAAAGGCTCGTTCGACCCCCAAAGGGATTGCGACCCACAGATTGAGAACCGCTGAACTAGAGTCTTTAAAGGGCTTCATTGCCAAGTGAACAAAGGGAGAAAGAACATTCCAAGAAGAGATAACCGCATATGCAGGACCTGCGGCTGGTGGGGAAGGTGGGACCAGACCGTGAATGCTTTTTGGACCAGGCCCACACTTGGACAAGGGGAACCAACAGAAGGGCTGAGAGAAGGAGAGGTCTGATCAGCTTTAGGCTTTCGAAAGGTCACTTAGGTTACCATGCAGAGGTGAGTGGAAGGTCAAGAAGCCTGAAGCAGTGAAAACAGTGAAGACATTTGCAGTCAGCAAGGGGACCAAGAGGTCGAGGCAAGGAGGGGCAAGGCTGGATTCCTGCATAGCTCAGAGGTAGGATGCTCAGTACCTGGATGTAAGGATAAGGGGCAGAGAAGCTGAGGGGACGCGGTTTCCAGCTTAATTAAATGGTAAGACTATTCACTAGGCATAGCTGGCATGATTGATTATCACGTGCAAGCTAGACACCATGCCTCTCCTACGACCCACAGCTCACAACAGCCCACCTTGCAGGGGAGGTGAAGTGACTTGCCTGAGGGTCCCCAGCTGGTTGACTCCCAGAGTGAGTTTTCAATCATCAAACCAGACTGAGTTGGGGACTTGAGAACAGGTGAGTGAGAGAAGGGAAGGTGATGAGGCCGGATCTAGCTATGCTGTTTCAGGGATACTTTGGGGGCAGTTTGCACCCCAGGCTATGAGAAAAAGAAATGAACAAGTACAGGCAAATCTTTCAAGAAGCCCCCAGCTACTGCAAGAATGTGGTCTGGTGGGCATGGGGTGAATGGATGAGTAGCTCCCATCCCCAGAGCGCAGTCCAGAGCGCAGAGACAAGGCTCACTGAGCCTTCACTCTTCCTACCAGCCTGGCTGCAGATTCCAAAGAGGGGAGGGGACCCATCCACCAGGTAAAGGGGAAAGTCACCTGAATGAGGGCGAGGTTACTGTTGATGACTCGGTGTTGCTCCCGGGGGTCATCAATTTGTCCAGTGTTGGCCTAGTGTGGAGAGAAAAGGGAAAAGGGTAAGTCTGCTTAGGCCCAAAGCCAGGTCAATCCTTCCTGGAAAAAAGGCAGTCTCTCAGGAGAACAATCAGCAAATACTACTTCATTGACGTCAGAACAAATTATTAACCAGCTTTCAAAAGAGTAACTGGGGAGTGGATTGGTAAAGACACAGGTGCCTTTGAGGATCAGATGGTATCATAAACCACCTCTCCCATACCCAAGTGTGGAAACGCACACACATGTATACATGCACACAAGCACACACAGGCATGCGTGTCACCCACAATTTCAGGGCCACTTGACTCCCAAGTTCCTCCACACACCACAGGGGAGGAGGACTCTGTGACCCTGGCCTGCGCCCTCTGCCAGTTCTCTGGCCCCATTCTCCTGAAATTCCCTTCTTCCCACGCCAGTGGACATCTCAAGGAACCACCAACCTCCCAACCTCATCTCTGCAAATCATCCCATTTCAGAAACACATGGAAGTCCTTCTTCTCTTAGTATTAAAACACAGGCTCAGAAAGATGACTTCCTCCTTTAAAGATGGTCGTCAGGTCCAAATATCATAGCAATTGCCAGCAAAATTCAATACGTAGATAAGAAAAGATTTCAAAGCAAATATGTTTTCTCAGCTCCTTTGTACTGAGTTCTTTAAGTTCCTGAACTCCCAGGGGCAAAATAGAATCACTTTTGTTTGTACAAATAAGGAGAGTTGTTTTTTGTCATTAGCATGACGGACGTTGGGGACATATCACAGAACTGTCCCGGAGCCTCAGTCAGCTCTTCCACAGACAGACGAACACCCACCTCAGGTGCTCATAGGAACAAGGGAATCAGGTGGAGCAGACCAGCTGCAGGACCTTCCCTTGCCTGGCTGACTTGTGCCAACAGTGGGATACCCGGAGGCAGTAAGACTGCGTTTTGGGGTAAGAAAAGGCAGAGCAGTGCCTAGAGTGGCCATTAGAGGGACACACAGTCCCCAGATCCATAAGACCAGTTACTGGTACATACCTCTAGGCAACACATTTTGACTCTCCCCCCAATCACCAGAGGTAGCCTGCTCTAAAGAAGGCGGCATTCTCGGAAACACAGAGTAAAAGGAGATCTAAAATACAACTGTAAGAGAGTAAACTTCTGTTGTTGCAAGCCATTAAATTTGCAATACTTTGTTAGAGC
Source organism: Myotis yumanensis (assembly GCF_028538775.1). NCBI lineage: Eukaryota > Metazoa > Chordata > Mammalia > Chiroptera > Vespertilionidae > Myotis > Myotis yumanensis. The sequence continues at coordinate 64,786,253 of NW_027223758.1, forward strand.
TGTAACAGGGAACCTGACATGGGCTTAAGGCACAGAACATATTCTCTTACAGGTCAGGTGGCCAGTGGTCTGCAATGAGTCTGATGGGGCTAAAATCACGGTGCCAGGAGAGCTTGCTCCAGGGGAGTCTGTGCCTTTGCCTTTTCCAGTCGGTAGAGCAACATGTTTTGGCTCATGGCTCTCCCTCCATCTTCAAAGTGGCAGAACATCTTCTCCTTGGTCTCTGCTTCTCTCAGAGGCCTTCTCTTCTGTCTGAAACTTCCCTCTGCCTCCCCTACATCAGTGCTCTTATTATGACACTGGCGTAATCCAGGATGCTCTCCCATCCAAGACCCTTAACGTAATCACAACTGAAAAAACCCTGTCCATACATCTTTGAGGGCTGTTGTTCGGCCCACACCCCTCACCTGTCTTTCCTGAGTCCTGCGCCAGGCAGCCCCTGCCCCACCCTTTGCGCTCCACCTAAAGCCATCGCTCTTCTCTCATTTTCTTGAACACACCACACTTCCTCTTGCCACAGGCCTTTTTCACATACTGGGTTGGCTATCCAATGGGCATCAGAGAGAGGAAGAGAATTTCAACTCCCTCCCGGGAGAGGTGAGAAGAGGGCACAGCTAGGGGCCTTGTGAGTTAGAGCCCACAGGAAGCAACTCTGGTTGTAGGGCAGTCACAAGCCCTCTGCAGAACAAACCCCCCCCGAGGTCATCACCAGCACTTAATACCCTGTCTCCTCTATGACATCCTCCATCAGCCCTGTGGTGCTCATCATGGCTTCAGTGTGAGTGCATGGAGCTGGGATCAGGGTCCCGGTGGCCGAGCAGAGGCAGCCCACAGACTTGGGCACCGGGACACAGAGCCCTGCCTGACATTGGGTTAGAGAAGAAATTCAGGGCACACAGGGGCTGGGCCTGGGCATACAGCAGTACAGCTCGGCTAAACCAGATGACGGGCTGGGAAGAGTGGCCAAGTAGAGCATCGTGACAGAACAAAACTCAACACTTCTTTTTGGAGAGCCCAACCCACCCACCTACAAGCTACGTCGGGGAGATCTGGTGGTGCAGACATGTCCCTCCCCGAGGGGTAGGTCACCCAAATATCCACTTACAGCTGTGGAGAGTCGTGATGCCAGTGTCATCTCCAGGTTCCCCTTCAGGCCCACTAAGGGTGGCACCAATGTCAACAGGTCTTTAACCTCCACAAACACGGGCCAGTGCTGGTGGGACAGAACAAGAAGCTCAATCCATACACACATAATGGCATAGCTCGGACATTCCTTGAGAGCTTTTCACAAGTTACTCCTCACTCCCTGTAAAACAAATGAGTAAGACTAAATCGTTTCCTTTTAAAAAAAATGTTTTTATTGATTTTAGAGAGAAAGGGAGGGAGGGAGGGAGGAGGGGAGAGAGGGAGAGGGAGAGGGAGAGAGAGAGAGAGAGAGAGAGAGAGAGAGAGAGAGAGAGAGAGAAACATCAATGAGAAGCATCGATCAGCTGCCTCCTGCACTCCCCCTACTGGGGATCGAACCCACTACCTGGGCACATGCCCTTACTGGGAATTGAACCTGTGACCTCTGGGTGCATGGGATAACACTCAACCAACTAAGCCACATTAGCCAGGGCCTAAATAGTTACTTAAGTGGCTTTAAACTAAATATAAAATAATGATGAAGCTGTGAAATGTTCTCAGTACTATTCAGTGAACAGCAGTAGAGGCCTCAAAAGAGTCCCTTTCTTTCTGGTCCTCAGAACCTGGGAAAATTGGGAGGAGGCTGGATCGAGCCCGTGGACACGCTTTGTTAGGTGTGCACAATGTGTTTGCAGAAACAGGAATGAGTCACCGATTTCAAAGCTGGGAGATCCACATGAATTGGGAGAGCGGAGCTGAGAGTGGCACTGCTTTATCTGGGACAAGGACTCCCAGGCGGCCCAGGCCTGCTGGCTGCTCCAGGCACCAAGGCCATGCACAAACTGCTCGGGAGTATCATGTGGCGGGGTCTGGATTTGTTTAAAGAGAGAGAAGGTGCGTCCATACAGGTCTCTATCAAACATAAGGAAATAAAAACATGAAGAATGAGAGGGGAAAAAAAGGAAAACTCATGGATATGGACAACAGTGTGGTGAGTGTGAGGGGGGAGGGGTGAAGGTGGAAGAGGGCATAGAGTAGATGCTAAAAAAATTTAAAATTTAAAAAAATAAAAAAACGAAATAGAAAACTAGAAAACAATTCTTTGTGTAGTGGAAACTATTCCAACCTACTTAACATGCAACTAGATTATTCCTCAATCAATTTGTAATGATTCTACTGATTTGTTTGAGCTCCCTGGCCCCCACAGTTATCTGTGACCCCTATACTAAAAGCTCCTCCTGGTTTTAGAATGCAAGAACTGAAAAAAAAACACCTACTTTGTCAGCTAGGAGATAGGAGGCCTGGGGACCCCATTGCCTGAGACAAGAGCTGTATGAAGCTGTGCGGATCCACTCACTTCTGGGGTCTGGGGAGTCATCTATAACGCAACCTGGAGGTGAAGGGACTGGGCCAGGGCATCTTCCACACACACACACACACACACACACACACACACACACCACCTGCCCAAATATGTACTAGACTCCTCCTGTGTTACAGGCTCACCTCTGAGCTCTCCATACTGGCGCCTAGGACCACATCCCCGTCCTCTGCTGACCTCTCTACTCTCTCCACCTTGACCTCCACTGAAGGCTCTTCCTCCTCCCAACCTTTTAACTTTTTAAAATGTAATTAAAGAATTTCATTCTCCCCCCCCCCCCCAAATTTTTTTTTATTTCCTTTTTCCATATAGGAAAGCTACAAGGTTAGAAATTTCACCAAAGTCTAATAAGCCTTGATTTAAGATGGGTGCAGGCTTTCAACTCTGCATAGTCCTCAGGTTACTGGACAGCCTTGTGGGCTCATTTGACCAAACTAACACACTTTCTCCAGAAAACGCAGGGGCAATCTTTTTCAAGATTCCAATTCGGCAGCTGAGAAACGCCATTCAAGGACAGATTGAACCAAGCCGAAGGGAAGATCAGGCGGCCACCGGACCCCTGACTGCCCTGTGGCACACTCGGCTCCTGACCAATCCTTTCCCACCAGATTCACCCCAGCCCATGCAAAGTCCGCTTCTGCCAACAGGAAAACCCAGAGTTTGGGAGGCCTGCACTTTGGGAGACCTGCGGGTGCAGGCCTCCTGACGTAATCCTGACTTCCCTTCACACTTGGTCTTCAGTTCCCCGTTCTGTCCACATCCTCTCCTTCCCAAGGCTGGAGCCAACTTCCAGAGCCACCCCACCCTCCATCCACACAAATGGCCCAGAGGAGGTGAAGGCTAGACCGTGACCCTTCATGCAGGCGTCCCCCCTTCTTGCAAGTGGCTGCTTGGGGGTGGGCTGGGACACATCGTGGCCCCGGAGATTTGAGACATCATGTCTAGACACATGAGGCATCACACAACCATGAGGGGTCTATTCAGGGACAAGGTCAACAGACGTGGAAGGTAAAGAAGAAAAACGGTAGGACCCTGAATACTGGGCGACACTGGTAATCCAGCGAGTGAACTAGTGCCGGGGCCGCCTGATCTGTAGACTGCTTTACAGGGATCAGAGATGATTTAGTGACTTTGAGTTAAGTTTTCCATTCCTTACAGCCAGAGCACCCTGGCTGATGCACTGAGGTCTGTGCTGGTGATGTGCGACGTCACCGGCTCAGATCTGCCTTCTGCGTGTTACACCTGCTGACCCAACCGCTGACGGAACCTTGATATCCCACAAGCCCCTCAAACTCAGGATTCTCAACTCAACCCTCCTCACCCAGCCCCCCATGCCCTGCTCCACCCACCAGTTCTAAGAATCCTTCCTGCTCTGCCAGCCGGGACTTAATTAACCCCTCGTGTTCCCCGCCATCCTGCCATCCAGATCTTTGTAGCTGTCTTACATTCTGCTACTGCCCTCTCCAGCAACACTTTAGACATCTAGCCGAGGAACTAGGGAGGCTGAAGTCAATCAGAAGTGATGATTCTTCACTTGTGAATCAGGACCACAGCCTCCCAGCTTCCTGCTGGGGCCTGGAGCCGCACCCTCAGGTGTCTCAGACCCTGCTGCCAGGGTGAGTTTTGTTGCACATAGATGACCATGGCACCCAGCCCTTTAGAACCCTTCATTGCCAATTCCACTCCTGGACACATACCCAATAGATATGAGTCCTTTTGCCCCATCCCCACCCCCAAAATATACAAAGGTGAACCTCTACCAATGGAGACCACCATAGCCCCTGGCTGGCCTGGACCCCCAGCCTGACCTCTGTCCCTTGTCTTCCCAAGGAAGAGCCCCACGAAGATTCTGGGGGTTGGAGGGAGTAGTGCCCATCACCCTCAGGTCACAACACAAGGTGTACTTGGTCACCCATCCTCACAGTCCTGCAAGGTGGGTCATCTATTAGTCCCATCTACAGATGGGGAAACTGAGGTGGGGGACACTAAGGAGTTCTCTCAGATGTTGAGCAAATGGCAGAGCCAGGATTCGAACTCCTCAGTCCCTGCCTAATGAGTCTGCATTCCCTGGAAGGAAAATGGTTTGAGCTCCCAGGGTTAATGTGGGCTGATCTTCAGAGAGGGCTCAGAAGCTGTAAATCTCAGGCACTGGAGGACCCATCTGCCAGCACCACTGAGCCTCAAGGCCTGGCTTAGGGCTCAGCCCTACTCGGGGGCTCCCTGCATCCCCACACCTGTCCTATCTGTGATGCCTGGGAACCCCAGTCCGCCCAAGCCCAGGCCCCACACTGCCCCTCAGATGCCCGGTACGCACTTGGATGGTGTTCATCACCAGGCCGGCAGTCATCATGCCCAGACCCGAGAGCAGAAGGGGCACCACAATCTGGCACGTGATGGTGAAGGTGGTCTCAGGGAAGACCCCGTGGGGGGACCGGGTGAGCTCACAGCTGAAGCCTCGCAGCTTCTTGCCCTGAAAGCGGAACTCCAGATTCAGCTGGGTGACCACCATGGTCAGGCTGTCAAGCACAGTCCCAGGAGCAAGACGTCCAGGCCCAGGAAGCCCTCCGTCCTCTGTCCTCCTCGCCCTCAGCGAGATACGTTTCCTAAGAAGTCCGCACAGGTAGGAAGGCCCGGTGCCCTGCGTCTGTGGAAGGTTCCCCAAGTGGCCCCTCAGCCAGAGTCAGAGCGAACAAGTGAGGAGAAAAGGCCCGAGTGACTCAGCCTCATTGGGGCCTAAGCCAGCTCCTGCTGTCCATCTGATCTCTGCAGATAAGGTTTTCTTCAGAGTGGCTGCTACGTCAGCCGGGACCTCCCTCGGCTAGCCTGCCACAAGAAGACTCACTGTCCCTCGGCACGACCTTGACAGCATCCAGCCCTCTGGCCCACGCTGGCTCTGGCTGGACCCAGAGCTAGAGCCACGTGAGGACTGGCCTTGGCAAGGGCCACGCAGAGATCTGCCTACCTTGGCACGTGTGCCCTGGGCAGCCTCCACTCTTGGCAGATAAGGGCCTAGACAATCTCAGCAGGAGGGACCCACTCCTCGGGCCAGGTCTACAGCCCTCTGAGGGTCTGCAGGTCCCCCAGATACCCATGTGGTCACCACGACTTTGATGTGCAGGGGGTCATGGGCACACAAAGAAACTGTGTTCAGAGGAATCACAGCCCTGTTCTTTCAAGGGCCCAAGAGATTTGTAAACGTGCTTCCAAAAGGAACACATTCTCATCTGCTACAAAGGTAAGACCAACCCGGTCCAGGAGAAAGGGCTGGGCTGCCACACGACTTCCAGGAATTCTATTATTGTTGGGCATGTCCACCGTGCATTCACAGGTGCCAGGCTGGAGCAGGCATGAAGGCCATAGCCAGCAGAAGCCCAAAGCTGAGGGTCAGGTGCACACTCACCTATGGACTGAGGACCTTACCTAAACCAGGCCCTGGAGTAGGCCTCACCTCCTCTTCCTAAACCACGGCCCCCTTGGGCACTTAACTGGCTCCCCTGTCTATCCCACGCACAAGTCCCATCCCTTTAGCCTGAGGTTCACAGTCCTCACAAGTCTAGATCCTACGACCTCTCCGTGCCAATTCCAGCCAAACATCTCCAATAACTGTTTCCTTCAAGGCCCAGATATTCCTCTCACTGCATCTTTCCTCACACCATTCATTCACTCATTCATTCAACAGATATTTTTAAACCCCTCTCAGGAGCCAGACATAATAATCTCTAAATGTCTTTGGCATTCCTTCCATTGAGAGTTAGAGTTCTGTCTCCTCCCCTTCAGTCTGTGACTGCTGGAGCAGAACTCAGTGGAAGAGACACTGTGCCAGTCTGGTTCTGGGACCAGATCTTGAGAAACTGACAGCTTCTACTCCCCATCTCTTGAGATGTTCATGCTTGAAACTCAGCCACCATGCTATGCAGAAGCCCAAGCAATCACATGGAGAGGCCACATACAGGGGTTCCAGCCAAGAGCCCCAGCTGAGGTTCCAGTCGACAGCCAGCTGCAACTGTCATGTCACGTGAACTACTTTGGAGTGCCTAGCAAGCCACCCCTACAGAGGCTGCATTGAACCGCCAGCCATTCTCACTGAGGCCTGCCCAAAGCCCTGCAGATTCATGATCAAACTGAAAGACTAGCTTCCAACAGCAACAGAAGTTTGGTATGGTTTGTTGCATAGCTGCACACCACAGAAGAAAATTCCTGCAGACCCTGCCATGGACCATGCCTGGGCTCACATGGCTCCTTCTGCAGCTCCACACGAGGCCCAGGACAAATTCCTGCCTGGACTCATGGCCAGTGGAGGCACCTTCTTATCTTTGAGGCCTCGCTAGCTTCCTGGCCACAGCCTAACATATCCTTCCCCAGAATTCCCAAAGTACTTTTTAAAAAATCTATCTGAAGGTAAGTCCACTTAATGCAAGCATGAACTGCACAAGAATCTACTGTCCCTTCCTGGACTGTGCTCTTCTTGAGAAGGGAGTCTGATGGACTCACTATTGCAATCTTCACAGCACAGAAAACTATTCATTTATTTACTCCACAGATTAGTACTTAGGGCCTAATATTTACCAGACTCTGATCTAGCGGTCTAACAGATGTGGTGCATCTGTCAGTGGAATAGATATGAATTGAGCTTTCTGGTGTAGTAGATAATCGTAAAAAGGAAAATGTAATTATAACCTGGGAAAAGTTCTCTGAAGGAAAGTCAAGAAATGCTGAGAGCATAGAGCAGAATCAACTACACACATGCACTAAATGACCAGCAAATGAACAAATGAATGAAAGAATAATAGATCTTCAGTTTCCCGTGCTTCTCAATGCCTTTTAACAAGGAATCATTTCGTGTTAAATCAATCACCAGACTCTCAAAATATCTCCAGATGCTTACCAGCAAGTACTGCCTTCCGTAGGCCCTGAAAGCTTCACCCTAGTTAGTATCAGAGGCAGGACTAAGACCCTTAGCTCTTGACTCCCAGTGCAGACTGCCCCCCACTGCCCTCCCCTGCTGAACACTCCCTGACCCTTCCACCCGTACCCATAGGAGGCTGAGATTAATGGTGTGTTTCTGAGAAAACAGGTGCCGAAGTTAACTGGTTTAAGGGAGCTAGCCGGTTTAAAACAAAACCCCTCTCAGCTGGCCTGCAACACTGCCCACACCACTCCCAAGGCACACCGCTGGAGAGGCCCCAACAGCAATCACTTTCTTCTGACCTTGGCAACTCCTGCAATTTCTTTATGGTTTTGAATGTGTTCAGACATCATAATACAATGTCAACACACACAGCAAGACCATGAACCATTCTCATCAGGACAGGAGATATGGAAATAGATAATCACTTGTACAATTTCATATAGAGATTCCTGATTAAGCAAGTTATAAATCATTACAAAATTGTTTCTCATTTTTAAAAAATCAAGTGAGAAATTAAGATAAATACACTGACACACAGACATACAAACAGTAAAAAGTTCAGAAAGATATATACCAAGGTGCTCAAAGTGGTTATGTTTGAGTGGCATAATTATAAGTGACCTTTATTTTATAATTTGCTGTATATTCTATTGTGATTATTTGCTTTTATAACCATCAACTGTCACCAAAAAGAAATAAAAGATGTCGTTATGTGAGGAAAAATTACTTTCCTTGAAACATGAGAACAAAATATGTCAACACAGTTTATTGAGTCATAATTTAAAAAAAAAACAACTATCAAGAATGTGATTTTAAAAATAGTTCAGTAGCACAGTGGAAAATCTCCAAAGAGCTTAAATTGGATTCCAGGGCTGTACCAGGTAGCGGTCGAATCTGGGTCAAGCATCAGGTGGGTTTCTGGGTGACCTGTAACAAGTCCCCGTCCTTGTGGGCCTCTAACCATTCAGCCTCCAGCATGAGGGCGGGACTGCATCCGTGGTTTTCAGTCCACAATGCCATCAGAACTACCTGGGAGCTCCTAAAATGTGCAGCCCCACCTCAGGGCAGACCAGTGAATCAGATCCCCAGGCCTGTGGCATCAGAACCACTCCTCTATGCCAACACCCCTTGATTTTTAGGGTGTGTGTCATTGCAGGACAGTTAGGAGGTGCTGAGGGCAGGCAGAGGGCTTTGGGATGCATATGGCCATTCCTAGCTTTCACTTCTTATTCTTCAGTGAGAACTGGGCATTCCCAGGAGTATACCTTCCAAACGGCCTCCTATTCCTTTTGTGGGTCACCTTGAGCCTTGGCTGATTCTGAGCCAAATGGCCTGAATTCTTTCCCATCCTGTTAGGTCCTCAGAAATCAAGTCAATTACATTTTCAATAACAGGAAAGGTTCTTTATTTTCTGCTTCTTTGGCTAGGCAGACCCACCCACAAGTAAAAGTGGACTGAGTCGCTCGCTCCCACCCCTGTCCAGCTTATTCTCATGAACTTTCTCCAAACAGCTCCTTCAGGTCACTCAAGCCTCATTCCAGCATCTCCTCCTCAGAAAGTCCTTCTCGGACTCCCCGGAAGCCTACCACCCAGCTCTATTTTCATCACAGCCCTTACTGCCACCTAACATGGACTTATGCATCTACTGTCTGTCATCGATTGGCTGCCTTCTGCACAGGCCCTGACCAGGGCCTGGGCTGGGAGGAGCCTGCAACCAAGGTATGTGCCCTTGTCCAGAATCGAACCCGGGACCCTTTGGTCCACAGGCTGATGCTCTAGCCCAGGGGTGGGCAAACTTTTTGACTCGAGGGCCACAATGGGTTCTTAAACTGGACGGGAGGGCCGGAACAAAAGCATGGATGGAGTGTTTGTGTGAACTAATATAAATTCAAAGTAAACATCATTACATAAAAGGGTACAGTCTTTTTTTTTTTTTTAGTTTTATTCATTTCAAACGGGCCGGATCAGGCCCGCAGGCCGTCGTTTGCCCACGGCTGCTCTAGCCACTGTGCCAAAACGGCTAGGGCTCCCCACTTGATTTTGACGGCCATGAGAGCAGGGCCTGGCTGTCGTGTCCACCCTGGCATCGTCCAGCACAGTGCTGGCCCATGGCACACATACTCATGTTGCGTGAATGAATGATTAAATGAATAAACAAAGAAACAGAATCGTAGAAACAAAGAGAAAAAGAAAGCCAGTCAGCCTTTCATACGGTTGAGTGGTGCCAAGCCTAGAATTATTATGATTTGCTGTCTTGACATCTGGTGAAACCATGGCCTCACTGCAACTTCCCCTCCCCTCTCTGCTCCAGCGGATAAGGTCCCCTAGCTAAGCAATGCTTCTTATCAGGGGGACCAGGCACAGTTCCCAATTATCCCTGAAGTGGGTTTTAGTTCCTGCCAACCCATGAGATTATTCAAACAGGCTAATCTCACCCTCCCACAGAACCAGTGGGCACCTCACCCTATTGTTACTACACAGGCCTGCCTCCCACAGCCCCTGGCAATTTGCTCAGCTCCCAAGCATAACCCGTATGGCCCTGAGTGGTAGGCAGTGTCCTTCTCCCCCAGGCTGTGAGTACTGTGACTGATCAACTCAGTGATCTCATCTGTCCAGTGCTGGGGTCATGGGTCCAGTCAACCCCGTAACACTAGGGCAGGAATCCCTCTCTCACAAATTAAGTAAAGAAGAGGCTTTCAGAACCACAGCGGACATCATGCTCCTGAGAATAACAGTTTCACAGCTTGTTTTATTCATTTAAAATTAAGGGGGGAAAGGGGCGCTCTTCCTCTTGGGAGCATGCCCCTGCCTTCCCCTTCCCCTTCCCCTTTCCCTTTTGCTCCCCCTCCCCGTCTTCCTCCCAGGAGTGTTACTTTTGCCTTTCTTTATCCTAAGCTCCAAGGGCCCTTCTTTTGCTTCTGTAACTTGTTTCCTGAGCCTACACAGCCCAGCTGGCTCACTTCTTCTACCTCCGTAACTTTTTAAATAAACTTTCTCTTATCATCTGGGGAAAAATTTAAGTAGGAACTGAAGGAACATTACCTGAAGGTGGAAGAAAGCAAGGTGGCAAATGGGGTTACAAGACTAACAGAGTAAGTGCTCTCTTGAAGTTGGTTGCGGTTTATTTCAAAGGTGTGTCAATCAGATGCTGAGAAACAATGGTCAGGGCCTACTGACGGCAAAGATAAACCTTTTACTAAAAGTTATAGGCCTGGGGCAAGACTGCTCACCATGACCGGCCCACGTAGAAGTTTATGATCAGATCATCCTATGAAATTACTTCCCATTGAACCCCTTTTATCCACATATTTAAGTTACAAGGCGGCAACCCCGCTGAGGCCATCAATAAGTCTGGCATTGATTAATGTGGATCGATGCTCCCTGGGGATACACACTCCTTGCACCCCCAGTCCCACAGGTCTCTAAACTGAAGTTATTGGCCACAAAGGGGAACCCATATAGTTCACCATGGGGCCCTCTCCTTCCTGGTCCAGAGCCTGCTTAACCTAGGTTACGTCAGTCTCTGTCACCAGTAACTAAAAGAACCTTTACCAATTTGTAGGAAAGTTGTATTTGAGAGGAGGAAGCCCTGCCCTATGTTCCTCAAGCTGGGCCCAACATGTAGCTGCCTCCTCTTTAGGATGACATTAGGCAGTCCCCCAACACCATCATCCCCATTTAGTTCCCACTTACCTGGAAATAGTTCAAAAGTATGCCAGCCCCAGACAGTCCCAGGCCTGCAAACATGAAGGGCACTGTCACCTGGAAGCCAATGGATAGGGCAGTCTCCTTGCTGAGTTCAGTCCCCAGTAGTTTAGAGGTCACCCTTTGGCTCTCAGGGACAGTCAGAGGTCCATCTTCTGAGGCCGCAGGGAGTCTTCCTGAGCTGAGGGCGGGTGGCAGCCCTAGCTCCTCCGGCCTCCGCTGTCGGGTCTCTGTCCCATCCATGTGAGCACGGCCGAGCCCCTGGCAGCCTTCACCTGGGAGACACAAAGCAGCAGGGATGGTAGGGCAGAGTTCCTGACCCCCAGTAGAGCTGATACCCTGTAAGTCCGCAGGCCCTTCTCACAGAGGCTGGCATCATTCCGGTCAATCCACAGCCCTTCACTTGGTGCCTGCTCCACACGGCCTCCTGCAACCCCAATTTACACACATTTTTATTTAATATGCACACGTTTGAGGAAAAAACACACACACACAAAAGACAGCATCAAAATACATGAATTATAACCAGCAAAACCGGTGGTATAAGGACTTCTCAAAATTCTCTTTCATAAAAGCAACAGGAAAATTGTGAGAAGTAACTTTTTCAGAACTCTGAAAATTAATCAAAGGCATGCAGCAACACGGATTTTTTTTTAAGTATATTTTTTATTGATTTCAGAGAGAGGAAAGGAGAGGGAGAGATAGAAGCATCAATGATGAGAAACATCGATTGGATCGGCTGCCTCCTGCACGCCCCCTACTGGGGACTAAGCCCGCAACCCGGACATGTGCCTTTGACTGGAATCGAACCTGGGACCCTTTAGTCCACAGGCCTATGCTCTATCCACTGAGCCCAACCATCTAGGGCAACACAGATTTAGTCAAGAGAAAATGTTGACTCTCAGAAAGAACAGCAACACTGTAATGTCCATAATGTGTCAACTTGCCTTATTCCCATCCCCTGCTCTCCCCCTCTGAAGCAGCCTTAAAAACCTTAAAAAGAGATGGAGGGACTAAAATGGGCTAGAGCTATTTCAAAGCCTCATTCCCAAAGAATTCTCATTATTTGACCTACCAGGTGGTTCACTGGAAGATGCCACTGGTAGACAGCCCGAAACTGGACTCATAGGTCACTTAGCATAAAAAGGCTTTTCCCTATTGGACATTTGCTGAAAACAATTACAGGCACTTTGTGGCTACCTGAGACAATAGGTAATATTGGGATAAACCAGAGGTCAGCAAACCGTGGCTCGCGAGCCACATGCGGCTCTTTGGCCCCTTGAGTGTGGCTCTTCCACAAAATACCACGTGCGGGCGCGCACGTACAGTGCGATTAAAACTTTGTGGCCCATGCGCAGAAGTCAGTTTTCGGCCTGGGCGAGTCTATTTTGAAGAAGTGGCATTAGAAGAAGTGGGGGGGTGTCAGTCGGTCAGGCAGGCGACGGGAGACACAGCGCAGGAGGGCCATGGGATACGCAGTGCGGGGGAGGTACATTGTTTTGAGGTACATTGGCTGAGGTCGACCCCTTCCAACTTTCCCATCCACACTCGTCTATCTGAAACAAGTATACAAGACGAGTGTGGATGGGAGAGTTGGAAGGGGTTGACCTCAGCGAACGTTCCTCAATCAGATTGAGGATGTTTTTAGCAAAGGCCAGCTTAGGAGTACCCTAATTAAGTTAATAACAATGTACCTACCTATATAGTTTAAGTTTAAAAAATTTGGCTCTCAAAAGAAATTTCAATTGTTGTACTGAGATTTGGCTCTGTTGACTAATGAGTTTGCCGACCACTGGGATAAACAATACACTAACAGAAACCTAAAAGGAAAAGCTAGGGAATAAGATGCCTACACAGACTTTGAAAGTTCCTACACATTTCAGGGAATCTAAAAGGCCACTCATATTGAGCTGAGCATATGTTCAGGAAATACCTGCAAAGGCCCTAGCATTCTCACCCCTGGCTAATTGGGAGACTTTGCACAGGCAGAAAGTGGAGGTGAAGGCAGAGTTGTAATGACCTGACTGATGTGCCCCAACAGCAAACAGAGCCCCTTGGCAAAGACTCGGAGACTTACAGGTTCCAGGCACGGTGATCAAGGAAATCCCTAACCAATCATCACCTGACCACTAAACAGAGACTTCAGTGACCACATATAATAAGGAATACAGACTAAAGAATAGTTCAGAGAAGTTACTAAAGAAATAACTACAACAAACAGCACTAATAAGAAACGCTACAAAGGGAGAATCTGATTTCCAGAGTCAACAGTGTGTCAACCAAAACAAACAAACAAAAAAAATCAGCAAACCCAGCCGGCGTGGCTCAGTGGTTGAGCATCAACCTATGAACCAGGAGGTCACAGTTCAATTCCCAGTCAGGGCACATGCCCAGGTTGCAGGCTCCATCCCCAGTAGGGGGTGTGCAGGAGGCAGCCGATCAATGATTCTCTATCATTATTAATGTTTCTATCTCTCTCTCCCTCTCCCTTCCTCTCTGAAATCAATCAAAATGTATATTGATTGGAATGGAAATGCTGATGGAGAAAGAGGTAAGAGAAGAGACAGGTGCTCAGTAGAAGAAAGAGAAGCGTCCAGTCAGCATCGACAAGACTAGAGACAGGGGGAATGACTTAAACCCAGCAGGCGGAGCCCCTATTTCATCATCAGATGGCCCAAAGGCCCAGGGCGAGAGAAGGGCCTCACACTGCCTGGGGGAGGCAGGCAGTGGGTCCACCTCTGTGAAAGGTAGTGACTACTCAGTGCCCACATGACCTTACCCCACAAGGCACAACGATGGTGACTGACATGGGTGCACCAGGAGACACAGCCAAGAGTGGCGGCAGCAGCTGTGCTGGGAACCTGACAGCACCGCCAACGCTGAGCGTCTTGTGGTCCCAGAGAGGGAATGAGTGTGGCTGTGCAGGAAGTGAGCACTGTGGGCACAGCACAGAAACTCCTTCCTCATGAAACCACTGTTACATGGGGAAAGCAGGCCGAAGGATGGCGTCTAGAAACATCCCACACTGTCCCGTCCTGGGGCCCACCTTCACCTGCACGTGTGTGGGTGGGCAGGGAAAGGTCTGGCCAGGGGTGACCTCAGCAGGGAGGGAGTGACTGGGACAGAGGCCCCACCTGGGTCACATGACAGTCTCTCCTACCTGCTCTGTGCTCCTCACAGGGTGGAGACACTGTTCCACGGGACGGACCTCACATCCCCGGGGATGCTGGTGAGAGGTGATTCTGATGCTGCAGTTTACAGAGATCAGTTCATTGGAAATGTGGGAGTGTTTCGTAAAGAGAATGTGTTCAAATGTCACTGAGGTTGATAAAAAATGAGTACAGATGGACAAACCAGGTCCTGAAGGACTGGCCTGCTGGTGAGGGACACTCCTGTCAGGAGAGTGGGCTGTGGGTGCAGGAAAACCCTCCTTTAGCCTGCAGGGAGGGGTGAGGGTGGGGGAAGGAGTCCAGGACAGCCTTCCCCCAAAGGAAAGACTACAGACTGAGGAGCACACTGCCTCACCCAATGAGGAGGTGGGGGGAGAGAGGAGAAAGTCAGCCTTGGATCCCCAGCCTCTGGGCACCCCAGTATTCTGGAATGTGGTCCTTAGCACCTCATACAAAGGTGGGTGGGCAAAGTCATTCCTGACCACTCTGGGGGTTAGGGGTGGGTCAAGATGCTGTGAGGCCTCAGCCCTCTGGGCTTCACAGGTGATCTGGTGTTTGGGCCAAAGGTAAACTGAGTGGGGGGGGGGGGGGGGGGGTGAAAGGATTAAGGAAAGACAGATCAGAGAATGAAAGCTGGGTCTCGGTGGGACGCTGCTCCCTGATGAGGAGACAGCGCCAGCGCCCACAAGCCGTCTTTATTTTATAGCAGATGCCACGAGGCAAAGTAGGGGCGTGATCACGTTGTTTACAGCATTCTCGTGAGTTCCAACCTCACTCAACTGTATGCACCTGAACTCTAGCACAAGGCATGTGGGGCCTCGTGTTTGGACCATAGGTTCAAGCTTACAACCACAGCCGTTGGCTATAATTGTGCTGGGAGGGCCCTGCCCTCCAACTGGGACTTGCACGTGGCAATGAGAGGACCCTGTCCTTTCATTAGTCCGAGGTTTGAACCTGGCCAAAACACTGTAGCCTCGCCCCATAACCTGGTCCAGTGGGAGAGCTTTGGAGCTGCCACAAGGACGAATCTCAGCTTCTCCCCTCCCTAGATGTGTGCCTTATGATAGTTACATTTCTGTGGCTCCACTGCCTCATCTGTTACATGGGGATAATTGCACCTACTTCATAAGAGTTGTGAAGAGTGTGTTCACATAAAAACATTGAAACCTGTAAAGAATTTTTGTGAGTTTATTTGAGCCGAACTGTCGACATATGCCGGAAAGCAGAACCTCAACGAATTGCGATAACGCTCTGGAGATTGGCGGGTTACATCTGCATTTATATATTGCAATCCAAGGAAAGAGACAAAGGGACATAGATGGGTTACATGAAATCCATTGGTGATAGACTAGAGAGGCTGGAGAAAGCAAAGGGGAGGGGGGGCGGAGACACCCCTGGCATTGGATAAAAAGTAAAATGATAGATACATGCTTAGGTGCACGCAGGAACAATTAACATGATAATGAAGGAATTTGTGGTATCTGTCCTGGCGCCCAGCACATGAGGTTGTGCCCCAAGGGGTCCAGAAAAAGGGAAGTTACAAGTTACCCAGACATTTCAAGGGTATGTTATTATAGATGCCAAAAGACAGATAGGCTCAGTTAAGGTAAAGGTTGACCTTGTCATGGAAGATACTGGCCTAGGAAGTGACCACCCACCATAACTGCTTTTAATTAAAGTTTAATTTCAGACCATCCTTTTTAGTTACTTTAGGTCTCTGAGTTTGCAAGACCGCCACGCAGGCCTTCCCTGAGTTTGTCAGGTTAGCATGTGGCCCCTTTCGTCTACAAGTGCAAGGAATAATTCATTTGCATCACAGGACACCTGGCTGGTCCCATCACCAAAAGGACCCACCTGAGTAGTTTCTGACCAGCTGGGGAAAAGGAGGAGCTGGAGAATCTGTATGGGGAGCAGGACAGTTAAGCCCAGACACCAGAAGTTTGGGGTGCCCGGCATGGGGGACCGAGCCTCGGCGCTACCTTAAAAAACAGGACTAGACCCCACCCCCATGCTCTGGGTCCCTCTCCAGCACGCTCCCCACTCCACACCCTCCCGCACCATCCCGCCCTGCGCCCTCAGTATCCCTCCCCCTTACCGAGCACCCTAGACAGCGTCCCCTCTCCCCTTTCCCCAGCCCAGGACCTTATCCGGTTCCTTCCCCAGGCGATGCCGCAGACTTCCCTTCCCTTCACTCTCCCCTTTTCCCTCCTCCATCGCGGACCTCCCCGCAGGCTCTTATCCAGCGCTCCCCGAACCCGGACCTCCCATCGGATCCCCGCTCCCCAACCCCTGACTCCCCGGGTGTGCCCCACCCTACCCGGGATCGCCCTCGGACCTCTCCCCACTCTAGGTTCCCTCCGCCCTCTGCACGTCCCCGGCGCCCGGCTCCAGCTCCAGCTCCAGCCCCGGCACTTCCCCGCAGTGGGCCTCCCTCGGAACGCCCCGGGCTCCCCTGTGGGCCCCACTCTCCGCGCGCCCGGCCCGGCACCCCGCCCCGGTCCCCGCGCGGCCGCGCTTACCCGATCCCTCTCCCGGGCAGCGGCGAGCAGAAGGCCGGCCCAACCCGCTGGCGGAGGACGAGTGCGGCCGCACGAGGGCTCTCGGAGGAAACGGCAAAGGCCGGGTCGTCCACCGCCCCTCCCTCCCGCCCTAGTCCGCGGGGACCGGGAGGAAGCGGCTCGCCAGCGCCGGAAGGCTGGGCCGCGCAGACCGCGCCCTCGGGGCTGGAGCGCGGGGTCTTTGCGGTGGGAGGTGTGGGGTCAGGTACCTGCTGCAGGCGGGAGTCACCCTATGAAAGACCGTCTCCTGAGCGCGCAGAGCCGTCCCCAGGCTTTTTGCAGGGAATGCCCCCCCCGCCCCCCAAAGCCCTTTGGGGAAGCTTCGCTTTTGCGGCTGGTTTACAAAATGGAAACAGTCTCCTGCTAAGAAACCTCCAGGGAGGAAGCGGGCAGGAGGGTTTCTTCTTTAAAGGGTGTAGGAAGAAGACAGGCCGTTCCTAAGGCGCGGATGCCTGGCCTGCAGCCATCAAGACTCCAGGATCAGTGTCTTGCTGTTGTGGGTAACTTTTTAATCATGGAAATGTTCAGACCTACAAACGTGGAACAATGAAATGGCCCACACCCAGCGGCCAGCTTCAATCACGTGTGCATCTTGCCTCCTTTTATCCATCTACGCTCCAACCCAGGCAACCTGCCCCACCCCTACCCCAGTAATTTTAATGCATTCCCCACAGACATCGTTCACCTTTAAGTACTTGAGTATGTTTATCTAAATGATAGATCTGTGTGGGTGTTTGTTTGTTTTTTCAAATATTCCCATAATACCAGTATCACACCTACAAAACCACAATACCCGGTTCAATTTTCCCTGATTGACTCAAAATAGGTCTTTTGACAGCTGGCCTTTCTAATCAAGAGATTTTGGAGGGAGGGGGGGCTCAGGCAAAGCCTGCTCATGCTCAAAATGCCAGAATGTTCGTCCCTCCAGAGCAGGGGTCCTCAAACTATGGCCTGCAGGCCACATGCGGCCCACCGAAAACATTTATCCGGCCTGCCACGTGTTTTTGCCGCCGCTGTGTGCATAGGAATTTGTTCATAGTTTTTTTTTAAACTATAGTCCGGCCCTCCAACGGTCTGAGGGACAGTGAACTGGCCCCCTGTTTAAAAAGTTTGAGGACCCCTGCTCCAGAGGGAAGTCCGAAGGGTGGATATGTCAGGTGGCAACAGGAATCCACGATTTGGGGAACTCGGGAAGAAGGAAACTTCTCTCAGTGCAAACAACTTAATTGTGATACAGTCCCTGCCGGGCTGTTAGGTGGCCCCGGAGCAGCCCCGACCAGATAGACAGCCCTGGCCCTGCAGGTGCATTCTGCCCTGAGCTGGTCTAGCCCTGTGGCTGTGGAGGAGACATCTTCCCAATGTTTCAGCTCTTCAGTGAAAAGGCAAACTGACCTCTCAGAGGCAGAGGGGAGCTGGCTTATATAGGCAGAAGTCCCCACCCCTGGTCCATGATTGGTTTCTCCTCATGCAGTTAAGGACTCCAAATTGTCAAAATTTGATTGGTTCAAAGGGCACTGTCCTGATTGGTCAGAATGGGGTTGTTTTGATTGGTTGGTGTAGATACTGATGGGGATATAGCTATGTAGCTCCAATTGGATGGGGGAAAGCCTCAGTCCTATTGATTGAAATAGGATTCCAGGAACTCCTTTATAGGGTCTGGCTCCTATGACAGGAACACAGTGCAAGCGGGTAGTTACTACAGACTTCTCCCTGAAGTGCAGTTTGTGTGAGAAGCCCCTGTATAGAAATGACTGCTAGACTGTTGTGGTTTTGTTTTTTTTTTCATTTGATCCCGGGTCACCACCAGGAGCCCTTCTTCTTCTTCTTTTTTTTTTTTTTAGGAGCCCTTCTTAGTGTAGGTCTTTTCGAATAATTGAATGGACACCCCCACCCCTGGGAACTGATCTTTAGACCACTTCACATCAGACATTCCCTTTTGCTTAGCACTTGCTCAGACTACATTCACTTGCTAAGACCATTATCTTTCCCCTCAGGACCCGCCCAGAGAATTCTCCGCCCAGAAAAAGCTCACCTAGAGTCCTGTAAAATCTCTGATTCACCGTCCTTAGGTGCTGGCACCATTTGGGGCCTCAGCCCATCTGGGTTTCCAGATGACCTAATAAATTCATAATTCTTTACCCCTTTTGGCCTCGTGCGTTCCTCCTTTGGCAACCCTAACACTTAGTAGGTGTCTTCTTTCTCGGGGTTCACAGATATTTAACAAGATTTAGGAAATACTGCATTATATTATTTCAACAAAAGACAATTTTGCATGTTACACACAAGAGGTTCTCCAGGTTCACAGACACAAACTTGCAGCCTTCTTCTCTTATATCTAGATTTGGTTCCACCCGCACAGGTCCTCAGGCATCTGGGCTTCAGAGATTCAGCTGTCCTATGGCTCCTCCCGCCTTCCCCATGTATTGAGGCATCAGGACTATGTTTCCAAGGATAAAGTGGTCTCATGTAGGCATTTCAGGCAAGACTGACTACTGTATGTGTGCATTTCAATTTGATGCTGTTTTTAGAGTGATGTGCATCCTCGCCTTCTTAATATATTTATTGTTAAACCCCTTTACCTGTTTGTAAGAGCACTTCACTCCTCGGACCAGCTCAGAACACCCCACAACAGCTGGTGAATGGTTAGAGTGCCCATCAGGCAGTCGTCAGAGAATAGAAAGCAGAGTTAAATAATTAATCGTACCTACTTGAGGAAGCCTCCATAAAATCCCATAATACAGAGTTCAGAGAGATTCCAGGTTGGCAAACAAATCCACACCGAGAGGGTGAAGCATCCCAACTGCATGGGGAGGGGACGCCTGTACTCAAAACCTGCCCAGACCTCACCCTGTGTCTCTCTTCATCTGGCTGTTCATCTGTATCCTTCCCATATTCACTGGGTTATAGAGAACTGATAAACGTAAGTAAACACTTCCTTGAGTTCTGTGAACTGCTCTAGCAAATTAATTGAACCTAAGGAGGGGGTCGTGAGAACTGCTGTTTTATAGCTAAATTGGGTAGAAGTTGGAGACCTACTAATTGACATCTTCAGATTGACATCTGAAAATCTACTGATTGACATCTTCAGAGTGACATCGGAAGTGGGTGGGAGCAGTCTTGTGGGACTGAGCCCTAAGGTGTAGGGCCTGACATGATCTTTGGGAGATAGTGTCAGAATCCAGTTATATCACAGGACATTCGCTCTAGTTGGTGTTGCAGGAAATCGCTTGATGTGGGAAAACACCCTCACACGTTTGGTGACCAGAAGTGTCAGAAGTGAAGTGTTCTATGTAAAAGTAAAGGAGACACACCACTGGCGAGAAATACATGGGAGGGGGAAACTGGGTGGTTTTTAAAATTATACTTACTTATAGTTTCAGGAAAATTTGCAAAGAGGGAAAGAGCTTTTCTGGCCGTGACGAGGCCCACCCCCACTCCATGACAGCATTCCTCTCGGAGGAGCCCCTTACCCCGCTCCAGAAGGGGAGAGGACGCACAGGAGAGCGCCTGGTGCAGAGCCCAGGTCCTACCTCATGGCTGTGAAATGCCCAGGTGCTATACAATCACCCCCGGCTCAGCCCTGCACCAACTGCCTTCTGTGTGTTGCTTGCCCCACTGTCCCCTGTCAGACGACAGGAGGAAAAGCACGGCTTACAGGGGATGCTCCTTCAGTAGGAAGCAGCACAAAAGCACCTCGGATCGAGATGATTGGGGAACCATCCCATAAACACATTTTGGATTTAAAAAAATAAAGGGGGAGAAGACTCAGAGCCTAGTCTTGTGTATCTAAACCAGAGGTCTCAGGTAGAACTATCGTGGGCGCCCTCCCTAAACCAAGCTCTGTGTGTGTGTGTCTGAAGAGGGGGAGACAGTGTTTCTTGGCTTGTTTTGGGTTTGGACAGGACTGTGCTCGAGACATTGCCTGCTCTTCTGCTGTGCAGGGCTGTTTGCACGGAGGCCAGGGTTGAACCCTCCAAATGCTTCCCACTGGGAGGAGCATGAAAGAACCGGCTGAGGGCCAGCTGCATTCGTTGGGCTCCGTTGCTGATGCCCTGGCTCTAGGGGAGTTTGAGGCAAAACAACGTGGACCCGGAAAAGAGGCAGAGGTGAGACTTGTCTGGTCTGATGTAAGTTACTGTGTTAAGGCAGGTCCACCACCCATTTCAGCATCGCCCCTGCACTGAAATGCCAGTCTGGGGCAACAACCCCACGGTGGTCCAGGGGCCCCCGCCCCCAGCAGTGTCCTCTGGTCAGCGATCAGCTGAGGCCTCTCTGCCCTGGGGCGGCTCCCACACAGGCCGGATTTGCTGCATCAGAGTCTGAGCTTCTTCAACCCTTCCTGCTTCCTCCCCTTGGTGTCTGGGATGAGGCCTCTCAAACTCTTAACTCCTCTTCAGCACCTGCTTCCTGAGACTGGAGCTGACACACACCCATTTCTCAATTCTGTGTCTCTCCCCACAGCAACTGGCTCTCCTGGGCCGGAAGCCTCACTGTGTGCCAGGATTTTCAGGGCCCCCCAGGGCACACCCAGATGGGCAGGGAAGTCACACAGGTGCTGGCTGCTGCTGGTCAGAACATTTATTCGCCCTGGGGCCACTTTCTCAGTAGCCAAATGTTGCTCTGATTGGACTGGGGTTGGGGAGATGGGGTGCCGGACAGGGACAGGGGTTGCAGGCAGCAGGCTTCCACCAGCCAGTTCGGGTGGAAGGGCTGTGTACCCAGGAGGGGGCTAGAAGGACAATCAAGCTGCCAGGGGAGGCCGGTCAAGCTGTGGAAGAGACGGAGGCTTCTTCGCACGAGACCTTTCTTCAGTACTCAAAGGTAACCGTCTTGACCCTCAGGTACTCATTCAGGGCTGCCTCTCCTGCAAAACAGCGCCATCATCATCAGAGTACCTCCTGCATGCATATCATCTCACAAAACCTGCAGCAAGTGAGTGGGGTCTGACTCAGCCTCAGGTTCAGGTAAGAAACCGAGACCCGGGGTCGTCATCAGTAAGTGTGTATATGGGGGCGGGGGGGGGGGGGGGATCCCAACAGGCATCAGAATACAGAACCAATCTGAGGTCACTGTTCTGGAGACTTCCCCAGCTCCAGCCACCTGCCTAAGGGGGGGGGGGGGCAGCCCAGAGGCCCTCGTGGTGCCTTTCTATTACCCAGGTGTGCAGCCTCTCCACTGATGCCTCCCAGCTAATCCAGATCAAATTGGGACTGGGAGAAGGGGTGCCTCACAGGGTCCCTGGGACCCCCGGAACTTGGCTGAGCTATGTGGCTGGTGTGTTTCAGCCCCACACCGAGCATGAGAGGCCTGTGGCTGCCTGACAACTCCCCCACCTGCTAAGGTGCTTGCTCCAGAAGCCAAGCTTCCCTGATGCTGCTGCCCACGCTGTTCTCACCACCAGCTGGGGCCCACTGAGGTCTCTGGCCCATCCCAGGTAGGCTATTTGGAAGGGCTGGTTTGTGGGCACAGGACACAGGGACAGTGGGAGGAAGGTCTAGGGGTGCAGGAGGCAGACTTATAAGTGACAGAGATCCTATCCTGGGGACCCGTGGCCTCCATGGAGGATGATGGTCCTCGTGGATTTCTGTGGAGGACACCAGGAAGGTAGGCCAGGGGAGGCAAGGACAGAGGGGGCAGAGGTGATCAGCATGCATGTGCATACGTGTGTGTGCACGCGTGCACCCGGTTCTGCATGCATAGTATTTGTAGACAGTCAGGCTTGGGGGGTATTGCTGGGCCCTTTCATGAGAGCCCTTGGAGCTTTCCTCAGGGTTTGAAAGAGGGAGGGAAGGAAAAATAAAATTGTAACTACCCTTTGGCTTCAGCCTCAGCCTGAACCTCCCTGGAGACCCTGAGCTGGGCAGGGGAGGCTGGAAGGGCTGGAGGCTTCTCAGAGACAGTGTGCTGCTCTCTCATACCTTTGCTCCCTGCTAAGCATGGCATCAGAGCTATGATCCCCAACTGCTGGCTTCCGGAGTGGCGGGATGGGGGAGTGGGCCGCACCCTAGGTTACACGGTAGCCCAGGGAGAGAAGGTGCTGGAGCAGAACTCCACTTTCCCATCAAGTCAGGCCCAGCTTGCATTCTGCTTGCCACCTAGAATGACCTTGTCTCTACACTAGGGACTCACACTGTACCACTGGGCACACTTGGCCCTGTGGCTTCTCCTCTCTCTGAGGATGAAGCCTGAGGCCTGTCTGAAGCAGGGCCCCTGGGTCCCTTGATCTGGCTCCTGCCTACCCCTTGGGCTTGCTCTCTTCTGGCATACTCCCTGCCCCCCCCCCACTCCCTCCCGCCCTCCCCCGCCCTCCTCGCCCACACCAGCCTCTCTCTGCAGCTCCGAGACCAAAGCTGATGCCCTCAGGACCTGCCTCCCCTCTCCAGGAACACACATCCTCAGGTCATTATGGCTCCTCCCACCACTGGGGTCTCAGACAGACCCTCCAAGGTCCCTGCCTAAAGTTGCCCTCCCAGTCTCCTAGCCCGGATTACTCTGACTTGTCTGCTTTCCAGCATCCCTCACTTCCTAGAAGGATCTTGTTTACTGCCTGAATTATCACTGTCCCTTCCCAGTACGAAGTGAGCGTCAACAACCATCTTTCAATGTTACACCCTTGCCCCCAGGGACAGGGCCTGGCACCAAGTGGCTTAAAGCAGATGTTTAGGGTTAGGTTACCCAAGTCTTTGCCAAATCCAGACTGCTTGAAGCCTCCGAAGGGAGCGGCCACGTCGGTCTTGTTGTACGTGTTGATGAACACAGTGCCTGCCTCCAGCTTGTCACTGACGTACAGGGCTTTGCCGATGTCCCTGGTGAAGACGCCAGAGGCCAGGCCAAATTCTGTGGCATTGGCCCGAGACAGCACAGTGTCCATGTCGCTGCAGGGAAAATCCAGAAAGAACTTGGTGAAGGAGGGTTGGAAGACAGCGTTGGATATGGGATTCAGGGAGACCTGCATCCTCTCCCCCAAGGGGAGCCTGGCCCCCTCCAAGTTTCCCACCACTCAGGACCTTCTGAGGAGAAACGTGGAGGAGACAGGGCAGCAGAGAGAAGGGGACAAAGTTAAAGAGAAGAGGAAGGACAGAGTTGGATTTGCACAGTCGGCCACAAGGACCCTTCGGGTCACCAAGGGTGAGTCCCTCACTTTACAGACAGGGGGAGAGGGGCCCGGAGGAGGCTGGTGAGGCCCCCACCACACAGTGAAGTGCACATGCATTGGGTATCCCCCAGGGAGCCATGGCCAGGTGACCCTTGAAGATTTAGCACAATATTTGCTCGGTAGACGGCAGAAAAGCACCTTATTCTAATACAATCAGAATGTGATGGTAATTTTTATAATTTTTTGAAAGTATAGTGCATTAGGAGGAGATGTCATTTTGTAATCTATCCAAAGGCTCTTCTCTGAAAAATAACAGTCCATAAAAAGAAAGTGTGGTAGTTCAAATATGGCCATAGAAGCCAATCCCTCTCCCTTTCAACCTGGCTGGCCTTGGTGAGTTGCTGGGCCAAAAGAACATGGTGAAAATTAGGTTCTAGGATTTCTGAGGCTGATCAATGGGTCTTGGGAAGCCTTGAAACATCCACCCAGCTTCAGTGTGGGAGGCCCTGAGGCTGCCATGGGGGAGAGAGCCTTCAGGGAGGCCGGGCCCACTCAAAGACAACCACTCCAGGTATCGCCACTGAGTCCCGGACCTGGGACAGAGCAGAGGCGGTCAGCCCCTAACCAGATTGCAGATTTACGAGTGAAATAAATAACTGTCACTATTCCAAGCCACTGTCTTGGGGTGGTTTATTACACAGCAGTAGATGATGAGGACACAGCCCAAACACACCAGGAGAGACATCCAAAGGCTGAGGAATGCTCACTTGGGGACCCAAATCCCTGCCAGTGCCCTGGGGCTCTCCTCACCTCAGTGGTTGACATGGCCTCGGCAGGCAGCCGGGCTGCATCCACAGCCCCCCACCTGTCTGAGTTCCCTTCCTGAGTTCCCACAAGCTCATGTGGAGAACCCGTAACACGTGGCAAGACATCAGGCTCTTGAGAGACAAAAGCAGGATTCCCTACCCATCGGCAAACCGAGAGATGACCATGACAGGCCCGAAGGACTCTTCCTTGGCTATGAACATGTGGTCCTCCACGTCCGTGAAAACGGTTGGCTCGAAAAAGAAACCTGTGGGGGAGACAGAGGCCCACGGCATGGGGAAGCCCTCCTCCAGCAGCCTCTCCCCGCCAGGCTGGGTCCCACCAGCCACACGCACATCCCACTCCAGCAATGCCACGTGTGATACCTGTACGGTGATGCCACAGTCTGTGCATGGCTTTCCTGTCCCAGACATGTGAGCTCACTTCAGCCTCACAACCCTTTCAACTAAACGCCGCTGAGGAAAATGAGGCTAAGAGTTGGTCTATGATAAAGCTGACATTGGGGTTCAAGTCTGTCCAAGACCAGCACAGAAGCTCCAGACTATGACAAAGACTTGGGTTTTTCTGGTGACATGCGCTCCTGTGCCCCTGGAGCAGGCAGTCTAAGGGGAAGCAGCACAAACAGTCCATACCTGTGGCTCCTGCCCCTCTGGCTCTGCTGACTTAATCAAATGGAAGGTTCTAGAGATACTGGTGTGTGTGTCTGGGATCAGGTTGGTTCTGGGGCCGCTGTGATGATGTGATGGACTTGGTACCCTTGAGTTTGAAGGGCCTGGGGGACATGCAGGTGGAGGTGTCCAGGTGGTCAGGAATCCTGAGTGAAAAGGAGCCTGGAGACAGATATTTGGGAGCATCCGAGCCATTGCTGAGAGTGAGGTCCTCTAGGGCCGTGGTCGGCAAACTGCGGCTCGCAAGCCACATGCGGCTCTTTGGCCCCTTGAGTGTGGCTTTCCACAAAATACCACGTGCAGGCACGCACATACAGTGCAATTGAAACTTCATGGCCCATGCGCAGAAGTCGGTATTTTGTGGAAGAGCCGGTATTTTGTGGAAGAGCCATACGCAAGGGGCCAAAGAGCCACATGTGGCTCGCCAGCCTCGGTTTGCCAAGCTGCAGTTTGCCAACCACTGCTCTAGGAAAAGTGTCTAACATGAGAAGTGCTTCAAACTCAGGACAGACCTGGGGATCTACCTCCATTTAAGAGGGAGCTTCCAGCAAAGAGCAACTGCCAAGAAGTAATGGCCAAAGATAGGAAAACCACGCACTCCAGGGCCATGGAACCCACGGGAGGAAAGAATGTCAAGGATGCAGTGACGTTAGTGGCAAGTCAGAGTCCACTACAATATAGATTAAACCAGCCTTCACCTTGCCAGTCCCACACCTGGTGTGGCAGGTGTCCAGCTAGCCAAGGCCACCCCATCCAAGAGATTGCATGGGGCCTGAGACCTGGGAGTCTGATTGTGCAGGCACCAGGCCTTCACATACCTCCTGTTAGAGCTGAGCAAGAAACCACAGGCCATGCTGCCTGCTGCCTCAGCTTGCCCAAGTGCGCCTGCAGTGCTCTGACTGACCTGGCCGAGGGACTGGATTCCCACCGCAGACCAGAGTGGCCCCTTCCTTCACGCCGCGCTGGCAGTACTCTATCAGCTTCCGGAGGTGGGCCTGGTGATTCTGCGGCCCGTGGTTGGTGTCCCGGTCTAGAGGGTTGCCAATCTTCATCTTCTTCACCTCTTCTACCTGCGGAAAGTCCTCCCAGTCAGGTCTCACTCAGCGGCTGCAGTTTCTGACTTTGATCAGTAACTGACCCCCTTCCCATGTTTGCATTTTCAGGACCAACCATTGGCCCCGGAAGAAAGTCCACACGCCAGTTTCTGGCACTCAGGACATTCCATATTCTTGTTCCCAGCCTGCCTCCCAGGCTGAAATCCAGTATGCTACGTGCAAGGAGACCCGAGCCCAGTGTCAGATGAACTGGGAAACACAGTTGTGCAGGGATATGGGTGAATGGAAAAGAGAGGCAGGTGTGCCTATGAGTGAGGGAGGCCGGGCTGGGGGCAGCACAGTCTCTACACTGGTCCTGCACCCAGCTTCATGGACTAAGAAACTGAAGGAAGGCTTATCCTGGGAGTCCAGTATATGCAATGCCCTGGTAACAAGGTGGGACAGGCGCTGAGTGGAATGGAGAAGCCTGAGACTTGAGTCCACCCCGCTCACCCCCACTTCTGCCTGCTTCAGAATCGAACTTGAAGGCCCCCTTCTCCAGGAAGCCAACATACAAGTAGGTCTGGGCTTTGCTACCTAGAGATGACCTGGGTCTCCTCAAGGGGTGTACCAGATGTACTTGCCGATTCTGGGGCTGGGATGGGGAGAGACAGAAAAGATCGGGGTGTGGGATGCTGTGGTAGGAAAAGGAATTCAGGTGAACATAGCCATCATGTGGGTGTGGAAGGGCAGCACTGGATAGTCAGGGCTCTAGGCTAGAGTCAGCACCTCCCGTTATTATCACCCGCTCCCCAGCTCCTTCCTTGGTTTCCTAAGACGGAGCAAGGACATCTCTGCCCTAACTGTAGCCTCTTCGAGGTAAAACCCGACTGGCCTCCTCCCCTGTGGCCAGGGCCACTTCACTCCTGTGCAGGCTCCATACCCCCAGCCCAGCCTAATAGGATGCAGGAGGCATTCAGTCCCCAACCCCTGCCCTCCGGCCAGGGCCCCTTAGCTCCTCTGACGGTCCTGAAGAGTCCCCAAGTCAGGAGAAGGCCTCGCTTGCTCCTGCCTGGCCACCCAACTGCTCCCCTGTCTCCCCAGGACAGCAAGAGCAACCTTGCGGCGTCTCCTGGATGTGCAGCTCACTCCCTGCGTTTGGGAATCCGAGCCCTGCCCTCCCCCAGTGGAGCTGAGTGAGCTCCACTCTCGCTCTCGGGAGTCCTGCCATGGGCCCTGCACCCGAGCACAAACTGCAGAACAGAGAGAACCGCGAGGACAAGGATGAGCCACCCAACGTAGTCGCCAAGTGCTCCCGCTGACCTGGCAACTCACCGCAGATGTGTGACAAGCTCAGGCGAACCTGGGCTGGTGTCCACGCTGCCAACCCACAGGAGCGTGGGCTGCGTGAGCAGCTGTCATCTCCAGCTACTAGGTTTGGGAGTAGTTACACTCCCCAAAGCTGTTACACTCCCTTTTAGAAAATCGGTCCCTTTCTTCACCGCCTTTCCCATTTTCACCCAAGTATTCAAGATCTTCTCCAGGAGCGCCTTCCTAACAGCAGTCCCACCCTCTCCCCAGCCTACTCTCTCTCTTTTCCTTGCTTCCTAAACACAGTTTGTTTAAACCTGCACATAGAGGCTGTGCCCCCAGCATCCCCTTTCGTATCCACTGGGATTCGATTTTTCTCTCCATGACAGGAAGGCAGAGGGGCTCTTGGCTGAAGCTGAGCCAACCAGAGCTCCCCACGCCCTGCTAGGTCTGAATGGATCCGGGTGGACCAGAGACCCGGAGCCACCAGCCCGCACTCTTCCCCACAGCCTTTTCCAACAGCATTGCCGGGGAAAGAGTGATTCTCCTTTCTATATCTATGCTGTGAGAAGGTAAGAGATGCTGTCAGCCCCCACCCATCCCCTTTACTGTGGGCACCCCCTCCACAGCGGCTGTGAGAGGTGGCTGCTGACAGGTCTCAGAGCTGACAGGGGCTGCCTCCTCCAGCCGGTGGACAGGCCACAGTCAACAACTGTTGACAGGAGACAAGAGCCTGGCCCCTCAACCCCAGGGGCACACTTGCGTGGTGTCACTTGTGCTCCAAATCTCCTGTCTGTGGGTCAGGCAGGACGTCCCCAAGGCTGGACGTCACCCGAGACCACGTCCTCCATCCCCCTTCCCTCCTGGACCCTGGCATCTCCCAGGCTTCATGTGAGAGCTCACCTTTGGTAGGCCACATGGATTCCTGGCTCAGGCCCCACTGCTAGGGACCTGGCCCAAGATAAACCCTTTGTGTTTATGTCAATCCCAGCTGCTGGGTTTCTAAAATAATAAAATCCAGTGAAACTCGATACAGCTCCCCTGTTCCAGGTGGCTGGTGCCCAGCTCCACCTGGCCCAGCCCCAGCAGCCAGGTGACTGCCCCGATGCACTAGCACCGCTGAGGCCCAGTGGCGGAACTTACCACCTTCTGCACAAACTGGTCGTGTATTGAGTCCTCTACGAAGAGCCGGCCCGCTGCAATGCAGTTCTCGCCTTTGTTGAAGAAGACGGAGCTCATCCCCTTCGGCACATAGACAAGAATGCTGGGTTACAGCTGCTCCCAGAGGTGCTGGCTCTCCACTCCCTCTGGGCCCCGGTACCCGCTTCATACAGGAAAGGGGAGGAATGCCCGTGTCCTGACCTCCTGAGGTGGCCAGGCCCAGCCATCGCTGGGCACATGCACTGTACCCATTCCTCAGTCACCTTGAGAGGAGAGGCAAAGGGCAACCTGCCCTGGGGGACAAGGCCTATGTCCATGTTGCAGAGAGTGGAGGAGAAGAGGAAGCGAAGTGGAGTGAGCCAGGGGACCCTGCACACTGGATGGGCTCCCCGGGGTGACTCAAGGGGAGTCAGAGCCCACACCCTTGGAGTTGAGCCTGGCAAGTCTGTTAGCATGGAGTGGGCAGCAGAGGGTGGGCAAAGGCAGGCAGCCAGCCCACCGTGGAAGGGATGGGTTGCCAGCCCAGCCTGAGGGAACTCCTGGCAGGAGTCCAGGATAAGTGTGCACACAGGCCCAGGGGAGCCTGCTTTTGGGACCTGAGGAGCTCCATGTGGGGGACCAGGGGAGGGGCGAGAGGCTGGCTGTGCGGCTCTCCTGAAAGCTGGGACTGCCTGGCCCCAGATCCTGGGCCAAGATCTTGAGCTGAGGGGCTGGCCTCCCTTGGTTTCCCCATCTGGTGAGGCTGGGCTCCCTTCCGTGTCTGTGCTGGGTATCACATCACCCTCCACGGTACAACAGGGCTGAGAGGGGGGTGGGGCCATATCTGGGCGCCTGGCTGAACAGGGCCTTACTGTTCAGCCAGGGGACTGACTGAGGCATAACAATAACAGGGGGCCATACTAACGTAAGAAGAACTGATGCACGGCCCCTGCCACGTGCGGCCACCATTCTAAGTCCTTCAGGCATAACCGCTTGTTTAATCCTTGTAACAGCCATAGGAGGAAGGTCTACTATCCTCCCATGGTACACGTGAGACCACAGAGGCCTAGGAAGGTTAAGCATTTTGCCCGAGACTTCCCAGTGAGCCTGTGGCAGAGCTGGGCAAGTGTGGACACAGCCGAAGGCTGGGGTGGATCGCTGTCAGCAGGGCTGTGCCCGGGCCCAGGGCTCTGCCTTGCTTTTCTGGGGCAGGAAAGGTTGCCGCGCTGGTTCCAGCGCGTTTCCTGATCCAGGAGGCTGATTCCCGTTATCCTTACAGCTTGGGAAACTGGCTTTAGAGGGTATACGTCATTTCTTGTCCCCAAGACCCCTCCCGGCCACAGTCTATGCTTGTGGTGACACCACAGTTTAGGTTAAATGTGTAAGTTTGACTGAAGAATCAGAGAAAGCCTCCTCCCCACATCGCTCCCTATTCGCTCCCTCGCCCCACAGGCCAGCCCTCACCATCTGCACAGCCTTGCTGAGGTCACAGTCAGCAAAGATGATGAGGGGTGACTTCCCACCGAGCTCCAGGGACACCTTCTTCACGTTGCTCAGGGCACAGCTGAAAGAAACAGTGTAGGTGGGGTTGGGTCCATGAGATGGGTACACAGGGCTCGAGGAAGGGGGGGCCAAGGGCAGCTCCAAAGCATGCTTCACTTGCAGAGGAGTAGAGGGAGCTCCGTGGGAGACCAGGCCCAGCACCTTCCCCACTCCTCCCTGGCCAACTACTCCTTGCTGCCACCCTGACTCACTGGCTTCCATTGTGCTTCCTCCTCTTCCAACAGAGCCCACACCCACCTCAGGCCTTGTTCTCACTGCTCCCCCTTCTGGTCACTCCTTCTTCAGATGTCCCTGAAGCTCATTTCTCACTTCCTGCAGGCCTCTACTCCCAAGCCGTCTTTTTAGGGTGCCTGCTCTGACAGCCCCATGTAAAACCCAAGCTCCCGTCACCACGGTGCCTTTGTCTGACCCCATCCACCTGAGCCTAAGGCCCGCCGGAGTGGGCAGGCATTTGTCTGAGCATGAACTAGGTGTTCCATGTCAAACTAATAAATCAGACACAGAGTCATTCCCTTCTGGCGCAGCTGTAGTACTGTCGGGCTTTTAATGATGGTGCCAACAGGGAGTAGCTGGGGGTCCTGTGCCTGCTGCCTCAGTGGACACGAAACGGACCTACTGATACTGTCCTCAGTGGACTGGGCCAGAGGAAAACAAGGCATCACACAGGGCAGGGGGCTCCTCGCTCAGGACTGACTGCAGAAGGAGGACTCCCCTGTTTCAGGCACCAGCCACGGGGGCTTGGAGAGGATCCCGGGAAGACAGCAGCCGCAGAGCCACGGATGCTGCCCACCAAACCCTTCTTCCCCGGAGTTCTCAGAGCGGACATTCCTGAGTCCTCCCTCTGCACTTTCACACGCGCCTTTGGACGTGACTGTCACCTACATGAAGAGACTGGCCAGCTTTAGAACCAGAAGAGGTAAATGAACTGCTACGACTACTGGCAGTTACCTCCCCTGCTTTGTCATCCGTCTGTCTGCCTGTCCATCCTTCAGTCCCTCGCTCTCTCCACCGTCCTTCTCTTCAATACCAAGGCTTGCTCTGCTGCACTCAAAATGAATCAGAACAGCCGGCCCTGCCTGGTGCATCACAGGCTGCAACATCAGCCTCTACTGGCCCTAAAGACATGACCCACCAGCCAACTGGCTGTGGCTCCTGACCCAAAAGTGGACGTTACACAAGGCCATTGTGATTGGCACAAGCATGGTGCCCACTTGAGAAGGGGGTCGCGGCCCAGGCTGGCTCTCAGAGGGCTTGTGCAGGGCTGAGGGGCACAGAGAGGCTCGTGGAGTTGTGGGGTCAAGGGCTTCAGAACTGACCCAGGGAAAGAGCTCTATCCCAGGCGCTCCGCAGCCACCGGAGCTCCAGCATCCCACCCATCCAAGTGAGCACCACGAGCAGCTACCACCAGCCACACCAAGAGTGTGCCACGCACTAGAAATCAGAGCCCACGTTAGCCTGGCCTGTGGGCACTGCGCGCACATGGAGGCTGAGGAGCAGGATCGAGCTCACGCACAGCACCGTCCAGTGCCAGACGCCAGGACCAGCGCCACATGGCGGCCTCTCCCACACCCCCCCACCACCTACCTTTTCATGATGTGCTTTCCCACCTCTGTGGAGCCTGTGAACCCAATTTTTCGCACATCAGGATGGTCTGAGAGTCTCTGGCCAACCAACGAGCCTGCGGGTGGGAGTAGGCGGGGGAGGGGAGGGAGTCAGGGTGGTCTCCGAGGTGCTGGGGTGAAGAGGCATGAGCCCCTTTACCCTCAGGTCCACCCCGAGGCCACAACTCTGGGCCATGTTCTGTGTGCTTAGCACTGACGGTTCCTGAGGTTCTCTGGGTCTTGCTCCCTGTTAGGGCATAATTATATCTTCTCAAAATCCATACTGTATAGATGTAGATGTGAACAAAATCAACTCCATCTCTGTGTCCTGGATTTCATTTCATTGTTAAGCTTCATGCTGTGGCCTTTGACCAAACTCACTGTCTTTAGCAAGTATACCAAAGCTTTCTAGACGATTATCTGTGTTCCTTAAATGTCGCCATAAATATCTTTGTTAGTAACAGCCGTGAATGGCGTGACAACTGAGATAAATATCAAAGTGGTAATAGCATCTATTATAAACAATCACCTATCACAAGACCACCAGGAGGTACGGACCCAGGTGCTATTGCATCCTTCGACCCTTTAGCCCAGTGGTTCCCAACCTTCCTAATGCCGCGACCCTTTAATACAGTTCCTCATGTTGTGGTGACCCCCAACCATAAAATTATTTTTGTTGCTACTTCATAATTGTAATTTTGCTACTGTTATGAATCGTAATGTAAATATCTGATATGCAGGATGTATTTTCATTGTTGCAAATTAAACATAATTAAAGCATAGTGATTAATCACAAAAACAATATGTAATTATATATGTGTTTTCCGATGGTCTTAGGCGACCCCTGTGAAAGGGTCGTTCGACCCCCAAAGGGGTCTCGACCCACAGGTTGAGAACAGCTGCTTTAGCCTGTCAGTTTTTAGTGCCCGAGTTATACTATAAAAAGTACAGTAACGGGTCTGTGCAGAGTTGCTGGGTCGTCCCTTCCACTCTGACCCACTCTTTCCATAAGTAAATTACCCTCCAGTAAATTCTGTTATATCTATGGAGTGGCCTGCTTCATCTTTGGGTCTGAAGATACCTCCTCGCTATGGTGGCCATTACCTTTGCCTACTGTTGGAATATGTGATGAAGCCCTGACCCCCAGTTTTTCAGATGTGACTGTATTTGGAGACAGGCTTTTTAAAGAGGTAATCAAGGTAAAATGAGGTCATCAACCAATCCAATCAGGGTTGTGATGCCTAACACAATCCGACTGGTGTCCTTACAAGAGCAGGTTAGATAGGCACACACAGCGGAAAGGTCCTGAGAAGCCTCAGAAGGAACCAACCCTTCTCACACTTTGATCTTAGACTTTTAGCCTCCAGAACTATGAGAAAGATATGTCTGTGTATTTTTAAATTTATTGATTTTGAAAGAGAAAGAGAGAAAGAGAGAGATTGATTTGTTGTTCCACTTATTCATATATACATTCATTGATTGATTCTTGTATGTGCCCTGACCAGGGATCAAACCTACAACCTTGGTGTATCAGGGCGAGGCTCTAACCAACTGAGCTACTCAGCCAGGGCTCAATGCCTATTGTTTAAGGCCCCCAGTCTGTGGCACTTTGTTACGACAGCCCAAGCAAACTCATACAGTCCACATGTAGCTTTCAACCTATCAAGGTAGACACCCAAGGGTGCAGGCACCCAGATTTCCAGCTTTTACAGGGTCTCCAGCAGAGACCCAAGGATTGCCTGGCCTGGCTGTGGGGGTGATGGTGCCCCAGCATCACAGACTCCAAAAGGCCTTCCTTGGGGATGTAGCCTGGCCAGGAGGGCCCCAGGCATGGAGAGACTGGGTGTGGAGGGCCCAGGTATGCAGACCCAGGCATTCACTACCCCACCTGTTTGGAATGCTTGGAAACTAGCTTGGCCCTTATCCCACGGCCTTCCCCTTTACCGCAAGCCCTGCATAAACCTTGTCCCCAAATGTGGCTAATTCCTATTCACCCTCAGATCCCCTTTTCAATTAGGCTCCAGGGTCACCCCTCCCCCTTCCCACTGGCTTTGCACTGGGCTGCTCACCTGCCAGGGCACATAATGCAGCAGGCCCTGTTCTGACCAAGTGTATCTCCAGCTGCCTGGAGCCCTGGATCCCCCAGATGCCCATGTCCCCATTCACACCCTTACCAGATCCTGGGAGGATGTTGATCACGCCCTTGGGAATGCCAGCCTTCAAGGTCAGCTCTGCAAACTTCAAGGCTGTGAGTGGGGTCACCTAAGGAGGCAGGAAAGAAGATTGGGTCAGAAGGGATTGGGAAGTGGGGCTCTGCCCTCTTCTCCCAGCAGCTTAGGTCACAAGCAGGGAGGGGCAGCCATGGCAGGAAGACCTCTGGGGGAAGCCATGTTCATGCCTCATCATAGTGGCACCACCAACCAGTCAGCTTCCCTCATGCTCCAGCTGGGAGCCAAGAACAGGGCTTGCTAACCCCGGTACCTTTCGGCACCTTCTCCTGGCAGGGCTTCAGCCCCTCAGCCAGGCCTGGACCCCTTTCTGCATGTGTCACTGTTTACACTGAGCCATCAGGGAGTGCAGAGTCTGAGGACTGCCCAGCAGGGCATCATACTCAGAGGGCTGCAGGGCATACCCACTTCCTGCTTCCTCAGAAAAAATGGCTCCTTCTCTGGCTATGGTGCCACCTTAGTTACCCACATGCTGGGCTCTGACAGCATCTCAGCCAAGGAGAGCCTGGTGCTCCAGAGTCCAGCTGTGACTCTGATAACCACTCCACTGCTGGGGGTGGTGTCCTGCCCTTGACCAGGCAGCAATTGACCTTCTAGAGGAAGAGGGAACTAATTGGTGACCCAGGTAACTCTCCTGTCTAGGTAAGGCTATGCCCCACCCACCACCAGGCCTCAGGCTCAGGGCCCGGATCTGTGGGGTGTGGGCCCTGGGAAGGTCTTCATGTTTCCAAAGGCAGTGGGCTAGTGAGGGGGTCTTCCAGGGACAAAGCCGCCCCCCATACAAAGGGGAGAGGCTGAGGGTCCTCTCAGGAGGTTGTTGTGATGCTTAAATAAGCACATGCATGTAAATGACTACTAGTATTAATTCGTTATTTACGTTAAAATGCTCAAGGAGTGCCTAACTCCAGGCACTATAATACTACAAATGTCTACTATCATTATTTTTTTTACCTTTATATCCTTGGGGCCAAATTGCCCCAAAGAAGCTGGGGAAGTGAGAAACCTCCTGGGCCCACTGTTGAGAGCAGCCTGCTGGTGCACCTCACATTCTGTTCCTGACTCCCCTGAAGGCAGCAGGGAGGGGGCTGTTACTGTCAACGCACAGATGCAGAGGCTGAGGCTCAGGGGTGAGGGGGTATCTTCACCCCTGGGGGCCCTTGCTCAGGCCCTCCGGACCTGCATGAGCAGCCTCTGACATCCTACCTCTGTGCCCTCTGTAAGGGGCTGGGGTGGCAAATGTACAAATCCCACTGCTCACTCCACTTCCCTCCAGGACTTCAGTCTCTGAAGCCAAACAGGAGACCACAGCACCAGCTCTCTAATAGACCCCTGCAGACTGTGAGACCACTGCAGGCTGTAAGACCACTGCAGGCTGTGAGACCACAGCACCAGCTCTCTAATAGACCCCTGCAGGCTGTGAGACCACTGTAGGCTGTGAGACCCCTGCAGGCTGAGAGACCACAGCACCAGCTCTCTAATAGACCCCTGCAGGCTGTGAGACCACTGCAGGCTGTGAGACCACAGCACCAGCTCTCTAATAGACCCCTGCAGGCTGTGAGACCACTGCAGGCTGTGAGACCACAGCACCAGCTCTCTAATAGACCCCTGCAGGCTGTGAGACCACTGCAGGCTGTGAGACCACAGCACCAGCTCTCTAATAAACCCCTGCAGGCTGTGAGACCACTGCAGGCTGTGAGACCACAGCACCAGCTCTCTAATAGACCCCTGCAGGCTGTGAGACCACTGTAGGCTGTGAGACCCCTGCAGGCTGTGAGACCACTGCAGGCTGTGAGACCACAGCACCAGCTCTCTAATAGACCCCTGCAGGCTGTGAGACCACTGCAGGCTGTGAGACCACAGCACCAGCTCTCTAATAGACCCCTGTAGGCTGTGAGGCCACGGCACCTGCTAATAGAACACTGCAGGCTGTCTCAGAGCACAGGTACCAAGCAGGGTTTCCACTTCCCCAATCCAGAATTCCTGTGTCTGTGGAGAAATACCTGGCTCCACTCACCAGGCAGCTGCAAACAAACAGTTATCCTGACACAGCGACCCCAGGGCTGAAAGAACACGAAGTCTGCTTATGGCACTGGCCCTTCCAGCTTCCTCCTCTCTCCCAGGCCTGCTATCCACTCCAGGGCCAGGCTTCCTGATATGGCACCAAAGGTCCTGCTGGAGGCAGCTCCCATCTGCCTTTGCAGGCCCTGATGGGGCAATGTATCAAGTCTGGCAGGAGCCCCTCTTCCCAGGGCACGATGGCACGGGACACTGAACCATTTCTGATCGGAGCTGAGAGACCAGTCTAGTGATGCAGTTTGCGGGGCCCACAGCAGGCCAGCTCTCATCAGCAGTACCTTCCTTCCTTGAGGGGAAACCAGGACTGGTGTGGGCGAAGGGCGAATGGACCATCTGGCTGCTCCCTTCCAGGTGCCTCCCCATAACCTCTGCAGCCCTCGGCCCTGCCCATACCCACCTGGGCAGGCTTGATCACCACTGTGTTCCCAGCAGCCAGGCAGGCGGCCGTCTTCCAGGA
Organism: Myotis yumanensis; assembly: GCF_028538775.1. NCBI lineage: Eukaryota > Metazoa > Chordata > Mammalia > Chiroptera > Vespertilionidae > Myotis > Myotis yumanensis. The sequence continues at coordinate 64,823,100 of NW_027223758.1, forward strand.
AAGCATCATCAGGGGGTAGTTCCAGGGGATGACAATGCCACAGACCCTGCCGTACAGAAGAAGAAGGCCTTCATCTCTTGTGACCCTGGACCCTGCCCCACACCCCTCGGCTGGGTGCCCACTGCGGGCCTTCCAGCTTCTTCCTCTCTCGCAGGCCTGCTATCCACTCCGGGGCCAGGCTTCCTGATATGGCACCAACGGTCCTGCTGGAGGCAGCTCCTGTCTGCCTTTGCAGGCCCTGACGGGGCAGTGCATCCAGTCTGGCAGGAACCCCTCTTCCCAGGGCACGATGGCATGGGACACTGAATGGTCTCTGATCAGAGCTGTGAGACCAGTCTAGTGATGTAGTTTGGTAGGGCATGGCACCAGGCAATGGGGGCAGTGACAGCAGGCAGGCATGGGTAAGGACCTGGCAGCTAGAGAGAGGGCCCAGGGTGACATGGCAGGCAGGAGGGTTGTGGGGCAGGGTCCAGGGTCACAAGAGTGGGCCAGAAGGATGTGGGAGAGGGTCCTCCCTGACATGAGGCCAGGGTCAGTCTCATGAAGACGAGAAACATGGAGTCAGCCTGGGAAGCCCCATAAGGTTTGCCTGCCTTGCATTAAGCCATGGAGCCCAGTGTTGCACCACCTCTCGGTGGAGGAGAAAGCCTCTGGCAGGGCAGGGTCTCCAGGGAGGGGAGGCCACCCCACTGTGCTGAGGGACTTGCTGATGAAACTTGTGGTCCCAGCAGGCATGTGGCCCTCCCCTCCCCTCTCCCCTGTAGGAACTAGTGCACGCAAGAGCCCCACACTGACTATGCGACTGTTTTCATCGTCACCATAATCATCTCCATGACCACCTCTGTGCCTCATCCATTCCTGGTAGCCTTTCTTTAGGGAAACCTCATGGTCTTGGCTCCCTCGGTGTGGAGCCTGCACCTCCCAGCCACTGCCCTGCTGTGTGTCACTTCCCTGGGCACTGCAATGGGTGGTTCCTGCCTGTCCCAGGGTTCTGTCCACTGTGCCTGGATGATGGGAGCTGACACCTTCCTCTCACTAAAGAGAGACCACTGGCCCCAGGGAGGTTAGGCCAGTGTGAAGCTGAGGGAGCGTGAGGTGGCTGTGGCCCACTCCTGGGGTCACTGGGGCACTGGCCAGGGGAGCTGGTTGGTGCATTTAGTTGGAGCCACCCATACTCTGTATGCAGACGCTTTTGGGGTGCTCAGTGTGTCCCCTGGGAGAGCAGCAGCAGCAGATTGGATGATGTGTATCTTGCAGAGAACAAAATGCGATTGCAGACCATACTTGGAGAGGAGGTCACCACGAGAGACGCCTAAATCAGCGGTAGCCAACCGGTGGTCTGTGAACCACTGGTGGTCTGTGAGGTCTGAAAGGTTGGCAACCGCTGGCCTAAATGACCAGAAATTGAAGGATGTGGGGGGGGGGGGCACGGAGGGAGGGTTGGTGTGAATACCCAGAGAGCAGCATGGGCGTAAAGGGCCCAGGGTCCATGAGGAGGCCAACATGGCTGAGCCCAGTGAGGGGATGGGGTCAAGGGCACCAGGTCCCCTTCAAGCAGGCAGCCAAAGACAGGAGTTTGATTTCATTTTAGGGGCACTGGGAGCCACCGGAAGATGCTAAGGGAAGCAGCAAGATGGGCTCATACGTTTTCTAATATTTTCTGAACATCGGAAAGAGCTGGCCTTTTCTCTTTCTCAGCACCGGGTAGGCAATTCTCCTCTTCTCCCCGTAGCTTCAGCTGTTTGGCCTGGTCCTGGGAACCCCTGCCTTGTAGTCCATGCCACCTCCCCCAGCCTCACCCCTCTCTGGGGACTAAAGGAGGGTTTTCCTGCTCCCACAGCCTACTCATCCTGGGCCTTTGGGCCACCTGATGGTGAGATAGGGCCTTCTCCCGCTGGGTTTGAATCATTTCCCCAGTCCCTAGTCTTGTCTACGCTGACTGTACACTTCTCTTTTTCCTTCCACTGAGCACTTGTCTCTGTTCTTGCCTCTTTCTCCATCAGTATTTCTGTTCCTTGGGCTGTATAGGAGTCCCACATTTTAAAGCACATTAATTATTATACTGTTTTCAGATGCAGTTTTTAGAGTCTACTCTCTGTTTTCCTCCATAACCCTGACTGATACAGGGTTTTTGTGGCGATTACATAAAATTAGGTTTATAAAGTAGTTAAAATAGTGCCGGGCACAGAACAGGCATGTGGAAGTGGAAGCTGTTTTTATCCCGAGAATAGGAATTTTCATCAATTTTTATCATTGTTTTTTTTTTTATCTCCAGCACCTGAAATGTCTGGCACATAGTAGTTGGCAAATAAATAGATGTTCAATAAATACATAAACAGAAGACGATATCAGTGCCCCATACATTGTGTTGCGTGAAAAGCACCTGGGGTGTGGCCACTCTCCACTCTGTGCTGGGACTCACCCAATTGGCTCCTTCCTGGTCAAGGTCAGGTTTCTGTTGGGTCTGGCCTGGTTGATGGGGATGGTGGAGCCCTGGAAGAAGCATGGTGGGGTGGTTGTCAGTGGGAAGTACCAGCCCAGTTTCTCTTCCCGTTGCTTTGGGCAGACAGCCTGCCGCTGGGGCCCAGGGAAGAGCAAGGTTTTGTCTGTGTCCTGACACCCCCACTACCCATATGGGTAGGAGACCCGAACCTCCCAGCTTATGTATAATGCTGTTTACAACATTCAGAGTAATGTGCTGCCCTCGGACTGCCCTGCGGGCCGGGCCTGCCTGTGTGAGCTCTCCTGTGGTGGGAAGGAGCCTAGTCCCCACCTGGATCTTGTCACACCAGCCAGCAAAGTAGCGGAAGGTCTGGATGGACATGCCCACGTGCGTCTTCAGGGCCAGGGTGTAGACAGCGCCTGCATCCAGAGCCTCAATGGTGGCCAGCTCTTCCTGATGCTGCTCCATGAGATCTGCCAACCTGGCCAAGGCATGGAGGAAGGGAGGAAGACGGTCTCAGGCCTGGCACAGCCTGGCCTGATTTTTCAGGGCTGTTCTTTAAGGAGTCAGGAGCCCTGCCCTGCACACTCAGATGTGCTGACCTCAGGTTCCTCATCTGTGAGATGGAACAGTAACATTTACTTCGCTGGATGAGTGTGAAGATGATGCCCTCTGTCCTGCTCTCCGTTCCTCCCTCCCTTGCTTCCTCCCCAAAATATCGATCGATTGACTACTTTATAATAATCCTCACACTTGATCCTGCAGAGAAGGCTGCCTGCCTCCAACAAGGAGGTCCCCATCCCAGAAGGCCACCCTCTCGGTCTCGGGGTGGCCTCCACCAGGGGAAAGCCTCTTTGGCTTCCAGCACCAGCTAATCCAGTGGAAGATGCTCCCAAGGCTGGCATCTCCAGGGATGAGAGGGAGGGATGATGGGAGGATACAAGGGAAGGCATGTCTATACAGTCCTCCTGGAGTCTGAACACTCCAACATTCAGTTGTTCTCCCATAGTTCTGGCGGGTCTGCTGCTGTGGACAGCCTAGGAGTTAGAATAGTGGCCCCCTTCCTGATAATAGGATCGAAGGTATCCAAGGGGTAGGGTGGATGGAGAAAGGTGGAAACCACCAACCTAGAGCAGCCTTGTCTTGCACAATGGGAAGTACCAGCTCAGGATCAAAGCCTGCTGACCGGTTTCCACTCTGCTCTTTTCTGCCTACGGCCACTGGCAAGGCCCTAACACCCCCAGACCTGGTCCAGTCCTCCTGCCTATACCTCCAGTCCTCCCAGTGGCTGCCCATAACACTCAGGATACAGCTCCAACCCTGTCCTGACACCTCCACCTGATCCTGACCCTCATGATCCCGCTCTGGCAGCTGGGTGTGACTGGCTCCCCAGATTCCCAGGGAGGTTCTGTCTTATCTCCCTGGGATTCTGGGGAGCTGACTTTCTCTAACTCTCCCACTTTCTCTAACTCTCCCCTCTGGATCTGTCTTCCTAGCTCCTCCCACAATTGCATCATGTCTTATTCCTATAACATATTCCATATTCCATAAAAACCATGGTAGTCCTACTTCCCTCATTGAACCAGGGGTGCTCTGCAGCCAATTCTCAGGGAAATTCCAGGGCAGCAATGGGCACACAATGGGCATGCCTCCTCCCTGGGGACTAGAAGGCTGCATGGGGTAGGGAGCGGGTCACCAGGAGTTCTCAGGCTTTGACATGTCTGTCCATCCAGTTGAAGTCTCCACTTACAGCTGTGCATGGCACCACCTCCTCACTATCTTTGTTGTCGGTGGGGTCATCCCATGTGCCGCCAGATGGAAGGAGAGCATCTCCAGGGAAAGGCACTTTCTTCTGGGCTAGCACCGTCTACCACAGCGTCCCTATTCCAGGGCCAGCAGCTCACCACCACCAGCCCAGGCATGCACGCTTCATAGCTCTGACTGACCTGCAGAGGCTCTAGGTCATTAGCCAATGGCTACCTAAAATTGATGGGTGCTCCAAGAAATCTTGAAACTAAAGGCATGCTGGGCATGCCCAGCCTCCACAGCCCTCACCTGGCCCCAACCCCACCATATCTATTCCATTTTGCAAGCCATGCAAGCCCCTCTCTCTGCTTCCCTGCTGTGGGGGCTGCCTTGGCATGTCTGACCTCTGGAATGGAAACAAAAGGCATTCCGATGGCATGGCCAGGGTGGAGCCTCTCCCTCCAGATGACCAGCACTGACTACATCATCACCAGACTCCATGCCTGAGGGCTTCCCCAGAACCCAGAGCATCAAAGCCAGGTTCCTGAAACCGGCTCACCAGGCTTTTGGATACTGCTCTGTTTGTCTATTCAGCACCCTCCCTTCTGCTGGAACCATCACCCCACCTTTCTTGGGGGTGACTGATCCACCCCACTCAGACCACCCGGTTCTAGGGGGAGCAGCTCCTCTCTTCCAGGCCTCATTCCATCCTGTGGTCACAAGCCACAGCAATCCCAAGTCCTTCTCTAAGACTTCTGATTGGAGCTAAGGAGGGAGGGCCATTTACAACCTGACTTTACAAAAGGGGGTGGGGGTGTGAGGATGAGCCCGTCCCTGCCGTTGTCGGCCTCTGTGCACACCAGCCCTGGGCTGGTCCGGTTGAGCACCCTGTCTGTCTGGGTCTGCCCAGAACCAGCTGTGAGCTTTGTCAGTTTGTGGTTCCACTCCCTCACTTTTGCACCGCCTCATCTTTGCTCACACTGTCCCCTCATCTTTGCTCACACTGTCCCCTCATCTTTGCTCACACTGTCCCCTCTACTTTTTCCCCTGAGGTCACTTGCAAAATCCCTCTTGCCTCTCAAGTCACTTCCTCTGAGTAGCCTTTTATGAGCCTCGGGGACCTGTCTGGATCCCCAATTCTTCTTGACAGGACCTGAGCATCCATCCTCGCCCTGAGCTGAAGGTGATGGGAGCTGACAAGTGGGTGGGTGGCTCTCACCTGTACAGGAGCCGGCCCCGGTCCCGGGCACTGATCTTCCCCCACAATCCATTCTCAAAGGCATCTTTTGCAGCAGCCACTGCCTTGTCAACATCGCTGACCTGGGCCAGGGACACCTGGCAGATAACCTGTGGTGGAGCAGAACTCTGAAGCCGCCTTCCCTGGGCTCCGTGGACACAGACACGCCTGCCTGCTCCCCAGCCACCTGGGTGCACTCAGAGAGGAAATTCTACCAGTGGAAGGGCACTGGGAGGGTGCAACCAGAGTAAGATGAGGCCTGGGAAAGGTCTGTTTGTGTTTGTACATACCAGGGACCTTCTCATCACTTTCTCACTGAGCCAACACAGGGCTACAGACTTGGGCTGCCGACTAAGGATGAGCATTTCAAACCAAGAGCATAGACACATTCATTTAGTGAGTCCCAGGCAAAAGATTTATTTTTTAAGTGGAATAGGCTAGATATTGGGGGTGACTAGACCTGTCCCCAATCTGCACTGCATGCCCTAAGGGTACCCATATAGTCTACAGCACGGGCCTGGGTGCAGGTGGGAGAGAAGGGCTAGAGGGCGAAGGCCAGGGCTTTCTTGCTGGTCACTACAGACAGCACCTGCTGGGCAGCCCTGTCCACACACCCTCTATCCCAAGACTCCCAAAACAGGCTTTGAGGTGCTAACAGCACTCCATGCTGTTGCCGAGGGCACTGTACCCTTTGTCTGTGTCCCCACACCTTGTCCATCTCTTTGTGAAGCACTGTCTTTAAACTTCCCTCCAATGAGCCACGTTGAGTGTGCTACCTATTTTCTGCAGGGACCGGAGCGATACTGTAAGATGGGGCAGGACAGAAAACGTTCGGTAGACACCTGTAAGAGTGTTGTCCCAAGTAGGTGCGTGTGTGAGAATGTGTGTGTACCTGGGTCATGATGTGAGACGGCCATAGTCAAGAATCCTGACAAACGTAGGATTCAAGGAAGAATTTCCAGACATTAGGTTACAAATATTGGAGAAGGTGGGGCCATGCTGGGATAACTGTTGAAGTGTGGAGGGGAGGGAATGGTTTGAAATTTATTCCAGTCCTAGAGCAGGCCCTTTAGAGTCCTGCCCCAACCCCCCGCCAACCCGCCCACGCTACACCTCCCTCTATGTCGTTCCTGTAGGGAGGACTGGTGATGGACTGCCCTTTTGTGTCCAAGCAGAGGTCCCCTGGGCCAGGACCCTCCGGTGTCAGACCGGGGAGTAGATGGGAAGGCACACCATGGATGGGGGAGCAGTGGGAGGGAGGAAAAAGAAGGTGCTGGGCCTGCACTCACACTTCCATCTGTCGGGTTGATGGTCTCATAGGTCTTGGCACCCTCGGCATCCACAAATGTGCCCCCAATGAAGAGCTGGTGGGGCATTCGGAGGGTCAGCTTGTTCACTGCCTTTTCCACCTGGAAAGAAAGGTTTCACAGGCTTTAGCTGTAGTGTGGATTCTTCACAAATGGGCATCATTGGCTGGCACAAACCCACATGGAGACCGGGAAACACAGATGGATAGACAACCACTGGCACGCATGTGTGTGTGCACACACACACACACACACACAAGCACACACCCAAGGGGTCTATTATATGAGAAGTCTGAGGATCTGAGTGGTAAGAAGAAATGAATAGAATGGACTCTGAGGCCAGACTGCCTGGGTTGAAGTCCTAGCCCTGATACTTACCTGCTATGTGACCTCAGGCTGTTTGCTTGGCCTTCACACATAGAAAGTAGGTGGACAGGCCCTTGTAAGCCGCCAGGCATGACACCAGCCCCACCACTCACTTACCCACATATCTGCAATTCCATGCTGAATGCAGGAACCTCTGGGAAACCTGTTCATCAGCCATTTGTTCACAAATCTATAGCCAACCTGAGGTCCATCCTGACCGCCTGTGTTTTCTTCATCAGGTTTTGTTTCAAACTACCAGCCAGACAAACTACCCCAAAGCTAATTGCTGTAGCAGTTTGTACCAAGATAACCTAGAGATAATTTTCAAGAATGTCTTTAAGAAACACCCTAGCTGGGTGGCTCAGTTGCTTGGAGCATTGCCCGGTACACCAAAAAGGTTGTGGATTTGATCCCTGGTCTGAGCACACATGGAAGGCAACTGATCAATATGTCTCTCTCTCTCTCTTTCTCCCTTCCTCTCTCTAAAAAAATCAATAAACATATCCTTGGGTGAGGATTAAAGGATAAATAAATAAATAGTTTCTCTAAGAAACAGACTTGCAATTACTTCATCACTCTTCCATAATACAAGTTAAATGTATAGCAACATTTGTTTTCCTTTTTGGGAAAACACTCCCAATTCCTTTCTCTCTTGCTTTCTTTTTTCCCTGGCATTTCAACAAAAATAATTTAATGCAGAGAATTGGAAACACAGGTGATGGAAAAGAGCTGAGAAGCCATGAGTCAACCCAGACATCAGCAACAGCAGGAAGCCACTGCCCTCACTAAATTACAGCAACAAATGGAGGAGAAGGTAGTACCAGAACCAGGAGCTAGGGCAGAGGTGGGCAAACTTTTTGACTAGAGGGCCACAATGGGTTCTTAAACTGGACTGGAGGGCCGGAACAAAAGCATGGATGGAGTGTTTGTGTGAACTAATATAAATTCAAAGTAAACATCATTACATAAAAGGGTACAGTCTTTTTTTTTTTTTAGTTTTATTCATTTCAAACGGGCCGGATCCAGCCCGCGGGTAGTTGTTTGCCCACGGCTGGGCTAGGGCCACCAAGGGGCACCAGAGTCGAGGCAGGTAATCTAGGAGGGGCTGTGGGCACAGTAGAGATGCAGCTGGAAAACCCAACAGAGGAGAAAGAGGGAGAGAAATGCTTGGTAGAGGCCTCTTCCTATTATCCTAGTCTCGTGTCTTGAGACTCAGAACTCATCCTACATACTGAGCCTTAGACAGCAATTTCCTCTGTTGAGTTTGCCCCACTTCCCTGGCATCCTCGGGTTCTCCAGAGCTGCCAGGGAGAGCTTGGGACACTGAAAGGTGGGCACGTGGGGGGCCTGCCTTCCTGTACATCCAGGTTACCCCCGTGTGTTCTGTTTGTTCCACAGCAGTAGATGCCTGAGGGGTCGGTAGGGTCATGCCCACGTGGGGAAGCCCAGAACTCACGTAGTCAATGATGCACTCGCTCTCTTTGTCATCCCCTCGCAGCTTTCTCACTAACAGCTGGATGAAGTCCTTGAAAGTGGTTGCCATGTAAACGTCTTCATTTTCCAATTCCACACCATCGCACAGCTCTTTCACTTCCTCCACCAGTCTGAAGGAAAGGAGATTTTTAAAAGTGGGAGCACGGGAAGAGGCGTGGCAGACCTGCACTATTCTAGCGGCAGAGGTGGTGGTGCCAAAGACATTTATCCCAGCAGCCACAGCATGAGTGTTAGTCTAGAATTGGGGTTAAGATCCCAGTCCATGGACTCAGGAGGCCCTGGTTTCAAGTTCTGGCTCCACCACTTACTAATTTATGACCTTGAGCAAGTGACAAACTCTTCTGAGTCTGCATTTCTTCACCTGTGATATGGGAATAATAAAAGCTCTGCTACCACTCTGTGATGAGTAAATGAGATAATCCAACTATTAATAATAATCTTCAAAAGATACTGTTAAAGATTAAAAGGCAAGCCACAGATTGAGAGAAAATATTTCTAAATCATATATCTGGTAAAGGGCTTTTATTCAGGATATATTAAAAATTCTCAAAACTCAACACTAAGAAAAAAACAACCTAAGTAAAAATGGTCAGAAGATTGATCCGATGTTTCACCAAAGAAGAAATATGGATGACATTTGAAAAGATGCTCAATATCATTAGTCATTAGGAAAGTGCAAATTAAAACCACAAGCTATGGCTGCATACTCAGTAGAATGTCTAAAATTATAAAGCCGGACCTTACCAACCGAGTTCTCATACACTGCTGGTAAGACTGTGAAATGGTACTTTGGAAACCACTCCGTAAAGCAGTTGCTTAAAATTCAAACATATACTTTCCATTTCACTTGTAGGTATCTACCCAAGATAAATAAAAGCCTACGCAAAGACTAAAGATGATAGAGCAGGAAACCAAAAATTCATCCCTCCACCTACATAACTATTGAAATGGTAGAACTGTCTGAATCAGATGTTTTGGAACTCTGGACTCAAGTGAACATTTGCAGTATCCAGGGAAGACAGCATGAGGAGGAGGGAGGTAAGTGTTGGCAAATTACAGCATGCCTTTCTCTGGCCAGTGATTGGCTCATGACTCCACCAGAGACAGTAAATTCAAGTCAAGGACTTATGTAAAAACTGCTGGAGGAGCAATCCCCTTTTCAGTGGGAAAGCTGGAAAGGCAAGAAATGAGACCAAAGCTACTGTGCAGCCATCTTGTCACTATGAAGAAAATCCCTGCCCCCAAATGAAGCAACAGATGGTGACAAGTTAATGACATAATTTGACTCTTTGGAGTAGTCAACTATGCCTAAAGGAAGCTACTGTAGACTTCTGAACTTTCTTTCTTTCTTTTTTTTTTTTTTGCTTTTTTGCTTAAAACAAACTGAATAAATTAATTACTATTGTTATAAGCAGAGATGTTCTAGTGTATTACACATCCTTCTCTCTTTTTTATTTTTAAATATGTTTTTATTGATTTTAGGGATCAAGCCCGCAACCTGGGTATGTGCCCTGACTGGGAATCGAATTGGTGAACTCTTGGTTCATGAGTTGATGCTCAATCACTGAGCCACACTGGCCGGGCTCTTTTTCTTTTTAATCCTGAACCTTCTGTTTATACACTGTTAAATGGAAAGCAAGACAATTCATAGGAAGTTGAAGAATAGGTAAACTAATCTATGGTGAAAGATTGTCTATGGGCCATGGGGCTACTGACTGGAAAGGAGGAGGAGGGAACCTCATAGGGTGAGGCTGGTGTCTATCTTGATCAAGATATAACTGATATTATATATGAAAGATATAACATCATCTATAGGTTATATATTATATAGCTTGTGCGGGTTACACAAGTTAAACCAAGGCCTACCAAACTATTGTCTTAAGATCTGTGCATTGCACTGTACATGAACTTTTACCTCAATTTTTAAAATATTGAAATCATGATTCCTTTACCCCAGCATACATCTGACGGGAACACTTGGGAGGTTAGATTCATTTGCTCAGGCCCAACCTGCCTGTCCTCCCCCACCTTCTGCACACTTTAGCTTTCACTGGGGGTATTGGAGCTTGTGGCAGTTTTAAAATAGTCATACATTAGCTGATTCTCTTCCCATTGAAGAGGTAGGTCTCTGTTCCTGCCCCTGAGTCTGAATAGGCTTATGACTGCTGAGACCAATCAAGTCAGGAGCAGTGACTCGATGGGGAGACTTTCCAGGCTGGGTGACGAAAGGTGCTACCACACCTGCATTGTTTGCTGGCACTCTCGCTCTCAGCACCATGAAAAGGCCAAGTCCCCAAGCCACCACATGCAGGTGCCTGGTCAGTGGTGCCAGCAAAGCAGCTGCCAGCCTTCCTGGCCCAGGTGCCAGCATGGCAGTGAGAAGCCAGCTAGCAGTAGTACATCCCTACTCAGCTATCCTAGCTCCTGCCAGTCCACTGAGCTGTAGCCATTCAGGGTGGCCTGCCAGGCCTGCACTCATGGGCCCTTTCTGGATCACTGACCTGCTAACCATGAATATAACAAATGGTGGTGGTTTCCCACCATTACATTTTGGGCTGATGAGTGGCACAGCCTCAGACAACTGGGATGGGACCTCCCACTCCTGGCCTTACCTCACCACATCCACTGATGCGGCACCCGACTTGAAGAAATCGGTGGAGTCTTCTACCTCCAGGACGTTGGGGAGAATCCGTTTCCAGGCACTCTGAAAAACAGGCGTGGTGAGAACACAGGTCCCAAGGGAGCTGGGAGCTGGGAGCAGGTGTCAGCTGGGTGACAGCAGCCCCTGATGTGTGCACGGTATCAGGCTTGGCTCTCAGTCCACTCCAAGGTGCAGCTGCTTCAAGGAGCCTGAAGGTCCTGGACTGCCCACTCCCTGAAGTATTTAGAACTCTACATGTACCTGATTGTTTTGATAACTGTTAGGCTCTTTGCCAACATTTTTTTAAATCCTAATAGGTGCTACTAAATTGACCTTTTTCATATGCATGCTCTCCTCTACCACTCACAACATCCACAGAGGTGGGATTTATTCCTTCCATTTCACAGATGGGCTCAGCCGTAGCAGCTTTTGACTCAAGTCCAGCTTTATAAACACATAATCTCATGCCGCTCCGAATGCCACTCAATTGTAACCAGAGGGTCAGTTTGTCCAGCTGGCCCTCTAACCCCAGGGCAGACCGACCCCAGGGAAGACCTTGGGCTTGGCACCTGACTCAGCTATTCCAGGGGCTTCTGTTTCATTGTCCCCTGTTGACAACGAGTCCCTAGAAGAGTCATAGATAACTGACCAAATCTCAGGCTTCCAGAGGCAGAGGAAGAAGGGGCAAGAGGACATAGAAAGCCCCAAGACAGGACAGAACCAACACTGGGCCTGGGGCCAGCACATCTGCAGAGAGTGTGCAGAGCCTGACTCCAGGGAGTGTGAGTCACAAAACACATGCGCAGTGCAGGACCTGCCCAACCAGACAGTAGCCCTGAAGTGGTCTCACCCGCACACCCTCCATGGTGACCAGTTCTGCCTCCGTCAGCTCGAGGGCGCTGCTGTCTTCTCCCCTGAAGAAGTGCGAGGCCGGGATCATCTTGCCATCCTCCAGCTGGATGTTCTTCACCAGCAGCTGCACAAGAAAGGATTGCTCAGGGCCTGTGGTTGCCTTATGCCGGGAAGAGAGCAAGTCTGCAGAGAGCGCTGTGCTTCATCTCCAGCCCTCACCGCGAGAAAGGCATAGGGAGTCTCAGATGCATGAGGAGGTGTTCAGAGTGGGGAGGCTGCTGTGTAAGGACACAGAGGAAACTGGAGCTCACGCTCACCTCTCCCTGTCACCCACCCCACCATGCTCTTGTTCTTTTATGTGTAATGGCTTTATTATTTCTATAAAATCAGTGCCCGTGCATTAGACAGAATAATTCCAGCACGACTTTGAAAACCAATTGAGAAAACAATTCATCACCAAACTCCCCAGCTCCCCAAACCCCATGAGAACATCTGGTGAAGGTCATATATGCCCTCTGGGGGACAAAGGGGCATATCGAGGTAGGAAGAAGAGCAGATGTACTGTTGGGTAGAGATGAACCTCTCTGTTTGATAAGAAGTCTATAGAAATGGCATATACCACACATGCCCTAATAGATCTAGTGCCAAGTCCCATGCCTGACCCCCAGCCTGCTGCCTTTTGAATATGTTCTGGAGCTTTCTGTGAACTAAAGCCCAGCCATACCCAGCTGGAAATTCCCGAGAGATGGTTCAACCACGGGTTTCCACCAAGGCTGCCCCTTTGCTCTGCTGTACCAGTGGATATCACAGAGGACGGAGCTGGTGCCCTTCCCCCATAACAGGGCCCTGCTGCAAGCGTGGGCTCTTAGTGGCCTGCTTCTGTACCCGTGTCCTCCCCTATGTGGGCAGATAAGCATGGCCCTGCACAGAGAGGCCAGGGGCTATGCCTCTTTGACCCCCACCCTAACTCGGGGGTGCAGAAGCTGAGAACTGAGTCATGTGAGGATGCCGGGACATGATCAGCTGATGTAAGTCACACTGCAGAGCCTGTCTCGATTAAGGCTGGACTGCTCCAGGACCCTCTGTCCTAGCCTGCTCCCCAAATGGTCCAGAAATCACATGCACGAGATTTCCCATCTCAGGAACTGCTTCTAGGGATTGTGATCCAAGACAGACCTGGTCTTCCAACTGCATTTATCAGTCATGATATATTGGCCTGTACACACACACCAATGCAGCCAAGGGGCAGCACCCAGGGATTGTTGAAATTCCCTAACATGTTCACAGTCCCTTTCCTGTCCGCTTTCTCCCCTGCCCTGGCATCGTAAGGCCCCGACCTGCTCAGCAATGCACGGAGTGAGCACTAATAGAGAACCATGGCCAACTGGTGGGCCTCATAGCCAGGATTTAAGGGTTTGAGTCCCAGTTCTGCCACAAACTAGGTTTTTTTAAAAAAAATCTCTGTGCTTCCGTTTCCTCCTCTGTAAAATGGGTATAATATTCATATCTCATAGGGTTGTTGGGAGAATTAAATTTAATGCATGGAAATTGTTTTAAAGCTGTTTCCCAGCACACAGAAAGTGCTCCATAATATTAGCTGTTTCTGAGCTGCAGAGTCTGCTAATACAAATCGGAGCATGCCCTGTGCCTGGTACGACTCCAGGGCTCTTCAAAGAGAAGGAAACTGAGGTACAATGCTTTAATGACCACCTCAGTTGCGCTTAGACACTCTGCAGGACTAATATGAGGCCCCAAGTTCAGAAGTCCCTGCAGAGAGCTTCCTCCTGATTCTGACACTCTCACAGGACACCCAGCTCTGGGTAGGGCACCTGGTCAAAAAGAGCAAAAGGCCAGCCTTCCTGGAACAGGGAAGTGGGCAGACCCAGTGGCCAGGGGCACACATGGACTCCTAGAACCTGCCATCTTATTTTCTCCAGAGCAGCCTGGGGTCTAACTGCAGGGCCAGAACCCCTGGGCAGAAGTCTGTGTGGCCTTGAAATCTCAAGGGACATGTGACCCGCAGCAGCACTGTTACCATTCTGTCATCATTCCCGAAGAGGATCAGTCCCGCTTTGGTGACCACCCCTGGCCGGTGGGCTCCCGGGATGGGCAAAGCTTCTCCCTCAGGCACCAGCCCTGCAGTGTTCAGCGTGGAGTTGAAAAACGTCAGCTTCTGTTTGGAAACAGGACAGGAAAACCAGAAGGCAGTAAATGAGAAGAGGCCCCCACTGCTAGCAGTCTAGGCAGGGCTAGGCAGGGCTGGGCAGGGCAGGGAGATGAAGTGGGGGCAGGGGACAGTGCTATGTGGGCCTAAGACTCTGCCTCCAGGGGCACAAGCAAGGTCTTGGCAGCCTCTGGAGCCTTTAAGCCCAGCGTGCCCCTAAGACCTTTGGTATTGGCCCCAGCCTCAGATCTCAGGTAGACAGACATCTGCTCAAGACACCACAGTGAGGACACCGGCCCTGGGGTGCCACCAAGCACTGGTCACTTTGAAAGGGGTCCTGTGTTGGTAAGGGCAGCAGGGGGACTCCCAGACACAGTCTGGGTGGTTGGTCAATGATCAGGGGTTAGGACAGTCTGGGACTTTGTGGAGGACAGGATTGCCCTCCATGGGGTGCAAAGTCCCTGCTTATGGTCTTGCCAGACCCTGACCCCTCAAGAGAGCCTGTAAGCACCATCTGACTTGCCTCCCGCCCAGCCCCTGGCCTAAGCCTGCTGCCCCTCCCCCTGGGGCTAAGTCCAAGTCAGCGGTGGGCCTGGGGTCTCTATGGGCTCAGAGGTGAGAGTCAAAATATTTTACAACCAACACAGCTCAACCTCAGATTTGCTGCAGGGCCTGGAGGCCCTGATCCTTTAGCCACCAGATGGTAGGCAGGTCCCATGGTCCTGGGAGAGGGGCTGAAGTGGCTGAGGGCACTCGTGTGGGGTTGGAGTTCAGGGCAGTGGCTATTTGCCAACCAGTTTTGCAGTGAGTGGGGCACACCGGTGCACCTAGCTCAATCCGTCACGCATGAACACACCTGCCCACAAGCCTCTGTCCAGGCGCCCGGCACCTTGTCGTTCCCACGGATCCAGTTATGAATGGCCTCTGCTGGCTGCTCCCAGTTGATCTGTGGGGCAGGACGCGGCTGCTTAGCAGGTCTCTCTCCACTTGCTGACCACCTGGATAACACCTATGCCCTCCCCTCCAGCCTGTTGGCCCTTGGCAGTAGGTGAATCCCGGGGAAGAAAGTGGGGAAGTCCGGCTTCTCAGACACTAGTCTGAGTTCCTGAGCCGGGTGGGTGTCTCCCTGGTACACATGCTCTGGGTGCTCTCTGACCCTCCGACTTCTGCAGGTTGAGTAAACATAAACTAATGGTTTGGGGGAGACACTGTTCCATTGTTAAGATGGCCAAGGCCTTACATGGAGTCCCTGGCACAAAGTGCAGGCCCATCCCATAGTGCCCTGCCGCCCACAGCTCCTCCTGGCCTACAGGACTCACACAGATCCCATATGGCACCCCATAAGCCCTGAGCAGAGGAGCAGCGATACAGCCCACAGACTCCACTACTGTGACAGCTTTGAAGAACTGAATTACCTCTCATTCCTCAGCTTAGAGACTGCCAGCCCTACAGCTGATTTCACACACACACACACACACACACACACACACACACACATACACACTTCTCTCTGGGGATCCTGCCTGCCCATTCTTCCTAAAGAGAAACAGATAAAAACCCAGAAAGGACCCTGATCCTGGCCTGTCTGGGTGCCGCATGCCTTCCCCCATCCACAGCGTGGCTCACGCTTGCCCACCCTGGCAGCCCTCTCTTCTGGCCTTAAACAATTACAATTTGGCTGCCCAGCCAGAACCCCAGCTTCCCCAGGATACCCGCCTCACCCCAGTCTGAGCATAGCCTGGCTATGGGCTAAGAGGTGAGAGTCATTGCAGGGTAGGCAGAGTCCCCGGCACTCACCTTGGCTGTTTCCTTCTTCTGGATGCCTTCGTAGGTGGCTCCTTCCTCAGGCTGAGGGACTCTGGGGGCTCTGCCCTCGGCAATCAGTCTCACAGCCTGCACCTGGGGAGACCCGGTTGGTCAACATTCCCAGTACAGTGGGTCCTTGACTTATGAGTGTCCCAACTAACGAGTTTTTTGAGATACCAGCTGTCTCTCGGCTGATTTTTTGCATTGAATTGACAGAATAATTTGAGTTAACGAGCTCCTTAAAGAGCTCAGTCTCGGAACGAATTAAACTCGTAAGTCAAGGCCCCACTGTATTAGGACCTTCCCCTTACTCCCATCCCCTGGGTTCACACTGAGTCTGGACCCTAACCCACACTAATCACACATGCCTGGCACACCACAGGCAGCCAGGAAGTATCTCCTGTATGAAGAGATGGAGCTGGTCTGAATCCAATTCCAACCTGTACAATGGGCACTAACCCCCACCCTCTCCACTACACAAGGTTTTGGAAGATTATATAGAACACACACACACACACACACATTTCCATGTTTTTATCTAAAACCTTCCCTGCCTGGTGAGGAGAATGGGTCGTGAGCCTCGCGATGGTTTTGGAGGTCTGAGATTAAGCAGGAAGTAGTTTCTCTGTTCAAGAGAAGAGGAAGATGGTGGGAGGAGGACTCAGGGTAGGAGGAAGGCAGCCAAGAAGCCTGAGCTCCTTGTGAGGAAGGGGCTGTGGAGAGCCCCAGACACAGCAAGACTGGGAAGGGATGGGGGTGTCAGAAACGTCGAAAGCAGGACTGCCCAGTGGAATGCTCGGTGGCAAGGCACACGTTCTACATCTGTACTGTCCAATACAGGGGTCATTGGCCCTGCGTCGTTCCTAAGCACTTGACATGTAGCTAGTGAGACTGAGGAACTCAGTTTTTAATTAGAATTCATTTAAGTTAATTTAATAGCCGCATGTGACCAGTGGCTGCCCTATTGGACAGCGCAGCCTTAAAGGATATTTTTAATTGTTTCCTGTGAGATGTTCAAGGTAACCCCTTTCTCTGTCTCTCATACAAAATCTTCAGCAAGTTTACTTTGCATGAGAGAGAATACAAAGAGGCATCTAGCCCTAGCTGGTTTGGCTCAGTGGATAGAGTGTCAGCCTGTGGACTGAAGGGACCCGGGTTCGATTCCAGTCAAGGGCACATGCCTGGGTTGCAGGCTCGATCCCCAGTAGGGGGTGTGCAGGAGGCAGCCAATCAATGATACTCTCATTGATGTTTCTATCTCTCTCTCCCTCTCCCTTCCTCTCTGAAATCAATAAAAATATATTTAAAAAACAACAACAACAAAAAAAAACAACACAAAGAGGCATCTAGTTCTACACACCTGAAAAATAAAAGGTGGCCGCACACCAGACTGCTGACGTCTGGGCAGCAGTGAGCACTTTCATGGCACTGTTGTGCTCATTGCTACTTCCAAACAGCAAGTGCTGTCCTCCGGGGGAACTCCCCCTGTCTGACTCCTGCTGCCGCTAGAATCTGTGAGAAGCAGGAATGTTGGCCATCACTGGCTGGCCTTCTCCCGCTGAACCACCAGCAGGTCTGCACACACACCAACCCCTTTGGAGTCAGGTCCCACGGGGTCTGCCTGCCGAGCCAAGCATAAGTGTCTCTGATATCAGTCATTCTTGTCTCTTCCTCTGGTAACACTGAGTTTTCTTGTGGAAAAATCTGTCCACAAGGACCAGCCTTCCTTCCCCCACAGGCCACAGCAGGAAGCCTGTGACTGAGGCTAGCCAATCAGAGTACCCCATCATCCTGGTCAGTGATTGGCTCAGTGTGATCACATGACCCCCAAATCAGCCAATCAGCCTTTTCTGATTTTTCATTCATGATTTCTAGGAGAAAGAGGATTTCTCTTCCCCTGGAGCCCAGAGGTGTAAGCCTTGAGGTACCAGTGACTTTTTTTCCTCCCATTTGAGGGCAGTCAACCTCAGAATGAAGCTAACCAAACAGACAAGCAGATTTAGGGTGAAGAAAAAGAGAGAAATAGAATCTTAGTGACATGGCTTAAGCCTCTGGATTCAGCCATGCTTGACACCACCCCTGACTTTAGTCTTCTCTATTTAATGAGCCCAAAATGTCCCCGTTTTGGCTAAAGCTTTTTGAGTTTGGTTCTTGCAGTTGTAAGCAAGAGTCCTGCCTAATATAGTATATTAAATGTCCTAGTCATGCCTCCTTGAAACTGTGAAGTGAGAGCTCTCTCCCTCCAGGCCCCTTGAATTGGGGGCACACATTCCCAGCCAGCTCCAGGGCAGGCTGGGCCTAGAAAGGGTGCCTGGGACAAACAGGCACATGTGGCAAGGCCAGCTTGCAGCTCTTACCATCCCTTTGATGCCTTCAGGGAAGAGGAAGCGGTTATACAGGGTGCTCACGGTGTCGTCCGGGAGGATCTCACACTCCCGCTGGAGCAGAAGGTCCCCGGTGTCCAGGCCGTCATCTGCCCAGAAGACGGTAAACCCCCCTTTTTTATCTCCGTGAATGAGGGTCCTAGGGAACAGAATGAAACCCTGAGTCTAGCAGCAAGGACCACAGAGAAGGACGACTTGGGGGCAGCCTGTATAGACCCTGCCGTCCTCCAGCACGCCCTCTTGACCCCCTCGGCCCCGGGGAGGATCAATGCCTGTTCTGGTGAGAGTGAGAAGGAGAAATAAAATGCTATTTATTGACACCAACCAGGCATTGTGGTAAAAGCCCAATATGCCTCCTGTAACTTAATCTTCCCCACTGATGTAACAGGCATCGCACCCTTTACAGACAAGGACACAGATCCAGAGAAGTGAAGAGATGTGGCTGTAGAATTCCAACCAGACCAGTCTGACTGCAAACCCACTCTCTTTTCCCGGCTTAGCTGTCTCCCCACCCTGACTACTCATCTAAACTACCCCACCTACCAGACACATCACCCGTTCATTGTCTTCTCATCACCCATCTTTATCTCTTTCTAAGTGGGGTGCTACTGAGAGGGTGGCAGTGGGTGGAGCTTAGAGCAGACCTCTGGACACATCACCTGGTTGGTGGTCCTGGTAGCCTACTGGGTGAGGCCCCCTGACACACTGTTTCTGAGACCCCGAGGCAAGATGGGAACATGACTGCCCACGCTGAAGCTTACTGTGGGAGTGCACAGTACTCAGCGAGACTTATCCCCGTTCTCCTGAGTGTTCTTGCTGATGGTTAACCCTTAAACCAATCCGGTGGGTGGATGCCATCTGGCAGCACAGCTAGGCACCTGCATGGCACCTGCATGGCTAAGGGAGGGTGACGATTCAGGCAGAGGGGGCTGTTTTTGCCGCCTTACCAGTTGATGGCCGAGGCCCCTCGATGCCGGGGGAGCAGACTCGGGTGGTAGATGATGGAGCCATGGCGGGGGGCATTGATGACCTCCATGGGGATGAACTGGCTGCAGAAGGGCAGGACGTTGAGCTCAGCACCCAGAGCCTGGTATTTTGCCACCACGTCCGGCAGAGCCTGTCCTTTCTCCCGCCAGCGGGGGAACTTAAACACTGGCACTCCATCCTTCTCGGCCTCCAGGCCTGTGGGACAGGGAATGGGAAACCGGCCCCTGTTTGCACCCACCCACACGTGGCCACCTCTGCCTTCCCAGCAAAGTAACTCCTGCCTCTTCTCTCTAGGCCTGTCCCTTTCAGCCTTCTCCACGGCCCAGCCAGGCTCTACCCCACAGCACAGAGGGGGCAGCACCAGCCAGGAGTGAGGTTTCAGGGACTGCTCTATCTGGTCTGACTTCTGCTGACAACCAAGAGATGACATCTGAGCCCCTCCCTCTCCCAGACTCCTGCCTGACCCCCAACGGCTGGCCTTTTGCCCTCAGACCACTCCCCAAGGCGTCACACCATGCCCATCACCAAGTTACTATTTCTCTACCCTGCTCTCTGGGGAGGGGTCTGGGACCTGCAAACCACAAAAGCACTGGCAATACGGGTGCAGGAGGGAGAAGGAGAGGAGAGGAGGGGAGGAGAGGGGAGGGGAGGAGGGCTCCTTCCTCTCTGTGAGCATTACCCCAGCCTCACTTCTTCACCCAGAGAAGCAGCTGAGTCCTTTGCAGTCTTCCCAGTATCTGCCTAACTAGCCTCAGTGCACACAACCCCCTCTTGCTGGTGTCGGCACTCCAAGGTCCAAGTCCCAGCCCTCATGCCCCTCTCCCCACCCTGTTACCAGCCCCATGGCCAGCACACCCTCCTCACGGTCTGAATTACAGCCCACCCCCACAATTCCAAGTATTATAAGTCACAACTTCTCCCCTTAACTTTCCCTAGCCTTAGTGGTGGCAAATGCTTCCTGCAGTCACTATACCGGCACTTCCAAGTTCTCTTTGCCTGCCCCTCTTTAGCACCCATTGGACACTTGCTTGTACTTGATCCTCTGTTTGCCCTGATGTCTGGCCCTGACTGGACCTGATCCACCTTCTAGCCCCTCCACTTCTGTACCCTGGCATCCAGAGGTGTTGAAGGAGGGTGGGGTCAGTGTGAGCAGGCTGGACTGTGCTTGCACAAGCTGTTCCCACTGTGACCAAAGGAATACTTCTGCGTGACATCTGAGGTCAGGTCAAGTAGCAGCCCCAGTCTGGGTCCAGGCTCAGGAGCAGGTGTCAATGGTCACTTCATGGCCGGGGCTGGGTTCAGGCTATGTCATGGGTCAGATCTAAGAACGGGGCCTGCACTGCTGTCTGGGGAGACTCAGCTCTTCCTTATCAACCAAGCCTTGTGTTTGGTCAGCCCCACAGGCCCCTTTCCTAAGCCCGGCCCCCTATTTCATGTCTGTCAGGCCTGAGAAGACCCGAGAGTATCCCTGGAGAGTCTGTGAATCTGAGCTGAGGGCCCTGCATCTTACTGGGCTGCTGAGTTCCCAGCTCAGCCACTGATTCTCAAATTGCTCCTCCTAGAGCCACAGGCATCAGCATCACCCGGGAACCTGTTAGAAATGCAAATTCTCAGGCCCCATTCCATCCCCCTGAACAGAAACTGCCAGGGTGGGGCTTAGCACTCTGTGAGTCAGCCCTGCTCAGTGGCAGGGACACAGTGACGCCTGCCTGGCATCCCTTTCAGGGCCTGGGGGCTAGGGTCAGGGAAACATGGAGTCACCAGACAGCAGGGCTGGGAGCAGGCGGAGTGCTCCCGTGGCTCTTCTGCAGGATGGAAGCCCTGCCTCACAACTAGGTGGGGAGGAGGTCTCCAGGGCCACCCGTGGCCCCACCACTAGATCCTGCGGGCTTCTGCTCCCATCCACTGCTGCCTGCCTTCTTGGACACCCCCATTCCCTGCTCCTAGACCACCCACTCACCCAGGGGGTCCGCCTTCCCATTCTTGTCTGGGACAGTGAACACGCCTACGACCTCATAGCCTTCCTTCCTCAGGTGGCAATAAACTTCCTGGCCAAACAGGCTCTGCCCAATCACTGCGATCTTCATGGCAGCAGGGGTGGATGGGAAGAACCTGGAGAAGGAATAAGGTGGCAGAATTAGAAAGGGCTTGCTGGCCTCCAGCAAGCCGACCCTGGTCCAAGTGTGGCAGCTGCACAGCGCCTCACATGCACCCCCTCCCCCAACCTCTCAGCCCCCTTTCTGGGGCTTCCTAGTGGCGAGCCACTGCAGGGAGACCAGAGGGGAAGGTTCCCCAAGGTAAGGGGCAGATTTTAGATGTTACAGTGGGGGAGATGTACAGAGACTGTAGAATTAAGGATTCCTACTTGAACCCCTCCAAATTGGCATGGAACATTGGGCGTCACGTTCCCTGAGGTGTATTTGAACATATTTCAGGTACTAGCCGTGGGCAAACTACGGCCCGCGGGCCGGATCCTGCCCGTTTGAAATGAATAAAACTAAAAAAAAAAAAAGGACCATACCCCTTTATGTAATGATGTTTACTTTGAATTTATATTAGTTCACACAAACACTCCATCCATGCTTTTGTTCCGGCCCTCTGGTCCAGTTTAAGAACCCATTGTGGCCCTCGAGTCAAAAAGTTTGCCCACCCCTGCCAGTCTGTGACCTTGACCAAGTCACAGCAAGCCTCAGTTTCCTCGCTCGCTCGTTAGTGAGAAGGATGTTACGTGCCTCAAATGACTTTCAGCCTGTAAATGAGCCAGGAAGCAGCAAGAGGGCCTGGGCCTGGGGGCCTATTACCTTAACCTCACAGAAAGACACACGTGCAGGACAGGCCCTGAGGACTGAAGGTGTAGTGGAAAGTGGGAGGGGGAGGGGTGCCACTGGCCAAGAAGAAGGAAGATACGTGGAATGACGCATACCTAGATCATGCAAATGTCTCCAACGTTTGCTCATTCATTCACCACGCGCATATCTGTAAAACCTATTATTCTCCTGGTACATTGCTTTAAATCAGGGGTCCTCAAACTTTTTAAACAGGGGGCCAGTTCACTGTCCCTCAGACCGTTGGAGGGCCGGACTATAGTTTAAAAAAAAAAAAAACTATAAACAAATTCCTATGCACACTGCACATATCTTATTTTGAAGTAAAAAAACAAAATGGGAACAAATACAATATTTGTATTTGCATGTGGCCCACGGGCCATAGTTTGAGGACCCCTGCTTTAAATTGTCCATTCACAAAATCATACATATTTTACAGAAAATTTTATGAAAGTAACAAGCCTCATACATACAGAAAAATGCACAAAGCATTGGTATGTAGCTCAATGAATCCTCACAAACTGAACACACCCTTATAATCAGCACTAAGAAAAGGAATTACTTCAGAAGCCCCCCGTGAGCCTCTTCCAGACACTACACCCCACTTAGAGTAAATGAACTTTTAACAATATCAAATACTTTTGCCTATATATCTTTTTCATTTATATAAATGGAATCGTACATTGTAATGTTCTGTGGATTTATCCTCCCTTCACATTACCCATGTTGTTGTACTGTGCTCATTCTGCTTGCTGCATAATATTTCATTGTGTGAATGTAAACACAGGCGTTTATTTACCCACTCTACTGTGGACTGGCATTTGGGTAGTTTTCCAGTTTGAAGCTATTACCAACAGGGATATAAAGGTTTTGCCACATGGTTCTTCCTGCACATAGGTACACATTGCTGTGGGATATGGACCTCGGAGTGGAATTCCTGGCTCACAGATATGAAAATGTTTGGCCTTAGCATATTCTGCCAGTTTTCCAAAGTGGTTGTACCAATGCCCACTTCCATGTGCTCTGCATGGCAGCCTTGTGCCTTTTCATCTCAGCTATTTTGCTAACATGAAATAGCACTGCAGAAGACACTGTTAAGAGAATAAAAAGAAGCCATAGAGAAAAACCATTTGCAAAAACATATCTAATAAAGGTCTGGTATTCAAAATATACAAAGAACCCATAAAACTCAACATAAAAAAAACTACCCAATTTAAAGATGGAGGAAAGACCTGAATAGACATTTCACCAAAAAAAAAAAAAAAAAAAAGATATACAGATGGTAAAAAAGTATATGAAAAGATGCTTAACATCATATGTTATTAGGGGTCACAAATTAAAACAATAATGAAATACCACTACACACCTATTAAAATGACTAAAATCCAAATCATTGATCAATACCAAGTGCTGATGAGGATGTAGAGCCATGGTGGGAATACAAAAAGATACAGCCACTTTGGAAAATAATTTGGCAGTTTATTAGAAAACTAAACATACTCTTTTCATGCAATCCAGCAATCACACTCCTTGGCATTTACTTAAATGAGCTGAAATTTTATGTCTATACTAAAACCTGCACGTGGGAATTTATGGTAGCTTTAGTGTATAATTAGTAAAACTTGGAAGCAACCAAGATGTCCTTCAATGGGTGACCAGATAATAAACTGTGGTATATCCAGACAATGGAATATTGTCAGTACTAAAAAAAACCTGATCTATCAAGTCATGAAGAGACATAGAGAAACCTTAAATGCATATTACTCAGTGAAAAAAAAAACCAATATTAAAAGGTTACACACTGTATGATTACAACTATATGACAGTCTCAAAAGGGCAAAACTAGAGGGACAATGAAAAGATCTGTGGTTGCCAGAGGTTTGGGAGGAAAAGGAGGAATTAACAGGTGGAGCACAGAAGTTTAAAAAAAACTGTTCTAAAAAACCTTATCTATTAATTAAATTAATTAGGTAAAATAAAATAAATCTAGCTCTATGGTTCACATCTTACTCTAAAATACAGTTCAATTGGGTTTTAAAATAGTTAAAACTAGGAGGAGCAAGATGGTGGCGATATAGGCAGACGCGTCCCAGGTCTTGTCCCGGAGCAAACGGAGTAAGCAGCTGAAACTAATAACACCCACCCCGAATTGGCAAATTTACTCAGCTGGTGAGATGGTTTGCAGCCGGGAAGGGCAGACCTCCCCTGGAAAGGTTAAAAACCAGGGATCTGGGCAGGAAAGTTTGCCAGACCTGAGCCCAGAGGGTCGGAGGGAGACCGCATGGCAGACAGCCGCGTCTCTTGGGACAGACACAGACCCTGACAGGGGTAAGGAGTTCCTTGGGTTTGCTGGCGCCAGGAGATTTGAGATTTGGATTTTGTGATTGCGGAGAACTGAGACTAAAGGGGGCATCCTGAGGAACTGACCGGACCATGCAGTGCCCATAAGAGAGGAGCGTTTCTCAGATCATGCAGTGCTGGTAAGAGAGGAGCGTTTCCCAGACCGGTAAGAGAGGAGCTTTTCCGCGGCCGGCCGGCGTTTGTCTGTTTCTTTGTTTTCACTGAACCCTGCTCATAGGACAGTTCGGATACAGACACTCACCTGTGCTGAAGAGAGGGCGAAGGTGCAGACGAGGGGAATCTGGGGAGAGGCTGAGGAAAGAGGGGGAGCCGGAGGAAGTGGCAGCGAATTGAGTGCTGAGACACCCCTGGGCCCAGGACTGGAGCAGCCACTCCCTCCAGAGGGTGGAATTCCTCCCCCCAGCCCCCCAGGCAAGGAGCACAGCCACACCCAGATTCCACCCTGTATGAGATAAAGGATTAAAACAAGCTGATTAGTCCCTGGGAGTTACCAGGGTCTGGCCTATAGAGGGACTTTCAGTCCCACCAACAACACAGAGCAGGGTAAGGATTAAAAAAGGATAGAGAAGCTGTATAGCCTCAGAGGCCAACCCAAAAACACTGCCACCCAGAGGCTGAGCCACAAACTGACTCTTAGGGGAATACAAATTAAGGCAGACTGGATCACAAATACGGCCTGCTTTAAAATCAGGACTGTGATTTACAACACGGAGGAACAGTGTAATGCAGGCAAATTCAACACTCTCCTAAATACCTGGCAGGACTAAGGCGAACCAGGCTGAAGAGTAGAAGAACCGAAAGACCATCACTACTGCAAATTTTTTCTTTTTCTTTTTTTAAATTTTTTTTATTTTTTCGCCTTTTTACTAAGAAACCAATTTTTTTTTCTTTTTCTTCTTTTTCCATCACCTGATTTTACCCTTTCAATTACCACATTTTTATTTTTAACCAGTATTATTACTGCTACCATTTTACCATTTTTTAAAGTGCCATTTTACTTTCTCTTTATTTTCTTTTGGGATTAGTGTTCTCCATTCTATTTTCATCGTTCCTTTAGCATTAATTTTCCCTATCTCAATTTCACCTCTTTGCTAAAACCCTCTTTCTTACTTTTCCCCTTTTGGTGTCCTGTTTCTCTTACCCTATTCCTGCTTCAGATTTTTCCAATTCCTTCTTTTTACCCCCTGTCTAATTCCACCCTACTTATATATCCTATTTCCAATCTACTGCTCTAAATCCTTATAC
This sequence comes from Myotis yumanensis, assembly GCF_028538775.1. NCBI lineage: Eukaryota > Metazoa > Chordata > Mammalia > Chiroptera > Vespertilionidae > Myotis > Myotis yumanensis. Next base: position 64,848,958 of record NW_027223758.1, read on the forward strand.
ACCTATTCTTTATCCTTCTTCACTTTCCAAACATTTTTTTTCTCTTATCTTTCTATTGTTTTCTTGATTGTTGAATATATTGGGCTTTGTTTTTTTTTTATTTGTTTGTTTGTTTTGTTTTGTGTTTTTTCTTCTTTTTTAGGACTGGTTGTGAGGTTCTTTTTCTTTTTCTTTTTTTTTTCTGCTGGTTTTTCCTTTCCCTCCCCCACCCCACCCCGGTTATTTTTGTGCTTCTGTTTTCCCTTACCCCTCTTGATATTATTGGTGGTTTGTAGTTTGCATTCATCTCCAGGGATCTGTTGCTGGAATTTGTTGAGATTAGTGGCAGTTCTATTGGAGTTTGCTCCTCATACAAATAGTCTCTTCCCTGCTCCTACTTCATTCTCTTTTTTCGCTCTCTTTTTTTCCCCCTCTTTTTTCCCAATTCTATTTTTGCACTCCTTTTTTGTTTGTTTTTTTCTTATTTTTCTTTTCTGTTCTCTCTTTTATCTTCTTCTCTTCTTTCTCCCTTATCCCCTAATTCTCTTAATTCGGGTGGTCACCTTTATTTGGGGTTATTAATATTGTGAATATACTTGTGTTCAGTGCCTGGTACTTTGTGCCTTGCTCTGTTGTATTTTGTGCCTTTAAATCAACGCAGCAGATCCAAGCAACAGCAGCCCCCTGATCACCGCAGCCTCCTGATCACCACAGCCTCCTGATCACCACAACCTCTGTCTGTGGAACAGCAGCTGTACGTGAAGCCTCCCCCCACCAGCCAGAAGAGCCAACACAGCTGTGAACAACACCCACCAGAGGAGCTGCTGCCAACTGGAAAGCAGCTGCTACCGCAACCGTCTGAGCAGCAACCACAACCCAAGGAGCCCCTGCCACCCAGGGAGCAGCCACTGAACATCTCAACATCTACAGATGTCAGCGAGATCAAACATGGGTAGGCAAAAAAAACCCCAAAGGAAAGAAAAGGAGGACTCACCAGAAAAGCAGCTAAGTGAGACAGAGGCATGCAACATGACAGAAATAGAATTCAGAATAAGGGTCCTAGCATACATAAACCGGATGGAGGAAAAAATCAACTACTTATGCAAGAAGCAAGAAGAAACAGATGAAAAAATCAATAACTTATGCAAGACCCAAGAAGAAATGAAGAGCGATATAGCTACAATAAAAAACACCATTGAAAGCATCAACAGTAGACTAGGAGAAGCGGAGGACCGAATTAGTGAATTAGAAGACAAGGAAGCAAAACACTCCCAAACTGTACTGCAATTGGAGAAAAAAATTAAAAGACAGGAGGAGAGCCTAAGGGAGCTTTGGGACAACATGAAGCGAAACAACATATGAATAATAGGGGTGCCAGAACAACAGAAAGAGGAACAAGGATTAGAAAACCTATTCGAAGAAATAATATCAGAAAACTTCCCTGAGGTGGGGAAGAAAAAAGTCACACAAGCACAGAGAGTCCCAAACAAGGTGAACCCGAAAAGACCCACACCAAGACACATCATAATTACCATGGCAAGTGTTCAGGACAAAGAGAGAATCTTAAAGGCTGCAAGAGAGAGACGGAAAGTTACATACAAGGGATCTCCCATTAGACTATCAAATGATTTCTCAACAGAAACACATCAGGCCAGAAAAGAATGGATGGAAATCTACAAAGTGATGCAAAGCAAAGGACTCCAAGAATACTCTATCCAGCAAGGCTATCATTCAAATTTGAAGGGGAAATAAGAAGCTTCACAGACAAAAAAAGTCTAAGGGAGTTTAGCACCACCAAACCAGCAATGCAAGAAATGCTAAAGGGACTGGTGTAAAAAGAAGAAATAAAAAGCTCAGAAAGAAAACAGCCACACACAAAAAAAGAAATGGCTACAAACAAGTACCTTTCAATAATAACTTTAAACGTAAACGGACTAAATGCTCCAACCAAAAGACATCGAGTGGCTGAATGGATAAAAAATCATGACCCATACATTTGCTGTCTACAAGAGACCCACCTCATTAAAAGGGACTCACACAGACTGAAAGTGAAGGGATGGAAAAATATCTTCCAGGCAAATGGAAAGGAAAAGAAAGCTGGGGTAGCAATACTTATATCACACAAAATAGACCTCAAAGTGAAGGCCATAACCAGAGATAAGGAAGGCCACTTCATAATACTAAAGGGATCAATACAACAAGAAGATATAACCCTGGTAAACATTTATGCACCCAATGCAGGAGCATCCAAATACATAAAAAAACTCCTGGAAGATATCAAAGGAGAGATCGACAACAATACAATCATAGTAGGGGACTTTAATACACCACTGACATCACTAGATAAATCCTCTAGACAATCAGCAAAGAAACAGCAACCCTAAATGACTCACTTGATCAGATGGACTTAATTGACATCTTCAGAACACTTCACCCCAAAGCCATGGAATATACATTCTACTCAAGGGCTCATAAGACACATTCAAAAATAGACCACTTATTGGGTCACAAACAAAGTCTACCCAAATTCAAGAAGATTGAAATCATACCAAGCATCTTCTCAGATCACGATGGCATAATATTAGAAATGAACTACAGAAAAAACAACCCAAAATACTCAAACACTTGGAAGCTGAATAGCATGTTATTAAATATTGATTGGGTTACCAATGAGATCAAAGAAGAAATTAAAAGCATCCTGGAAACTAATGACAATGAAAACACAACAATCCAAAACCTATGGGACGCAATGAAAGCAGTCCTGAGAGGGAAGTTTATAGCTCTACAGGCCTATCTCAAAAAGCAAGAAAAAATGGTAGTAAATCATCTAACTCTACAACTCAAAGAATTAGAAAGAGAGCAACAAGAAAACCCCAGAGTGAGCAGAAGGAAGGAGATAATAAAGATTAGAGCAGAAATAAATGACATAGAGACCAAAAAGATAATACAGAAAATCAATGAAACCAAGAGCTGGTTCTTTGAAAGGATAAACAAGATTGACAAACCTCTAGCCAGGCTCACCAAGAAGCAAAGAGAGAGGACCCAAATAAACAAAATCAGAAATGATAGAGGCGAAATAACAACAGACCCCACAGAAATACAAATGATTGTTAAAAAATACTATGGACAGCTCTACTCCAACAAACTAGACAACCTGGAGGAAATGGACAAATTCCTAGAAAAATACAACATTCCAAAACTCAATCAGGAAGAATCTAAAAATCTCAAAAGGCCAATAACTATGGAAGAAATTGAAGCAGTCATCAGAAAGCTTCCAGCAAACAAAAGCCCAGGGCCAGACGGCTTCACAGGGGAGTTTTACCAAACATTCAAGGAAGAACTAAAACCTACCCTCCTCAGACTACTACAAAAAATTCAAGAGGAAGGAACACTTCCAAGCTCATTCTATGAAGCCAGCATCACCCTAATACCAAAACCAGGTAAAGACAACACAATGAAAGAGAATTACAGGCCAATATCCCTCATGAACATAGATGCCAAAATCCTCAACAAAATCTTAGCAAATCGGATCCAGCAGTACATCAGAAAGATCATACACCATGACCAAGTAGGATTTATCCCAGGGATGCAAGGATGGTACAATATACGCAAATCAATAAATGTGATACATCACATAAACAAATTGAAAGAAAAAAACCACATGGTCATATCAATAGATGCAGAAAACGCATTCGACAAAATCCAACACCCATTTTTGATAAAAACTCTCAGCATGGTGGGAGTAGAAGGATCATACCTCAACATAATAAAAGCCATATATGACAGGCCCACAGCCAACATCATACTCAATGGACAAAAACTAACACCATTTCCCCTAAGAACAGGAACAAGACAAGGATGCCCACTCTCACCACTCCTGTTCAACATAGTCCTGGAAGTATTAGCCATTGCAATTAGACAAGAAGAAGAAATAAAAGGCATCCAAATTGGAAAAGAGGAAGTAAAACTGTCCTTATTTGCAGACGACATGATATTATACATACAAAACCCTAGAGACTCCGTCAAAAAACTACTAGACTTAATACATGAATTTGGTAAAGTAGCAGGATACAAAATTAATGCCAAGAAATCTGAGGCATTTCTATACACCAATAGTGAACTTGCAGAAAGAGAGATTAGAAAAACAATCCCATTTACCATCGCACCAAAAAAATTAAGATACCTAGGAATAAACTTAACTAAAGAGGTAAAAGACCTCTACTCAGAAAACTACAGGACATCGAAAAAAGAGATAGAGGAAGACATAAACAGATGGAAGAACATACCGTGTTCATGGATTGGTAGAATCAACATCATTAAAATGTCCATACTACCCAAAGCAATCTATAAATTCAACGCACTTCCCATTAAAATACCAACGGCATACTTCACAGATCTAGAACGAACTCTCCAAAAATTCATCTGGAATAAAAAAAGACCCCAATTAGCTGCAGCAATCCTGAGAAAGAACAAAGTAGGTGGGATCTCAATACCAGATATCAAGCTGTATTACAAAGCCACTGTTCTCAAAACTGCCTGGTACTGGCACAAGAACAGACATATAGATCAATGGAATAGAATAGAGACCCCAGAAATCTGCCCGAACCAATATGCTCAATTAATATTTGACAAAGGAGGCATGAACATACAATGGAGCCAAGATAGTCTCTTCAACAAATGGTGTTGGGAAAATTGGACAGATATATGCAAGAAAATGAAACTAGACCACCAACTTACACCATACACAAAAATAAACTCAAAATGGATAAAGGACTTAAATGTACGACAGGAAACCATAAAAATTCTAGAAGAATCCAAGGGCAACAAAATCTCAGACATATGCCGAAGCAATTTCTTCACTGATACAGCTCCTAGGGCAGTTGAAACTAAAGAGAAAATGAACAAATGGGACTACATCAAAATAAAAAGCTTCTGCACAACAAAAGAAACCATCAACAAAACAACAAGAAAACCCACTGCGTGGGAAAACATATTTGCCAACGTCAAATCTGATAAGGGCCTAATCTCCAAAATTTATAGGGAACTCTTACAACTTAAGAAAAAGAAGATAAACAATCCAATCATAAAATGGGCAAAGGATCTAAATAGACACCTTTCAAAAGAGGACATTCAGAAAGCCAAGAGACATATGAAAACATGCTCAAAGTCACTAATCATCCGAGAAATGCAAATCAAAACAACAATGAGGTACCATCTCACACCTGTCAGACTGGCTATCATCAACAAATCAACAAACAACAAGTGCTGGAGAGGATGTGGAGAAAAAGGAACACTTGTGCACTGCTGGTGGGAATGTAGTCTGGTGCAGCCACTATGGAAGACAGTATGGAGTTTCCTCAAAAAACTGGAAATGGAACTCCCATTTGACCCTGTGATCCCACTTCTAGGAATTTATCCCAAGAAACCAGAAACACCAATCAGAAAGGATATATGCACCTATATGTTCATAGCAGCACAATTCACCATAGCTAAGATCTGGAAACAGCCTAAATGCCCATCAGTAGATGAATGGATTAGAAAACTGTGGTACATCTACACGATGGAATACTATGCTGCTGTAAGAAAGAAGGTACTCTTACCATTTGCAACGGCATGGATGGAGCTGGAGAGCATTATGCTAAGTGAAATAAGCCAGTCAATGAAGGAAAAATACCACATGATCTCACTCATTCATGGATAATAGAGACCATTATAAACTTTTGAACAATAATAGCTACAGAGGCAGAGGTGCCTCACACAGATTGTCAAACTGCAGCGGGAAGGCCGGGGAGGGTTGGGGGGCAGGAGGGAGTGGGTTAAGAGATCAACTGAAGGGCTTGTATGCATGCATATGAGCATAACCAATGGACATAAGACACTGGGGGGTAGGGGAAGCCGGGGTATTGTCAAGGGCGGGGGGGAAAAAAGGACACATATGTAATACCCTTTGTAATGCTTTAAGCAATAAAAATAAATAAATTAATTAATTAATTAAATAAAATAGTTAAAACTAGAGGCCTGGTGCACAAAATTTATACACAGATAGGGGCCCTAGGCCTGGCTAGTGATCAGGGCCAATTGTGGCCTTCTGGCTGCTGGCCAGGGCCTTTCTTCATTCTGCACCACCCCCTGCTGGTCAGTGCATGTCATAGCAAGAATCAGTCTCCCGGGCAAACTCCCATGGGGACAATTTGCATATTAGCCTTTTACATATATGGATATTAAATATAGGAAGAGAACATTAAAGTATTAGAAAATGCTGGTAAATTTTAGGCTTTACAAGCCTGACACTATACAAGAAATGTAAAAGAGAGTATATGACAAATTTTCATACATGAAAATTTTACATGTCTCTGAAACAATTTGCCAAATAAAAACTGCCAATAGACAAATAAAAACATATTCAAATCACAAGTAATCAAAAAATGTAAAATAAAACAAGGGACTATTTTTCTCTTATAAAATTGGAAAATATTTACAACAATATAAATATCTGATGTTGGCAAGGCTATGGAAAATGGACATGCTTATATACTGCGGATAGTGGTATATGATAGACAACTCAGTGCACTGATAAAGTGGTCCAAACTCTCTGGAGGAAAATTTGGCAATAAATATCCAAATCCTAAAAATAATTCTTCTGACTCAGCAATTTCACTTCTAAATTATGTTTGGACAAGCAAATAAAGACTTGAGTATTTTACAATAATGAGACATTCACACTATTTAAGCCATGTTGCTGTTAGAAATGGCAACATAATCTGTTTCACTCCCAGAAATTTATGAGCTAAAACACTGAAACAAGTAACACATCACTATGATTTTTAAGGTATATGTGCAAGCACCTGTGTTTGTGTACTTGCCTGAAGAATTCAAACAGAAATGTTAAAAGTCACTGAGTGGAGTTTTTGGGGTCTGGGGTGTTTTGGGGGGTCAGAAGGAATGACTGCATTTATCCTTTTCTTACCAGAATGCTGTTTGTTTTTTTGTTTTTGCTTTTCTTCAATCCTCACTCAGGATATGCTTTTATTATTATTTTTTTTTTTTAGAAAGAGGAAAAGAGAGAGAAATATCCATGTGAGAAAGAATCATCCATCAGTTGCCTCCCCTATGTGCCCCAACTGGGGATGGAATTGGTAACCTAGATATGGGCATTGACCGAACTGATCTATCAAGTGGGGGTGTCCAAGAAGAGAAGGAATAAGGTGGCAACATTAGAAAGGGCTCGCTGGCCTCCAGCAAGCCGACCCTGGTCCAAGTGTGGCAGCTGCACAGTGCCTCACATGCACCCCCTCCCCCAACCTCTCAGCCCACTCAACCTTTTGGTGTATGAGAGGATGCTCCAAACAACTGAGTCACCCAGCCAGGGCCTCTTTTTCTTTCCCTACACTGGGCATGTATTCCTTGTGGAAAAACAAAGGGGTACAAAACAATGCCTTTGGAAGCAGGTAGAGTCTGGTAGCCACCAGGTGAGGCTGTTGTCACAGTTGAGGAGTGGTGAGAAGGGGTCTCAGCTAACCATTGGCCCCTGGCCCTCCACGAAGAAAGATCAGGTGCAGCAAGGGGGAGGAGCTGGGAAGAAGAGACAACGGAGCCTGCGTGGGCAGCCTGGCAGCCTCCCAGCCTATGCCTCCTTTCAGAGTTGACACCGGTCAAGGTCCTTGCCCAGGCGGTGGTGCGTGGGGACGCTGCGGGCTGCGCTGGCAGCGGTAGGAATGTAACGGCTTCCCAGGTCTCCTACCCCAGACCCCACCCAGGACTGGGTCCCCAGGACCCAGCTACCAGACCCTGAGAGCAAGCGGAGCTGTGCGTGCAGGAGAGCAGCTCCGGGTCACCTGTTATGTTGCAGCCTGTGGCCCACCAAGGAATGCAGCTCTAGACCAGGGCAGGGCTCAGCTGAGCAGCCAGGTGGGCAGCCTTCATTCCCCCACAAGGTGTCCCGTTCCTCTAATTGCCATTTGGAGAGTCCAAAGCTGATTCCTCTCCAGCAATCAGTCTCTTCAGCTCGGCACCTGGCTGGCAGCCCACTTGTCCTCTCACAGCCAGGGTCCCCTGGGGGGGGGACCTCTCCCAGGGTCCTGGGCACAGGGGACGGACCTAGAGCAGGGTACTGAGAGCACTGGAGGCTGTAATCCTGGCTTCACTGCGGCCAATAGCTTTCATCTCCGAGCCTCAGTTTCCTTGTCTCTACAAGGCAGTGGTTCTCAACCTTCCTAATGCCGTGGCCCTTTAATACAGTTCCTCATGTTGTGGTGACCCCCAACCATAAAATTATTTTCGTTGCTACTTCATAACTGTAATTTTGCTACTGTTGTGAATCGTAATGTAAATATCTGATATGCAGGATGTATTTTCATTGTTACAAATTGAACATAACTTAAGCATAGTGATTAATCACAAAAACAACATGAAATTATATATGTGTTTTCCGATGGTCTTAGGCGACCCCTGTGAAAGGGTCGTTCGACCCCCAAAGGGGTCGCGACCCACAGGTTGAGAACCGCTGCTATAAGGGCTTGTTTCCCAACATTGCTGCAAAGGTTAATAACCGACTTTCACAGAGGGCCTCCTACGGCCAGATGGTGCATAAGCTCAAGGAATTCTCAAGCAACCCTAGGAGGAGGGTACTATTGTTTATCGCCCTTCTCAATTTCAGCCCAGGAAACTAAGATCCCGAGTTTAGGAAACTTGCCTAAGAACACAGAGTAGGAGGGAGTGGGGAGGGAGCCAGAGCCCACACCTGTTAAGTCCCGGTCTGGGATTACTTGTAAACTCCGTCTCTGTCCACCTAAGCAGGTGGCAAATGAGGGGCCCCAACAGGTCCGGGCGGGCCTGGGCTCGGAGCGGGGCAACCCCAAGAACTAAGTCGTGGGGTCCAGGCTCCTCTTGCACAGAACCAACAATAGGGTAGTTTTCACCGTCCCTGGCACGGGGCACGGCACTTAGAAAAGGGGGGCGCGTTGTCCCTCTGTCACGCACCATCCCTGTCTTGCTCCTCTTCTTTTCCAAACCTGCTTTCTCTTGTGTAAACATGGTCTGTAACGCCCACCCCAGGGGCTCCACGTCCTGCCCGGGGACCCTACCCAGCGCCCTGCGGCGGCCCTTTAGCCTAAAGACCCCACACCAGGCTGGAGGCTCCGCTGCCCCAAAGGGAACCCCGAACCCAGACCCCAGGCCCCCGCATTCCCACGGTGAGGCTCGTCGGCCTCGCGGGAGCCCCTGAGACTAGAGCCCCCCGGAGCCGCGAGCCGGAGCAGCCTGATTTCCTGGGGAGAAGGGGCGGATCGGGGTGCGCCGGGACTCACCTGGCTCGGAAGGAGGGGCAGCGGCCGCGGGCCTGAAGGGACCTCTGAGAGCTGGGCTCCTGGCGCTGGGGCTGCCCCGGGAGGCGGAGAGGTGGGACCTGCCGCGGCCAGTCCCGGGCCGCGTCCAAGGCCAGAACCCTGGGAGGGAGAGGCGCCGGGCGGGGCGGGGCGGGGGCGGGACGCGGAGCCGCGGAAACTCTATCTGGACGGCGGTGGGAAGGACTCGCCTAACCGTGAGGGGCAGGCGGGGCGCTTCTCTCACCCTCGGGGTCTGCTGGCTACGGGTCCTTCCAGAATCCACAGAGCGTGGGCTTTGAAAAGGAAACTCTTGCCAAACCCGGCGATTTTCACCCAGTCACTCAAAAACAAAGGCCACGTTCCTACCGGGTGCTGTGGACACAGGTAGAACCAAACAAAACCCGCCGCCTGCGCCTCCACGCGCCCGAGATGCAGTCACTGCGCGTCTTGGTGCCGATGGGGTTCTGCCTGCTCAGTGTCCGCCCGCCCTTCGCGGCAAGTCCCCTCCTCGCTCTGCTTCCACTCAGTCTGGATGCCAGGACCCCTGCCGACCCCTGCCCTGGCTCCCGACCTGACCAATCCTGTCTCGGGCAGGGTTATGGTTTCCCTCTGGACCAAAAACAGCCCAGGGAAAAAGAATGCAGAGGAGAACACACCTGCCCATGTGTCCTGCCTTCCAGCCTGTGCTGCGCTGCCTCCTTCCACCCGGAATGCCTTCCTCACACCCGCCCTGGACCCCTCTGTGCCCTTCCTGGCCTGGCTTCTTTTCAGGGCTCTCGCTGCCTGAATTCCAGCCACCCGGACCCCTTCCTCTTCAGTGCCTGAACACATCAAGCTTGCTCCAGCCTCCAGGCTTCTACATTAGCCTCTGCTGGAACGTTCTTCTCTCAAACACTACAGAGGCTTGCCCTCTCTCGCCTTCACATCGTGGCTTACACGTCAAATACCTGATGCAGGGCCTCAGAGAAGCTGTTCTAGGTCACACGGTCTAAAGTCCCTCAGCCGCTCCCTGTCACATCACCCTCTGATACCTCCTTCACAGCACTCACTGGATAGCTGAGGTTTTCTTGTTCATTATTTGTTTATTACCTGTCTCTACCACTAGCTTCTACGCTCTTTGAGGGCAGGAAACTGGTGTGATCAATTCACTGTTGTGTTCCCAATACACAGTGATGGCACCTCGTAGATGCTGAATGTTTGTTGAATGGCTTAATGCCCACATGCCAGGACGAACACCCAACACTGAGGTGGCCCATCTCTACGGAGCCTTCTAGCTCATTCTCGGGAGCTGTCCCCTGATCTTCCTGCTCCAGCCTCCAGGACTCCTGGCTCTCCCTCACACACACCAACCTTCTTGCCTTATAAACTTCCCACGCACTAATTCATCCTCTTCCCCAAGGGAATCTCATTCACATTTCAGGGGTTCCTACTTAAATGTCACATCTTCAGGGCAGCTTTCCCTAAGCACACATCACCGGGACAGATTATATGACTACAGAGGGGCCTCTAACTTCCCTTCATGCACCCCCTTCGGTTGTAATTTTATCCCAGCTTTTGGGATTATTTGATTGACATGCCTCCCCCTCTAGAATATGAAGGCAAAGACTATCTTGGTCCCCAGGAATTCCCCCAACATTTAGTGTAATGGCTTGTGTTCCAAAGGTGCTCAATGAAATTTGTGGAATGAATCACTGAATGTCAGGGGCCTGGAATGGGAAAGTAGTGTGAGCAGAACTGAAGCTAGAATAGAGAAGGCAGAATAATAGGTGGCAACAGGAACCACCAAAAGGATGACTAAGAGACTGGACACCCTAAAAAGGTGCTAGAAAATCAAAAAAGAACCCATAATCTTACAGGGTATAAGGAGCAGGGAAGTGGGGGAGTTGAAGCAGAAAGTTTAGCAACGCTGCCACCTGCAGTAACATGGAAAGAGGAAATGTGCCAAATGAACTGGGTAATCTGGTAAGGACATTTCAGGCAGATTCTTGAAGTTGTTTCCTAGCTTCTTCTTGCTGCTTATATTAAAAAGCGAGAAAAGAGAGATAAGCCAAAAGGACTGTTAAATAAAAGGGACCAAAACTTGCTGGTTTAAAAAATTCCCAGCTTTTCCAAATATCAAATGATGCTTAAATTAACTAACAACTTCCAGGCAACAATGCAGTCCAGGGCCATGCCAGGAAAAGATGGTTTAAAGATGAAGCCAAGGGGTGGCTGTGAAATCCTTTGTTAAGTTCTTAAAACATCAAAAGTGGCACCTCAGAGTTTTCAGTTAAGCAGGAGGACCTCCAAGAATCTTGAAATTGTCATTTAGCCAAAGCCCAAGGTAGAGAAGAACTAATCTCAAAGAGATGCCAGTTGTTCAGAGGAGTGAACCTCAATAAGATTCACGGAAAACACACACAGTTTTTTCAGAGAATTGTATTGGTAAAATAGTGCCTGTTCGGAGCTTGGACTAAAAGAATGAGAGATAGTACAAAATAAAAAGACTTCTGGAGCTGCCCACCCCGATTCTACTGGCAATAAGCAATCCCAGAGAGTACATGGAAGCAAACATGGGCTGCATTTCATGGAAACAAACGGCATGACTAGAGAGCAGAACAAAGATCCCAAAGGTGGAACCAGAGAGGCCCACCTTTGCACAGGAATATCTAGAGTGGTTATGCTATGCCTGTCCCACCATTGTATGCTGGGGAGGGGGGTGTAGGAGTGTATGCTGCGGCGGGGGGGGGGGGGGGGGGGGGTGTCAAAGAGTACAGACAACTTGTCTCTGGAACTCATGGGTCTATAAATTGAGAGCAACTAGCAGGTACACTAAATGAAATACACCCAAGGAGCCTCCTTCACATCAGAACCTGATTTGGATGCAAAGATTCTGCAGTAGGATGGGACTGTTGGCAGGGGTGGGTATTGGGAAGGGTGTGTGTGTTTTGCAAGTGGGAGGACAGTAAATAATTTGTGGCCACTGCGTGAACTGTAGTAATTTTTAAACTCTTTCACACTCTCTCCATCAAGAGGAGGAGTACAATTCCTTGAGCCCTTGAGCATTTACTGGACTCAGTAACTTGCTTCCAACAAGTGAAATAGCGTAGAAGTGACAGTGTGTGGCTTTTGAATCTATTATTCCATGGACCAGATAGAGAAATTGGGCCTGTGGTCAGAAGTGGCAGAAGACAGCTCTTCTGTATCCTAGAACTCTATGAAAACCTCTGAATGAGTCATACTGAACACCCCTCGGCCAGTTCAGTTCACTGTGCCAGGAATGCTCCTTCCCTTCATCTATCTAAGCTTATGCTTCAGGGATTGGCTTATGTATTATCTCTTTTGGGAAGCTTTCCCCAGCCTTCTCCCTTGGAAATTCCCATATGTATAGTACAGATCACATTCTAATATAATTTTCCAAATGCTTGTCTGTCTCTCTCAACTGTAAGGCTCCTGAGGGCAAGGACAGGGACTACTTCATCTGTGGAGCCCAGAGCCCTGCATGGGACCTGACTCAAAGGCACCAGTGGCTGAGTGTGGATTGAGGATGTGCTCAACAGAGAGAGCCTCTGCCAGAACTTTCTGTGGGTCCCTAGGTGGCTGGGAGGATAGTGTGTGCTTGCACAGTCCTATGTTCTGGTTAAGGGGATGGGGCGACTGTTCCAATCCAGGGGCAGTTTAGAGGATGAGTCTGCCCAGGGCCACATGGGTGGGTGACCAGGTGGCTAGAGATGTGGGTTTGCTTTCTGTTGTGTAAGGATGATTCAGCTTGTCCTTTGGGAACTTAGTAACTGGATGGCGCTATGTGTACCCTGCAAAGGAAACATTAACTTGGCAAGGTCTATGACCTTTGGGAAATCAAAACAGGCAGGACACATGACCTGAACTTTCTTTTCAAATCTGGGGCCAGTGTTCCCCTTTGCTCAACTTCTGTGGCCTCCTATTCAGATGCAAAGTGAGACCACCCCATACTTCCACTTTGCCTTGTGAATTACTCATGGTACCACCTGATGTCCCATCCCTTAGAACCTTCCCCCAGTGGGAACCTGGGATTCAGGATGGCTTTCCTTGATGATCCCCCTGGAATATCAAGGCCAACATGCTATTTTACATATTGTTTTAGTCCATTCTGGCTGCTATTACACAATACACACTGGGTAGCTTATAAACAACAGAAATTTATTTCTTACAGTCCTGGAGGCTGGAAGTCCGAGATCAGGGTACCAGCATGGTTGGGTGAGAGCCCTCCTCTGAGTCACAGATTTCTCATGTGTCTTCACATGAGCTCCATATGGTCTCCATAGGGGGCATGGAGCATTTGCCACATCCAAAGGAGGACAGTGTGGAGAGAGGGCTGTTTGAGAGGAGTTGTGACCTTGGGCAAGGACACGGCCAACTACGAGGGAGAGCCAGGAGAATAAAAACCCATCTCATTCTCTTCCCTCTCTCCTCAGATCTCCTTCCAGGACTCTCTCATGTTTGGGTAACTGGCAGTCACGGATAAAGAGGCTGGTAGAAGCAGTTCTTCCAGGTCAGACTCCCGAGCAGCAAGCAGCAATGACAGGAGGAGTGGATGAGCAGATACCATCCAGTTAGGAGAAAGCCCACCCAAGTTTAATGGAGGGAACTTACTATGAAGCCATAGTTACAGAAGCATTAGAAGAACTAAGGGTGCAGACAAGAAATAATGAGGCAACCCAGAGCTTAGCAGCAGACAAGAAGCTGAAACCCCTAAGGCCAGGTGGTCTGACAAAGGGAAAATGAGGTCACTAGTGCCATTCATATTGCCAAACCCAACGCACACACTTTTCCCCCCATCTTGACCTCTCCATAGAAGTCAATACTGTTGGTCCCCTGTGTCAATCATGGGCCTGGTTGTTCAAAACACTTGCCCTCATTTGCTCTGTATTGCAAAGCTCTGAATTGGAGTCATCCAGCAGGGGGAGAAAAACAAACATAAAAGAGAACCACCTAGGAACTGGGACCAACAGGGTGGCCCAGGGAGAGCTGAGATCAAGGGCATCAAGCCTCTCCTGGAAATGCAGCCTGAAGCACAGATGATGCTCATTCTTTCCCATCTCCCCCAGGGCTTCCCAGAGCTTCCCAGGCCTTGAACACCCTGGAAGGCACTCACTTGACAGCAGTTGAGAAATGTGGTTCCCTGAGGCCAGGCACCTGCAGTATGGAACAGGGTGAGGGGCAAGGGAGAAACAGAGGAGTGAGTAACAAGGCACATGACTGACACAGCGGGACAAGAGCTTTGACTGCTACAGAGAGGACAAGATGGGGAAGATAGTCTGTGTATTATATTTGGCAACATGAAAGGTATTGGTGATGTCAGTGAACACTGTGTCTGGAGTAACAGGAGCATAGCCATCTTGGAGGGAGTAAGAAACAAGTGTGTGATGATAAAAACATGGAGGCAAGCACTTGTGGCATTTTTGGCTGTGAAGAGGAAGATAATGAGAAAGGCCAAGATGGGAGAAAGACCTGGAGTCAAGGAAAAGAGTTTTTAATGAGAGAAACTTAGTGTAAAAAGTCTATGGGAAGGATTCAGTTGAGAAGGAAAAACTGAATGTACAAGGAAGAAAGGGGAAAATTAGTAGTGTCTGTGGTCCCTAAACAGGTGGGAAGGGAAGGCATTTAAGAACAGATTCACGGAGTGTTCTTCAATGACACTAACCAGAGGGAAGCAAGGCAGGATGGATTGGGTGGGATGGTTAGATGGATATGTGGATGGATGATGGGTAGATGGATGGATGTATAGATGGATGGAAGGAAGGAAGGAAGGAAGGAAGGAAGGAAGGAAGGAAGGAAGGAAAGAAAGAAGGAAGGAAAGAAGGAAGGAAAGAATGAAGGAAAAAAGGGGATATGGATGTGTGGGTAGGTGGATAGATGGACATGTAGACATAGGAATGAGTGATGAATAGATGGGTAGATGAATAGATGGATGGGTGGATAGATGAATGGTGGATTTCCTTTGCCTGTTTCATGTTGGTTCAAGGTGATAGATCTCACCTCATAGCTTTCCTTCGCTCTCTAAGCATCAGGTGAGATCATCTTGTGAGGTAGGAGGGGGGAAGGTGGTTGGTTTGTGAAAGTTTGAGAAGCCAAGGCAGTGTTGAAGGCTCATTTGATATTGGTGGTCATGATTAGTACCCATCTGTACTATTTTGAGACCCTTTTCTAGCAGCACCAGGTACTCAAAGAGGAGGTACTACAGAAAAGTAAAGAGAGCTTTGTGTTCATCCACAGCTGGAAATTTTCCCAGATGATTTCAGTGAAAAGCAAAGGGCAGTAGTGAACTGCTGTATCTAAGCTGGACAAGGAAATTGCTGATTGGTGAGGGAAATTATAGAGGTCAATGAACTAGATAGAGGTTCCTGAAGGCCAATGAGTGGTCATGCTGGGACAGTTGAACCAGAGGCTGAATGAGAGAACATGTGAGCAGAAAATGGGATGCCTAAATCAGTGGCTCTGGAAGTGGAGGGGGCCTAGGTGACCACAGTTGTAAGATAGGGTCATGAGAAGGTTATGGCAGCAAGGGCCCTTTTGAGACTAGCACTAGGAAGAAGCACACATTTTTATATTCCCTGTAATTGATGTCTTTCTATTTTTGGACCAGCAACTACCATTTTTAATTGCTTTAGTTTTCATGCTTTATATTTCAATTTACTTTATTAAAAACTAGAGGCCCAGTGCACGAAATTCGTGCACTCAGGGGGTCCCTCAGCCCAGCCTGTGCCCTCTCACAGTCCGGGACCCCTTGGGGAATGTCTGACTGATGGCTTAGACCTAAGCCGTCAGTCAGACATCCTTAGCACTGCTGAGGAGGCGGGAGAGGCTCCCACCACCACCGCTGCGCTCACCAGCCGTGAGCCCAGCTTCTGGCTGAGTAGCGCTCCCCTGTGGGAGCACACTGACCACCAGGTGGCAGCTCCTGCATTGAGCGTCTGCCCCCCTGGTGGTTAGTGCATGTCATAGCAACCGGTCATTCTGCCGTTCAGTTGATTTGCATATTAGCCTTTTATTATATAGGATAATTACCTACCCTATGATCCAACCATTTCACTCCTAGATACTTTAACCAAGCCAATAAAATATACATCCACACAAAGACTTATAGAGTGTGCACAGCAGCTTTATTCATCACAGCCAAGACCTGGACACAACCCAATTGCACATCAACAGGAGAAAGAATAAACAAAGTGTGATATAATTATACAGTAGTATATGGCTTACTAGCATCAATGAAAAGGAGCAAATAGATGTGGCAACATTATGTTAAGTGAAAGAAGCCAGACTCAAAAGGGTGCACACTGTATGATCCATCTATAGGATAGCTAAGGTCAGACAAAACCAATCCATGGGGTAAAAGTCAGATAGCGGTTAACTGGGACAGGGTGCAAGGGGATTGACAGGAAAGGGTCACCAGGAAACCTTCCTAAAGCTTTGTGGGTGGTGGCTACAACACATTATGCAATTTTCAAAACGCATTAAACTGAACACTTAAGATACGTGTATAGAAATTATTAAATGGCTATAAACTAATACAAAATATATGTATATGCTCAGTATAAAATGTAAACCAATCCAAAGGTAGATAAAGAATAATCCTCCCCACCCCATCCCCCACACACATTCACCCCCTTTGGTCTTCCCTGGCATAACTGATGTAATTACTGTTTATTTTACCAAATTGAAGTCATTGTTACTGTGCTTGTTACTCTGCAATGCCTTTTCTCATTAAAAAATGCATCACACACCTACCAGTGTGGCTCAGTGGTTGAGTGTTGACCTATGAACCAGGAGGTCACGGTTTGATTCCTGGTCAGGGCACAAGCCCAGGTTTTGGGCTCAATCCCCAGTGTGGGGTGTGCAGGAGGCAACTGAGCAATGACTCTCTCATCATTGATGTTTCTATCTCTCTTTCCCTCTCTCTTCCTCTGAAATCAATAAAAATATATATACTTTTTAAAAATATGCATCTCAGTTTCACTTTCCTCCCATGCAGAAGATTCCCATCCCAAGGACACCAGCAGTAATCACCACTTCCTTTATCCCACACCACCGGACAACAGTGTAGGAATAACAGTACTGACACTTCTGACTATTTGATGACTGAAAAGAGTTTAAGAATTTTTTTAGTGCTCCTCTTTATATTTCCAGAGCACTCCATTGAGTGCATGCACCATCATTTCCTAATAAGCTCACAACTGATGGACATGATGACCGCAGGTGGGCATACCATGGTGTGGTCAGCATCCTGATGTACATCACATGGGGTTTCAGTACCTCCACCCCAAACCACAATACTGTAGCAAATATCCTTATGTGCTAGAACTCATTCTGTAGGCTAGTTTCCCAAAAGTTGAATTGCTGCATTAATGGTATAGATTGTTTTGATCTTAATAGAGATGATCAAATTTGCTTTTTAAAAATATTATAACATTTTTATCCCCTCCTTACACCCCAGTGTAAGAGAGCAGGTGACTTACCAACACTGGATGTTATCTGACTTTAATTTTTGTCCATCAGTCCCGCAAAACTGGAATCGCACTATTGCTTTAGGATTGCAACAAAGCAGGGAAAATGATCATCTTTTAGGATGTTTACTGATGATCTGAATTCCTCCTCTGCATTTGCCTGTAATTTTCTTGCATTTTCCTTTTTATGGGGGGGGGGGGGTTTCTTGTTAATTTATAGAAGCCTTTTGTATATTAGACTTAAACTCTTTGCCTACCTCGTATCTTTTGCTTTTTGATAGGTGAAAGTGTGCATACACACATACCGAGGAAGTTAGAGACCCTGTAAAGGACATAAGAAAGCTCCAAATCATAATTAATATCATCCAAGAAATAAGAAAGGCTCTTACATTCTGAAACAAGAGTCTAGTGAAAAATAAATGATTTGAGACAGTCTCAAGTAGTGGTACTGTGTACCTTCTTCCTCATGAGCCCCCCTCACCCACAGAAGGTAAGCTCGCCTGCTCTATGTAGGAATTGCAGGACCATAACAACCAGATGGAAGGGACTCTTGTTGCCATTGCACTGAATGGAAAAAGCATGTGTCCGTACAGATGGGGCGACACTGAAAACCAAAATCCAAACAGGTCATCTACAAAGAAATGGGGGTGCAGATACAGTCGTGTTCTCAAAGGCAAGAACCAATAGCCCTCAAAATTCTGAGGGAAGTTACTTTCAATCACATATTTTATTTCCAACTCTAAGTGAAACTGAGAGTGGAAGGAGTACTTTTTAAAACAAACAAATACTACACTTTTACTTAGAAGCCATTGGAGTACAGGATCCAGAAAAATCAACAAAATAAACCAAGAAACAGCAAGGTTTGGATCAAGACAACAAGGGGACCAGGACAAGAAATGGGCAGAGGTTGGTCTCAGGGTGACAGGCCAGACAACAAGGAGTCCACATGGAGAGGGGCCCAGACGTGCCCAGACAGGCAGGGACAGAACCTCCACTTGGTGAAGCACCCGAGGAGAGTGTCCCTATGCACCTGCAGGTGTGATGGGGCATTCTGAAAAACTTCGAAACCAAAATCAGTTACAGCGAAAATGAAGCAAATTTAAAACTCTACGAATAACAACAACAACAAGATTGGACAAGAAAAAATTCCTACTGTGGCCTCTCCAGTGCATAGTATCACATAGTCATAACAGATTATTAATTTTATTACAGACTACTAATTTTACCAAAATTTTGCTATGCCCATATTGGGAGGCTGGGGGAGCAGGTGGGAGTGGGGAGGGAGAGATGACAGAGAAGCGGAAGGTCACTGTAAAGGACTAAATCCTCATTTGCCATAACAGACTCTCAATAGGGCATTTCAAAACGTGTTCCTTGAGCAATAGGATAAGCACATTATTTAGATACAGTGATCAACTCAGTTAGTATTTAACCTGTAGTTGTGAAATACTACTTCTGGCAGGCACTGCTGCAGGCGCTGGGGACCAACACCTGAAGGAGGGAACACGAACCCCACAGGAAGCAGAGCCAACGGAAGTGGACGGTGGGGTGTGGAGAGCTGGAATTTTTGTCAGAGGCTTTTAGTGCTGCTTGGATGTTTAATTATGTCCATGTATTGTTTTTATAAAAACAAGCATAATAACTTTCAGAGACTCATTGATTCCTACCCACTTTCTCCCTTACCTTTCTCTTCTATAGGGACTAGAAAATTAAAATAAAGGATTTCCTCTCTCTCTCTCTCTCTCTCTCTCTCTCTCTCTCTCTCTCTTTTCACTTCAAAGTGTTGGATGGGCTTTCTCCGCTAATCAGAGGGGCAAGTGGGGTGAGGGGTTTCTGCCTTATATACTTTTCTGCCTAGAGATTTTTAAATTCCTCCGCCGAGTATCTTGGTACAAATTAATTTTCAAGGTCCCCCTTTTACTTTGTTGTGGCTTTCCAGGAATTTGTGAGACGTTCCTGGCACTTTTATCTTTCCAAGCCCTGAGACTGCTGGCTTGTCTGTTTAAGGGAGTGAAATAAAACTGCCTTTATCCCTTTTCCCCCTTTTTCCTGCATCCCCTCATTAGGGAGGCTTTTAACCATTTGCTCCCAAGTGTCCTTGGTTTGGGGAAGATAATGGCTTGTTATTTATTAGCCAGCTGCAAGCTGTCCAAATTGCTCGGCCTTGTTCAATTTTCTTGTCTCAGTTTCCCTATTCCTCCTGCCCTGGAATGTTCCTAGCTTCTTGCTATCCTGTAACACACCTATCCCCGCCTCCTCTCCTTTGCCCTTCACCACACTATTTTCTGTGTTCATGGGACATTGCCAACATTGTCCAAGGCCCTTGGTGGGCAGTGAAGAGCTACACAGTGAGGCGAGCCCGCGGTCTCTGGAGTGAGACCCTCACGGGGCTGATGTACTCATTGTCTCCCCTCTGGTGTCTCGTACTTAGCTGACTCCTGTCCTTCATTTAGATGCCGACTGGAAGTGCTTCCCATTGTCCCCTTTCCTAACCCCAATATAGTTCCTTCCAGCTCTGAGCAGCGTCTGAAATTGTCATGTTTATTAATGCAGTTTTACTCACTGCTTTGCCCTGTTCCAACTCCTTGAGAGCGGGACCATGTCTACAACAATGCCTGGCACACAGTAGAGGCTCAGTAAATGCTTGTGGGAAGAATGATGCCCTATGCTCTGACACTCATTCCCCCGAAACTGCACCTGGGAGGGTCATGTGTACAGGAGGCTGGTGGTGCCTGGGCCCAGCAAGCCCACCTGCTCCCTCTTCCTGGCCTTCCCTTTAGTTTCAGAGGAGAGGTGTCTTTCACCTCTCTGGGGTTCCCCAGCTCCCTGGGCTCTCAAACGTCTAGGAGGCCTCCTTTATCCTTACTCTCTCTTTCTCCACCTTACCACCCTCCATTGATTGTTGCTAAAAATCCCTCCTTCGCCTTTGTCTCACCCATCTCCTCCCCCCCTTTGTCATGTAAACCTCTGAAATATAGGCTCTTCTCAACTTGGGACTTGAGGAAAGATTCACAGAGTCAGTAACCATTAGAAATACTGCACAGGAATTTGTCTGTTCTGCTCACAAGTGGGGTTTCATCCCAGAGAGAGGATTCATAGCTTTAGAGTCTTACCTCCAAAAATTAAGAATCTTGGGGTGTTTACTCCATGTTAGTTATGAAAGCAACTGTTTATTAAAGACTATATTTCCAATGGAAGGGATCTTCAGAGGCACTTGCCAAGCCTTGTGTCAGGAACTCGGCTTTGAAGGCTGCATGCCTCTTCCTGGGAGGTTATTGGGCCAGTTCTGGGCTGGACACTTAGAGAGGGAGAGGGCCCTGGAGGGTCAGCCATGCTCATGGGAAGGAGGGTAGGTGCATGTGGGGTGGGGGGTTGATGATGGTTATCTTTATCTCAACTATAAGTACCATTGCATGGTTCTGCCAAGCTCTTTCCCTTTAGCCATGAGGCCAGCAGGCTCCAGATAAGAGCTGCTGGAACTCCTTCAACTGATCCATTCAGGCATGCATTTTAAGCCAATAAACATTCATTAAGTCATATCCTGTGCTTGTGAGGTCTTTGAGCACAGAACTACAGAGGGACAAGAATCCTATATAATAAAAGGCTAATGTGCAAATTGTCCCCACGGGCGGGAGTTCAACCAACTGGGAGTTAGATGTGCGCTGACCACCAGGGGGCAGCGTGGAACATGGTGGGTGCTGGCAGCTGGTGGCAATGGAGGAGCTGCCGGCCCCATGGCAGGATGGTGGAGAAGGTGAGTGGGTGGTGGCAGGCAGCCGGGGGAAGGGAGGCCCCAGCCAGCAGCCAGCAGCCACTAGGGACCCTACCCGTGCACAAATTTCATACCCTGGGCCTCTGGTTACTCTAGAGCACTCATGTAGTACTTACTGTGTGCCAAGCACTTTTCATATCAATCAACTGTTTTAAGCACTTTTCATATCTGTCAACATCATGCTTCATTGCAGAACATGAGAGGCATGCTCATTAAGTTCACGAAAGAAACATAAAAAATGAGCTATTGTTTTTATTGTACAATTTTGGGACAGTGCAATGAAAAAAATCAGAATATATAATTATTAGAAGAGATAAAGTATTACTAGTTACAGACATGTTGATTTTGATCCATAGACAATCTAAGAGAGTAAACAGACAAACTATTAAAATTAGTAAGTAAAGTCCCACAAGCTTTATGGAGTGGGATGAGCTTCTTCCTATCTCTTCTCTCTCGTCTGAGTCTCGCAGAACCTTCTGAAAGTCGGGGACCCCCTGCCTTGGCAGCTGGAAGGTATGTCATGAAGAGCCAGGAAGAGAGTGGATATGAAGAAACTGTGATCACAGGGCACTTTGGAGAATGTATAGATGGGTGTTCACGTGGAAAGTTAGCAAGATTTTGACAATCTAGTAGGTGCATTACCTTAATGGTCCTAGAAGAGTGGCTGGAACTAGAAGGCAAAGAATAGCGGGAGTGGCCCATTCGGAAGAGAAGGTGGGGCTGAGAGGCAGCACATTCAGTGGCAGGAACTTATGGCCTCCCCTTGCCCCATTTTTCTTCACTCCCCGTACCTAATCCCACTTCCGATAGCACTTCTTGATTTTGCTTTGGAAAACTGCAGGTCTCTATTGCATGCAGTCATGGTGAAAAATCAGCCTATGAAACAAGCCAGTGAGACTCTGGGTCCCCAGGAATCTGACTCCTGTGTGGTTGCCCTGTGCCCCCTGGGAAGAGTACTCGCCAGGTCTGACCTCACTCTGGTTCTGAAGAGCTGATTTTTCACTTCTTTGATTCTGTGAGCTACCCAACCCCCTCTTTGATTCTTGTTCCAGTCAACCAGACAGTTTCTGTTGCTTCCAATTAAAGACCTGCCAATGGAGCAGAGAGGTGAGGCTCCTGGGGAAATGGAGAGTGACACGTGCCAGGCTCTGGGTCACAGACCATAAATAAATATCTCGCTGTCTTTACATAAAATCCACATAAAGTAGCCATTGTTACCCCAATTTGCAGATGAGAAATTGATTGATCAATGTCACTGCAAGTGAATGACAGAGAGAAAGCCGTAATCTAGGTTCTGTGTCCTACGGTGTGTCAATGGATTTCCCCAGACCCTGTAGCATGTGCTCATGAGCTTGCCGGGTCTCCAGCCACCTGGAGTCAGGTGTTTGTTCACCAACTGGTTCAGGCCTCCCTATCTCCCCGCTTCTCCCAGTGCAGGACCTAATCTGTATAGAGGCCTTGGAAGGCATCCGGCTTTCATAAAATCCCAGCAGGTCTTACCCCTGAAACAATTTTGTCATTCAGCATTTTGACAAAAACAAAACAAAACACAATTTGAGCAATTTGGCCATGGTTTCATTTCCATATCTCTCTCCATTCTAATCGCAATCTTTCCCAAATTGTGTTTCAACATTTTTATTACATGCTTTCCCGTTTGGAAGTCTGATTTTTAAGCACACCCAGAGGACTCAAGTATACAAGTTGGCTCTTTGTTCATAATTAAAGTCAGTTAGGCTGGAAGCATTTCCAAGAGAGGCCAAAGTGCTTGCTGGCCACATTGGAAAATGAACTGTTTGACAGATTCTAAGGGCTGCCCTGCCCAACTCTCCAGGACGTGGGGCCAACAGAGCTGTGAGGGCTGAGCAGTGCTGGCGCCTGGGGGGTGGGGGTGGCAGCCCCCAGTCCTTCCCCTCCTGGCTCAGATAGAGTTGACCATCATTCCAGACTTGGCTTGCGTCCCAGCTGCACCACTGCCTCGCTGGGAGATCTCAGCCAGGTTACTGAATTACATCAAGTCCCCTTTTTCTCATCTGTCACATGATTTATCTTTAAGGCCGTGTTTCTCCACTTGACTCACTCATTTTTGGTCAAATTATATCTTTGTTTAAATATATTTTTGAAAATATATGTATATTATAACTCAAATGAAAACCCAGTATCAGTGCTGTAAGTAGAAGGTATATCTAAAAAAATAGCACAAGTATAGAATAACTAATATATAATGTAATCTCCTCTAACACCAGCCTGTGTACCACCAGTGATATGCTGACCCAGTTTTGGAAACATTGCTCTAAGGTATGTGGAATAGGACCTCAAATGTCTTCAGTCGGGACCTCCCCAAGTCCTCCAATTATCAGAGGTCTGTCTTTTATTCAATTGAAAAACAAACAGCCTGCATCTTTATTCCATGTGTTATAGCAACCCCCCCTTCCCTCTCCCCTGTACCTCTACCAGTATTCGTGTGGATTTCTAAAATGCTCATGTTTTCCCAGACTATGTGAGCTACCCACCTTTTTAATAGTGCCTATCTCCTAACTGGCAATCTAGGTTCCAACAAGGCCCGAATTTACATCCCAAACCTCTCTTCTGAACTGCGGGTTCCTACATCTAGCTATAGATTTGACAATTCCATTCGGATGGATATCTTATAAACACCTCAATCTTAGTATACTGAAAATAGGACTCTCCATCTTTGTCCTAAACCCAGTTTTCCCCAATCTTCCATAAGGGGTGGGGTGGGAGTCGTATTCCTCAAGTCCACATGCTCCTATGGGCCTGTTCACTGCTGTATTCCCCACTAAGAACACATTGCCCAGCACAAGGTAGACGCTTGTATTAGTCAGCCGAAGAAGCTGTTATACTGCAGTAACAAATGACCCCAAATCCTAGTGATTTAGAACAGCAAAGGTTTATTTCTCACTCATGTTTATGTCTCTCTCAGTTTAGCTGGGTCAGTTTCATGTCACCTTCATCCAGAGTCAGGGCTGAAGCAACGGCCCCTACCAGGCCATGTGAGTCTGATGGAAGAGGAAAAGAGCAATAATGTACCTACATGATGGCACTTAAGCTTATGCTACTGCTCACACCTCACTGGTTAAGACTGTCAACAGGGCATGGAAGTGTAGCCCTCCCATGGACTGCTGGAGAATAATAGCACGATATACCACGGGGCTTAATAAATACTTATTTAATGTTGACATATGAATACAGCTTCAACCATGGGTCTAGGACCTGGATTTCTTTGCAATTAGAAAATGGGCTTTATACTCGGGATTAACCTCTCACATGTGGACAAGGAGTCCTGGCTTCATATGTGGGCTGAGGTCTTGGCCCCGCATGTGAACTAGGGGTCCTGGCCTCACCACAAACCTGGGACAAATTTCTCAGCCTCAGGTCTAAAGGAAGGCACAGAGTAGGTCGTGGGTGTTCTGCTTTCTGTGTGTCCTCCTGGTTCCTGTCACCCACTTCCTGTTGGCAATGTTCCCCTAGCTTCATCCGGTGCCTCATGGGATAGGTCCCTGGGTGAGCTATGAGCTCCTCTGATGTTGTGCCTTGAGCCATGGACCTTCCAGAAGCCATTGGGAAAGGCCAAGTCCCCACCTCCATTCTCAGATCTGACCTGGGCATCAGACATCATTTTAACCCCCCTCCAGTCCTTGCTGAGGCTGGCTGGCACCATACCTCACTCCCCCTACGTGCCCAGAGAGGCCACAGGCCCGCCGGCGCTGTGGTAGGTCCACATCCTGAGCCCCTTTAGTCTGCCTCTCTCCACACAGGCCTGGGCCCCTAGCACACAGCCCAACTCCCCGAGGTCTCAGGGGCAACACATGGGGCTGGAGACTCACCACATCCCGGGACCTAACTGCCCAAGGCTCTCTGAAAACACGCATGGCCCCCGAGGTGGTAAATAGGACTGGAAGAGCCTTCTGTGGCTTGGCCTTCTGGAAACAAAGGCTGACACTGGGTCCCATCTAACAGGCCATCCTGGAAGGATCAGGCCCTGTCCAATCTTCCCTGAGCTGGGCTCTCCTGCAGGCGGAGACAGAGGGTGGGAAAACCAGGAAGTCGGGACCACAGGACACACAGCCCTGACAACTCTCCAGGTAGCTGAGGTTGGTACATGGCCACTGAGGGCCTCAAAGGCTAGTGGGGTGACAGAAACAGGAGCGATTACTACTGATACACCTGCACGGGTGCAAATGACACACACACAAGCCAAGTGCCTTTCCATAGGGTCCTCGTTAAAAAGACAAGGAGCACAGTTCAGCTGCCAAAAAGAACAAAGAGGCTCTTCACTCGTGGGCAGTGAGAGATCTCTAGGACATATTGTTACGTTTAAATCAAAAAAGCAGGGCACAGAACAACAAGAAAGGCATGGAGTAGACTATATATTCTATTGCTTGCATCTCCTATTGGCAAAACATGTAACAGATACTGAGAGAACTCATAAAAGTGTCTACAGGGGGCGCAGAAGAGCAAGCTAGGCAGGGATGGAAGAGTTCGTTTTTTAGAAGTAAACGTCTTTAAAATCATTTTGAACCGTGTAGACAGAGGATGCACAGAGTCGCCAATTGTCACAGACCTGGAAACTTTTAAGCCAGGAGCACTCGTTGTCACCCCCAACCCCAGCTTTCCTCCCACGAAGAACACCCCCACCCCCAGTTTTCCAGCTAGAGTCACACTTGGGGCTGAGATCATAACGCCTTAGAGCAGCTCATTTGTGTGGCAAGCGCGTCCTGCCGTCCTGGCTACAATCCTCACGGTGGCTGCCCTCCCAGAAGAGGAGAGGACAGTGAGCTTTGTCCTGCGGCAAATGGGGACACAGAGGCCCGGAAACTTGGGGTTGGCTCCGGGAGAGGCTCAGCCAGGGCCCCCGGCTGCTGCTTTGGTCTGCCTGCCAGAGCCCAGATTGCTATGGAGGGCCAGGGCCGGCCACTCTCCCATCAGTCCATGGGGACTGAGAGACCCGTGCACGGCCATCCTCTCCCGGTCACAGTCCTGTCCCCATCTTACCAACCACACTTCTGTGCCTGCTTCCTCTTCTCCATGCCTCCCTCTCTACTCTCTCCCTGTCTGCTTGGAGACAATGCAGGCTGTTGGTTCCAGAGACACGTCTGGGACTGCAGCCAAAAGTGTTTTGTCCAGAACTCAAAAGGGCTGTCTCCCAGGATGTGGACTTTCCTGCCGGGGAGCTCCAGCATCTAAAGGAGCCGGGGAAATGCCTTTGTGGTTCTTGGAAAGATTCCACCCCCTCTCCGCACCCCACCAGCACTTGCATAATTAGAGGGCATAAAGGAGGCCAGGACTCTTATCTTCAAGTACCATCCCCCCACCCTGATGGCCTCCTTAGACCCAGAACTTTTGCCCCCCCACTTTTTGATGTGCAATGTGAATATAGAAAGCATCGCCCTGGCCCATGGAGTGAAGGGTCTTGGATTCGATTCCAGTCAAAAGCACGTACCTCAGTTGCAGACTCAATCCTTGGCCCCAGCCAGGTCACATGTGGGAGGCAACCAATTGATGTGTTTCTCTCACATCAATGTTTCTCTCTCTGTGTCTCTCCTCCTCTCTTCCACTCTCTCTAAAAAATCAATGAAAAAAAAAATATCCTCAGTGAGGATTAACAAAAAAAAGAAAGAAAACATATATCCCTTAAGTGAACAGCTTGACAAATCTTACACAAAAATACCCACTAACCTTCACCCAGGTCAAGCCAATTTCCCAGTTCCTCCCCAACTTGTGTTGGGTCCTTCCCCTATAACCAATCCATTTCCTAGATCTGTCAGGGTTCTGTGTCCCTTATCCAATCCGATTCTTTCTCCAGGCTAGGCTCTGCCCCTGATGGTCCCCATCCTGGCTCCCACTGCACTTGCCTCATGTGGAAGCCCCTCCCCCTGTGTCATCTTTGCTTTAGCTGGGCATGCGCCCAGCACAGGAATTTCTCCTGCTGTTTTCATTCCTCCCCTAGTCATGACTGGTAACAATCCTTTCTGATCCATTTTGATCCTTTCTGCCTGCTTCAGAGATTAGGTTCCCTGGGGAGCCTATGAATGCTGCAATCTCCTAGTGAATCAGGCTCAGTGTCCAATTCAACTCCTTACTTTATTATACTTAACTAGAGGCCTGGTGCACGAAATTCGTGCATGGGGAAAGGGGGGGGGGGGCTCTCTCAGCCTGGCCTGCACCCTCTCACAATCCAGGACCCTTCCAGGGATGTCCAACTACCAGTTTAGGCCCGATCCCTGCAGTCGGACATCCCTCTCGCGATCCAGGACCACTGACTCCTAAAGGCTCACCTGCCTGTCTGCCTGATCGCCCCTAACCACTCTGCCTGCCTGCCTGCCTGATCGCCCCTAATTGCCTCTGCCTGCCTACTTGGTGCCCCTAACTGCTTGCCTGCCTGCCTGATCTCCCCTAACCACTCTGCCTGCCTGATTGCCCCTAACTGCTCACCTGCCTGCCTGATCTCCTCTAACTGTCTCTGCCTTGGCCCATGCCAGCACAGCTTCACCTGGAAGGACGTCTGGAATGATGCCTGCAAGGTCGTTCAACTGTCCAGTCAAATTAGCATATTATGCTTTTATTTATTATAGATAACATCTGATTCCCTTTGCTCCCTTCCTTTATTAATATCTAGCTACCTACAGTAACAAAAACACTCAAGTCTAAATACAATTGAATTTTTTTTATGAAAAGGAAAATGACCAAGAGGCGGTAAACCAAAATGACCAAAAGGATGGCGTGAAAAACCCTTTTAACTGAATTTAAAAGTTAATTTAATTTAAACTTTAAAAGTATCTGTCACAAGCCAGTAGCTAAAGTCAAGTTTAATTAATAAGTGCTAGACGCACCTTTATTCATGTCAGGCAACAGACACATGCTCAGTGAGCTAAGGATGCAGAAACCCTTCACTGAGACCCTTGGGATCAGCTCAATCTTGTGATCAGTTTTTCAAGGCCACATTATGTACTAGTATATACTCTATATTGGGTACAACCCCAGTGGGGGCGGGGCCAGCCCTACATAATCAAGCTCATTAGTATCTCAGCAGCCAAATAAGCTTCCCCAATTCTGCATATAAAGAGTACAAAGAGCTGACATTAGTTCCGGTCAGGTTTTGTTTCCCAATAAGTTTGCTACAAACCTGTGAAGAACTTTTAGATTTCAGGGCTTTTAGCACTTAGGAATTGCAGATATGTCGTACTGACGATCTATGCTGTCAATCAACATGGTCCATAAAAGTCTAGACAATGCCAAAAGACAGAGAAATGAGGCAAAATCATTGAAAAGGGAAGAGACAACATTTCCATTATATTAATTGTCCCTTTCAAAACAATAATAGAGTTGTACTTTTAAAAATTCAGTATTTGCCCATATATCTGACTATAACATATGTGTGTAACCATGGGTATAAGTTTGTGCGTGTATGTAAGAATGGGAGGCATCCTTTTTTTTTTTCCTCCCAGATGGAGACCAAGGACAGTTACAGTCCTTTGCTAATGATTTAATCCGGTCTTTTCTGTACGGCTCATTTCTAAGGCTCTCATTGTGTTGCTAGGGGAGCAGCCTTTGAAGGAGGGGGGTGGGCGGTCTGTGGCTGCTTTCTTGCCCAGCTAAGCCTGAAAGGGAAGCAAAAAAAGAGCACAGACTAAATACCACCCTGGATAGCGGTGTGATTTACTGATTCCATGCAAGTGGGCGGCAGGGGTGGAGGGGCGGTGGAGGAGTGGTGGTTATTCTTCGCTAATTAAGGGGCAGCCAGGAGGCATTTTCTTCTTCAGTGTGGTGAGAACTGTTTGCCTTTAAGAGATTCGAGTTTGTGTTTAACTCAAGAGATACTTTTGTCCATGCAGATG
This sequence comes from Myotis yumanensis, assembly GCF_028538775.1. Taxonomy (NCBI): domain Eukaryota; kingdom Metazoa; phylum Chordata; class Mammalia; order Chiroptera; family Vespertilionidae; genus Myotis; species Myotis yumanensis. The sequence goes on from NW_027223758.1 coordinate 64,878,353, forward strand.
GATTAAATTTTAAACATGAAAACATCAACAAAATCATTTCAATAAGATGGAGTAATAATTCTAAAAACTTGGAGGAGAAAGTTTTGCTTCTCAGAAGTCAGAGAGAGGTAAAACCTATCTGATTTAACTATGTGGGAAAAAATTCTTTTTAATCTATGCTTAAAAGCCCCACAAATATTAAAGGAGGAAGAAATCACTAGCTTAAAATTTGCACAACTGAAATGACCATCGGAAAGTGTTATGGGCTGGACTGTGTACCCCAGAAAAGGGGTTGAAGTTTTAATCCCTGTTACCACAGAATTTGACCTTATTTAGAAATAGGGTCTTGACAAAGGCAGTCAAATTAAAATAAGGTCATTAGAGTGGCCCCAACCCCATGTGCCCAGTGTCCACATCAAAAGAGAATTTGGAAGTAGAGACAGACACACACAAGGGGAAGAAGGTCATGTGAAGGTGCAGATTGAAGTGATGCATCTTTAAGACATGGAATGCCAATAATTGCTGGCGAACCCCGGAAGCTAGGAAGAGGCAAGGAAGGATGCCCCACAGGTTGCAGGGGTGGCATGCCTGCCCGCACCTTGATTTCAGACTCACTGCCTCCAGAACCAAGACAATGGCTTCCTATTGTTCTAAGCTGCTCTGTGTTACCCCAGGAAACTGATACAAATAGTTAATAGTATTTAAGCGTAAAAAGTTCTTACACATTAGCAATAAAAAGAATGAAAACCCAATAGAAAAATGATTACAATATATAAGTAAAGATGCCAAGAAATACATATACTATGATCTCATTTTGGAAGATAAGCAATGATAAGGAGATTGCATATATGCATATTATGTGAGCATATATATGTGTATATGTATATATATGTATATATATGTATATGTCTATGTCTAGGACAGTTTATTCTTATTTCAGCATGGGCAAAAATATAAAAGTACACCTGGAAACTTCTTATCATGTATTCTCAGAAGGCTGCTATAAGGATGGGGGTAAGGAGCAGAGGATGCCCAGCAAAATCATTTTTAAAAAATAGAGAAAGGGAAAATAATTATGTATAATATGCTTGCCATCACATATGTCTGAAAAATCAAGTTACATAACAGTGTGAATAGAGCAGGATTTCCATTTTAAATTTATTTTCCAGGGTTTTTCACAGATGCCAATAACAAATTTGAGAATGCAGTGGTTTCTTTTTTCCAAAAATAAAAGATGGAGGAAAATCTTCAAATATGACTTCCAACCCTCTTTTTTATTGAGTTGATTTATTAAGAGCTGGGTGGTTTTCCACCCAGTCTTCAATAAATATTTGAAGCTTTGCTAAGCTTAGGACAGTGGTCACAAACACAGCAGCCCCTCCCACCACAACGCCTTTTGGTCTTGAAGTTTTCTAGGAGATTCAGAGGCCTCATTTAAATAACAAAGACATTCTTCACGCAGGATCCCCAGCGCTTTAGAAGCTCATCCCCTGGGACAAAGGCCAGACAAATTGTTTAATATCCCACAGCCAGGGCAAAGGAATGAAATCCTGATACAAACTAAAACGGGATGAACCGCAAAAGCATTATGGTAACTGAAGGACACCAGACACAAAAGGTCACGGTGTAGGTTTCTTTTTATATGAAATAACCACAATAGGTGAGTCTGTAGAGACAGCACACATTGGTGGCTGCCAGGGGCTGGGGAAGGGAGAAGCAGGGAGAAACCACTCAGTGGGAATAAGGTCCAGCGGTTGAGCCAACCCTGAAGCCCCCTCTCAACCTCTCAAGAGAGATAATACATGTCCTTTCTGTTCACAGGTATTTCCTTGGCTGTTGTCTTATTTGCTCCCAAGAGATAATATGCCAAGGTGGCTGAGGCCAAACCAAGTTTATGGACGTTTCTTCAAGTTTGTTGCTCAGGGGAAGAGGGGAGAAACCCCCAGGGCAGGCATGCAGGGCTATGCTGGTCTGATCTAGTCCTCTCCCCTCATGGAGGCCTGGAGGCTACAGGGCCAAGGCGGAAGGCACAGGACCTAGCACTGGGATAGAGGTTGGCACCCCCCTGTGAGTCACAGTGAAAAAATGAGCGCGTTAGAAAGAGATTGCATGGGCCTGTGTTCTGGTTATTCACTTTGTCCTCCCTGTGCAGTCTGCCCTTCTCTGTCCTGTTTCCAGCTCCAGACGGCCAGACGCAGTTCCCATCATGCAGCTTCTCCCCCTCTGGCTTCCACTTGGGTTGGGCCAAAGGGAGCAGGTGTCTGGAGAGTGGGGGTGGGGAGAGAGATCAGGGTGGTTAGTCTCCCCATTTCCTCTTCCCCTCCCTGTGGTTCTGATAGTGGTTGCTTCCTTTGGGGCCACTGTCCTTGCTAGGAAATTCGTGTGTGGCTTGTGGGGGACAAAAACAGGGCACTGTGATCAGTCTAATCAAAATTGTCCCACAGAGTGATGTAATCATGAATTCCTAACTGGGCAGGTCATGGTGGGCAGTCTTGCCCCAGACATATAACTTCTTTAGCAAAAGATTATCTTTGCCTAAGACCTGTCCCTTGTTTCTGTGTGTCTAGGTTAACACACCTTTGAAATAGCAAGAACACCCTCAAGAGAGCGCATAATCTTAGCTATCCTGTAATCCAATCATGGTCTGCTTTCTCCGACCTTCATGTAATCTTCCTTATGTCCCTCCTTAATTCCAATTGCATAAAAGAATCTGCAAAAATGTCATTCTCTGGCGCACTTGAGATCTTGCTTCCTGGCAATCTTTGTCATTTGGGCTCAAATAAACTCTTATAAAAATTCTTGACAGGTTTGGGCATTTCTTATGTTGACAGGCTCCAGCCCTCATGGGTCCAGCCCTGCCAGCTTCTGCAGAATAAGGCCTAACGGCTCCCAGGCTGGCTGCTGACCCTGCCCTGTTCTGGCAAATATCCGTGTCATTTCATTCTCTTCCATTCAGCTCTGTAAGCACGCCACCTGTCTCCTGTGGAGTCTGGGACAGATGTGCTGCCCATGGAATTCCTTGGATGCAAAGGGAAAAATGAAGTATGCCGACTGCCAGCAGCTGTGCTGATTGTCGCTGAAGTTATCACAGGGCCCGAGGTGAATCACAGCTGCTGGAGGGTGATACTAAAATGTGTGTAATTGGATCCTGTTCTAGTTAAATATTGAGATAGAGTATGGATGATAGATAATGGACAGATGATAGGTGATGGGTAGATGAGAATATGTTTTATAAAAAAGAGATTTTGAAAGATTTGTCTGAATATTGATAATGAGTATCTTTGATAATATCTTTTGGTGTTATCAGTTCTCTGTGGCTACATAACAAACTCCCAAACCTTAGTGGTTTCGTATTGCTCACAGACAGCACGATGTGGCTCACCTGGATTGTTCTTCTGGCCTCATCCAGGCTTCTTTGTGCACCTGTGGTCAGCAGTAGGTCTGCAGGGGCTCTGCTTCTGGGGTTTGGCTGGTCATCAGCTGGGGTAACAGGGGAGAGGGTGACCAGGCCTCTCATTTTGAATGAGTGTTTCTCTCAGTCTCCCGTAGGCCAGTCAGGCTCGGCTACGCGCAATGCTCTCCAGTTTCCAAGGGGAACATCAATATATCAGAACTTTCCAGGCATCTGCTTGCCTCACATTTGCTGCTGTCTCATGGCCTGCTGCAGTCAGCATGAGAGGGGCTGAGCAATGACAGAGACCCCACAGGGGCTAACTAATTGGCGCCTTTATTGCAACTGTCTACCACAGAGCCAAAGGCAGCCAGTTGGGTGCAGAAAGCACCTCACTCCTAGGTCAGCTCCAACCTCAGCAGACCTCAGGGGTACATCAGCAGAATGGGACTATACACAAGAACAGCGACAGCAACACACTGCTCAGGTCTAAGGCCCAACCCCCAAGGTGCTCATCAAGTGGAGAGCAGCCTGTGGCTTGGAGGGGCCCAGGTGGCTCCCATTGTCTCATGGCCACATTCTGCAGGGGCTGAGCTGTGGCTGACTCTGTAGACATGGCACATGCCCTCTGCTCACCACACCCCATCCTGACACAATAGCCAGGGCTCCATCATCACCACCAGCATCCTGAAAGGACATTGTTTTGTTATGCTTATGATTTGCCACTCTTGGGGGAGTAGCCTGAGTAGACAGCAGAGACAGCTGAGATTAAAGATAGCAACACCCCAGGTGGGCAGGGACTGAGGTGGCACTGAGATGGGGAAGCCTAGACCAGAGGAGAGGGAGTAAGGAGTGGGGTCCAGAGCACAGAAGGTCTGGATGTCTTCCAGGTCAGGCTGATTAATTTAAGTTCTATCTCCCTCCTGGTGGAGAACTTGCTGGTGGAAGGGACAGGTTTTACAAGGCATTTGGTCCGTCTCTATGGAGTTGCCTTCTCTGGCATGTTCCACTCTTATAACCTCCTCATTTAGCCTCACCCCCTGTCCACACGAACAGGGCGGGGACAGAGAAAGGACTTGCTGGCCTGAGCCACCACGTGGTCAGTGAAGAAGCTAGACCTGAATTCACAGACTCTGGACCCATCACTCTGTGGCTCTCACTGCCTGGCACTGGGGTTTTGATGGAGAATATTCATGAAAAAAATGAAAGTCACGCCCTATGGTGGGTGCGTGCCAAGTGCCTTTCATGGACACAGCCTCACCACAGTCCTCTGGGGTGGGTGTCATTGGCCTCACTTCAGAAGCACAGACTGAGGCCCAGACTGGAGCTCAGCACTCCTTGTCCCAGAGCAGTTGGTGGCAAGCAGTATATGAACCCAAACCTGCCACATATCTGTGCTCTATACCCCACACTGAGCTGATGTCCCCAGACCTGAACCAACGGAGGTCTTATCATGAAAGCCATATTTGAATCCACACTCAGCCTAACAGATCCAGAGAGTGTAGCAGTTCGTGGAAAACCGAAAGCTTCCCTTCGTTACTACCACCTCAGCAGAGGACGCACTGCAAGGTATAGTGAAGTTACTTAACGCATTTCCTACATGCTGTATACACATTTATGAGAATAACATATACAAGGTTCTTTTAAGACATGCATATTATTCTACAACTGTCTTTATGTTTTTCCCCTTAATCTATCACAAAACTATTTCCATAGCAGTACATACATGTCTGCCTCGATTTTTAATGGCTGCATGACATTTGTATTAATTATTTTCGGCTATATAACAAATTATCTATTAGTCAGAGTTCTCCAGAGAAACAGAACCAATAGGATGTGTAACTATATGGAGAGATTTATCTCAAGGTGTTGGCTCATGCAATTGTAGGGACTGACAAGTCTGAAATTTTCAGGGCCTGCTGGCAGGGCAGAGGCCCAGGGAAGAGTTGATTTGCAGAGTCTGAAGCAGAATTCCTTCCTCTCCTGAGTCTTGTGTCTGAAAGCCTTCAGCAGAATGGGTGAGGCCCACACGTATTATGGAGGGTCATCTGCTTTATTCAAAGTCTATCAATTTACATGTTAATCTCATCTAAAACTACCTATCTAGACTGGTATTTGACCCCAAACTGGGTATCATAGTGTAGCCAAATTGACACATAAATTAACATCATATCATCCAAAACTTTAGAGACTGAAAACTACAAAGATTTGTTATTTCTCATGGTGCTGAGGGCTGCCAGCCTGGGTGCGCCTTCCGCTGGTTTCAGCAATGATCACGCATGTGGCAATAGTCATCAGATGGCTTATCTAAGGCCCGGGAGGCCCAGGAAGACCTTGCTCACATCCAGCAGTGCTGGTTGTCCACTAGGGCGAGGTGCCCTCCATGGGGACCCCACCCCCACCCCCCTTAGCAGGCTGGACCAGTCTTTGCTATAACATGTAAGGCTCAGCGTGACGGCAGAAGCTGTGAGGGTCTGGCACAAGGCCACTCCCACATGTTGTGTGTGTCACAGGCCGGCCTTTAAGGGTGAAAAACAGGCCCCAGCTCGTGCTGTGCGGGGCTGTAGTCATATTGCAGTGGAGCATGGACACAGCTGGCGTGAGTCATCTGCTTACTTCTGCATCGTGAGCCAGCTCCCCCTCTGTGGACAGAATCCAGCTCATTTCCCATTTCTGCTCTTACAAAGAATGCCCCAGTGGGCATTTTGGACCACATGCCAGCATCCTTGAGCAAGTCCTTCTGTAGGGCAGATTCGTAGACATGCAATTGCTCAGAACAGGGCACGGGATGTCTAATTGCCTCTTTTCCTACACCCTCGGCAACACTAGTCATTCACAGACTTCTGCATTTTTGCCACTCTGGTGAGTGAGAAATGCCATATGTGGTCATTTACATTTTCAGTTCCTTGATTGCTGGAAAGTGCAGTGTTGTTTTATGTGTTCATAGTACTTTCATAACTGGAAAAATCTACTAGGATACCTACATTTTTTAAAATATAAAAGTATCAAGAAGAAATGGAGGCCTGGAGCACTCCTGCCCCGTTATCTTGCCCCAGCCTTTACACAGGGAAAGGGGCCCATGAGTGCATCTTTTCTTGGGGGCTAGGAAGGTTTTTATTTGTTCTGAATCTCAGCATCCGAAGCGATGTCAGAGCTGGAGGAATATAACGGCCTCCCAGAACAAGAGCTCCATTTTATGGAGAGAGAAACTGAGGCCGTAGGAGGAATGCCTCCTGGCTGAGGTCTCACAGTGCATGACAAACTAGGGACCAGCACCCAGATCTATTGACTCTTGTGAATAAGAAAGACAGAAAGAGACCAAAGAAAAGAGGGCAGGCTGTGTGCTTTCTCCGCAGGTGAAAGGCTTGCCCAAGGTTGGCCTGGCCCTCCCCACCTCATCCAGAGGTCAGGGAAGTATGTGCCCTCTTCCTACATAATGTCCATGAGCATCTGCAAGGCCCCTGAAGAATCGCATAGAAATTTCAATGGTTGGTTCGGTAAATGACATATCCAGCGCCATCCCCTAGGGCAGTGATGGCGAACCTATGACACGCGAACTCATTTTTTTGGTTGATTTTTCTTTGTTAAATGGCATTTAAATATATATTAAAAAATCAAAAGTATAAATCTTTGTTTTACTATGGTTGCAAATATCAAAAACATTTCTATATGTGACACGGCACCAGAGTTAAGTTAGGGTTTTTCAAATTGCTGACACGCCCAGCTCAAAAGGTTCGCCATCACTGCCCTAGGGGGAGGAAGAGCTTGTCTCCAAGACAGATCAAACGTCTCCTCCTAGGGCACTCCTGGGGTCAGGGCTGCTTGACACCTCCTGTCTCCTGGTCTGCAAACCAGTGCTCAGAACCTGCGGTGTCCTCGCAGCCTGACCAGAGGGGGGCAGCGGAGTGCAGCAGAGGAACGCGGGTCGGGTTCTGCTGGAAACCCCTGGCAGGATGGCAGTGGCCCAGAGTCACGTTTCAAGACCAGGACAGAGCCAAACACAAGTTGGGCTGAAGTCCCACAGGAAACATCTTAATACGTTCCATACATTGGGAACGTCTAGCCTAGCTAAATCAACACAGTTGAGTGTCCCTCTGTGCCTGGGTCAGATGGCTGGTTATGTCGCTCAGTGGTGAGGACCTGGTGTGAGCCATGCCTATTTTTACACACTGGTACAGAGGTACCACTGCGGAGACCAAGTACGGGGGTGAGAGCTGCCAGGTTTCTGTGCTGGCTACGGAGCTGTTAATAAGAGCGGAGCATTTACGGGGCACTTCAGCTCTTAGCAGGCACCCGGCATCCTCCTCACTCCTCTTCTCCTGGGCTCCCAGGGCACACATCGCCTGCACAGTGAGAACCAGTTTTGCTGTCTCTCTCCCTCTCCGTGCCAAGTGTGTATAATTGATTGACCCAGTTCCACGTATAGATGATGCAAAGCCCTTGTGTGTGCCTTCCCTCCCTGGTGGCCCTTTCATCCCATTGCACAATGGAGAGTGGGGTTACATGAGCCCAGAGGCCAGCACACAATTCAGTACATCCAGGACTTTCTGCTGCCTCTTGAGTAACTGGCCTTTGACAGGGCAGGCGAGGGGATCCATGGAGACTTTCCTGCCAAGATCAAGGCCCCCAAATGTCTGAGCTCTCCCTTCAGCCTCTATTGAACACGGGGCCACCTCCTCCTCCCTCACTCCTGCCTGGCCCAGCCTGGGCCACTCCACCCCAGAATCTCAGAGAGTGGCTCCAGGCACAGCCCAGGAGAAGGGGCCTGGGAAGACCAGAGCCCATGGTCCCTCTAGGGCAGGGCAGACTCTCCACCCCTTCACCCTCCCCGCCCCCCAAGCTGAACTCCCCCAAATATGGGTTCCTTAGGGGGTGGCACTGAAGTCAAAATTAGATGTGAAACATAAGAGTAAAGCAAAATAAATAAATAAATCAGCTAAAAGATAATCACATTTTAAAGTTAGAGATTAAATTCCATGCCGTCAGGATGAATTATAGACTATACAGGTCATTTTCTTTATTTCTTTTATTTTGCTTCTTTTAACTATTGCAAACTTTTATTATAGAATGCCAGAGATGGAAAAACACATGTGTAAAAAGTAGAAATTACTCAATTGTCTATTAACTATGCTCAGCCTCATGACTGAATAATCAAATTTCAGAAGCTTTTCCCCCCTTATTTATTTATCTATGTATTTATTGGTGTGCAGGTCGTTTTAAATGGAATTCATTGCTCGAATGAATCTCTCTCCACTTCCTATGTTCACATAACCAAAATCCCAGTCAGCTCAGGACTCAGCCTTTTTCTGGGTCTGTGCCCATCTCCGTGTATTTAGAAGGAGTTGGCTTGAGCCTGGACATTCTTCCTGGCCCCTGCCCTAGGGTCAAGGACATTTGGAGACCAGATGCAGGTCCAGGTGACTGTGGGTGCGCACCATCCACCCAGCATCTTTGGGAAGGGGGAGGGGAGAGAACGCACAGGCAGCTGTGGAGGCCAGGACTGCCACACTTCACTGGCAGGTACTCTCTCAAAGGGTGGCCTGTCACCCTGGGGTATTGAGATCCCAGACTCCACGTGTTGAGAAGAAAGGACAAACCCCCCCTGAAAAGCAGGATCCTAGGACGGGGTCTTCCGTGGCCACATCGCAGGGGGCTAGCAGACCCATCCGGCAGCCTCACCCTGGCAGTGGGAACAACGGCTGTGCAGTTGCATTTGGTGCACTTTGTTATCATTATCATGAGAACTAAAGAGCGGCAAGAGGACTAGAAGTGCAGGCACTGGTGCAGGCGTGTATCTCTCCTAAACCAAGTGAAACGAGTGAGATAGCAATGGCTAGGGGGGCTGAGGAAGAATGTCTGGGGCCACTCACTTGGGCTCTGGACTCAACCAGCGGTTGGATGCCATTATGAAAACAAAGGACAACGCAAAAATGCAGTTAGAAATGCTGGAATGTGTAATCAAAGGCATGTCTAAAAACGGAGAGGTGACCCAGGATCCCGTCCTGTTTGAGCGCTCTGGAAAGGGACCCCCGCCACGCCCCACTCACACACAGACGTAGTAGTGAAGCCTGTGGGGCAGTTCTCAATCGCACAGTGTCTTCCTCAGAGGGCACGATGGATAAAAGTGGACAGTGGGGTCCCCTGAGGTCAGCATCTGCCATGTTTCAAAGCCACGTGCCTTTATGAAGAGCCCAAGGTTTGTGCACCTCTTGATTCCAACTGACCTTACCCTGCCTCCCTCCCACTTAAACACACATATGCCCAGAGCTCTGAATCAGGGGACTTAATCCAGTGCCTCCAGCTCTACCAGGGCTGTCCCTGCCATCCCTACCTGGGCTGGGGGCAGCCCCCTGGAGGTGGCAGGTGGGACCTGCCACAAACATCCGGGGGAGGGGGAGGGGTGAACACAAAAGCCTCCTGGGAAGGGCCCGGCCATGTCCCAACAGCAGGAGGGAGAGAGAAAGGCAGGAGCAGCAGCAAGGTGCATGCCCAGGTCAGTCAGGAGGCGTAGTTGGGAAAGGCGATATCAGAGGCTCCCATTTTTAAGAAAAGACAGAAATCTAGATTTTTACAGAAAATGAGAAGTTTTAAAATCATAACAAGGTCAAACAACGTGTATCCGCAGGCTGGAAGTTTGCATGGGGTGGGGACAGGGGCTGCGGTGTCCTGACTGACTGGTGTCCCTGTGGTGTGTGGCATGTCACTAACATTCACAATAATTCCTGGGTGGATGAATCAAGAAGTGGATGGAGGAGAGGTTGGCAGGATGCCCGGTTCCCACGGGGTGGGAGGTTTGTTTACCCTGTATCCCATGGGAGAACCCAGTGTCCGGTGGGAGCACGCCCATGGAGGTGCTGGAGCTGGCATGGACACAAGGGCTGGCTGGCAGACAAAGCAGCAAGGAGCTGGGGTAGGGTCAGCCTTAGGGGCCCCTATTAACCCTCCAGTTCTCCAACAGCTCCCACTCCTTAAGCCAGCGGTTCTCAACCTGTGGGTCGCTACCCTTTGGGGATCAAACGACCCTTTCACAGGGGTCGCCTAAGACCATCAGAAAACACATATACAATTACATATTGTTTTTGTGATTAATCACTATGCTTTAATTATGTTCAATTAGTAACAATGAAATTGGGGGTCAGCAAAACGTGAGGAACTGTATTAAAGGTTCGGGGCATTAGGAAGGTTGAGAACCAAGCAGGCTTAAGCCCTCATGCCTGGTTTAACACAAACACCAGGACCTGAGTTAGCACAAGCCATTGAGAAAGGAGCACCTTATACCCCCAGCATCGCCTTGTGCAGCTTTTCCCCGGAGGCCCTCCATTCCAAGAGAAAGGCCAACAGGGCAGGGGGGGGCGGCCAGCCCCGGGGGCCGCGGGTGGCTTCCGGTGCCCAAGACTTCATGGTTCTCTGCCTTCCGCCTGTCCACTGAGGAGAATGAAGCTGTTCACCCAAGTCTTCCCTCGAAGTGTATGTAGGGGGGTGTCTGTGCACATATGCGATGGACATCCATGCTCCTTTGAGGTGTGTGCAAGACCTGCTGTATGTATGCACACAGCACTGCAATGTGTGTGTGCAGGGAGGCGTGCACAAGTGTGCAAGCATCTGGTGTGTCAATGTCTCTGTGCGTGCAGACCCTGGTTACGTGTATTTGTGAAGAGCACGGTATGGATGTGTGCGCACCCTTGTAGGTATCCCACCTGCAGTGGCTCCGTGCAGTGGGAGTGTACACAGGCTGTGTGGGTGCACCCTGCTCTGTGTGTGTGAGTGCCTATGCACATCCCGCCGTGTGTGCCTGTGCGCCTTCCTGCTCTCCTGGTGGGTGCCTGTGCCCTGGCCGCTCCGCTGTCCTCCCAGGCCTGCCCTCTGACTCTCCAGCTGCAGGTGGCAGGCTGAGTGGCTCTGGGTGCCCGCGATGCCAGGTGCCAAGACCTAACCGCGGGCTGAGGGCTCGGAGGGGAGCGCCCCGCCCCCGAGGAAGGTCAGGGAGGCCGCATTCTTGAGTGCGCAAGTGGGCTGGAATTCGTACATTCCATTCATAACTTTCCTGCCAGCGGGGGAAGGGAGGACAAAGCCAGAGAGTTAGTGACTGAAAGCTAAGAAGAAAGAGGCTGCTTGCAGCTGCGACTGTGAGCTTCCAGCCGCCAGATGCATAAGCACGTGAGCAGTTCACCAGGCAGCTGGTGGCTGTCTGCGTAGGACGGGGGTGCTCCCTCTCACAAGCGACCTTTACGGCTGTGGCTGGCAAAGGGCCGTGGGGCGGTGAAAGCCAGAGACAGCCAGGGTGTCTTTGGGCAACAGAAGCACCCCATAGGTCCCTTGTGTGGTAGGTTTTATCACTCCCATTTTACAGATGGTGAGGCTGAGGGTCAAAGAAATGAAGTAGCTTAATGTGCTCATTCTCCGTGGTGGTATCTCCTCCTCCCCATTACCCACATCCAGGCTCCCTCCAAAGCCTCCCTGGTGCCCCCGGCCCATGCTCTTGGCCTTGCATGTGCTGTCCCATTTGCTCTTGGGGGATCTGTCCTCCCCAGCTAAACTGCCTTCCCCGAGGACAGGGCCTATGCCTTACCTGTGTTGGCCAGTAGGCAGGGGGAGTTGAGGGCGGGCAAGGCTGGAGTCTAGCTCAGGGCTGGGGAACCTTTTTTCTGCCAAGGACCATTTGGATATTTATAACATCATTCAAGAGCCATACAAAATTATCAACTTAAAAATTAGCCTGTTATATGTGGTCAAACATTTAATTAACTCACCCTTAATGCCTTGGCAGGGCCAGACCAAATGATTTCGCGGGACGTTCCCCACCCTTGGTCTAGCCAGTGGGAAATTCAGCCTTGTGGGACAGTGAATCATGACCCCACGTGAAGCAGCAGCGAGAGAACAGGAGAGGAGGAGCAGAGCCTGACTTGGCTCTGGGTTGGCAGGGAAGCAGGTGGGGTAGAGAAAGGGGTATGGTTGAAGGAGCCAGCCAGCATGGCTGGGCCAAGGTGCTGGGCAGGGACAGCTGTGGCCGTGCCCAGAGCTGAGTAGGGACAACATGGAGAAGACAAGTTAATTCCAGGTCCCACTGGCCCTGGCCAGGGCTGGGGCCAGAGAGCATGCAGGTTTGTGTGTGTCTCTGAGGAGCTGGGGGAACTGGGGAGTTGAGGAAGGGGCTGGCAGGGCAACTCTAGCTGAGGCAGCAGCAGGAAGAAAGGCCATGTGTGTGGAAGGGGCAAGCGCTGCGATGGGGGAAACTGGATGGGAGCTTGCAGAGGCCCGCCTTCAAAAGCCAGAGGAAAGAGTGAGTCTGCACTGCTAGTACAGGACTTCACCCAGCCTGGGCCTGGATATCCGTCCAACCATCAGTTCACATCTGCCCCCTGGATTAGCCTGCATCATGCAGAGCAGGCACTTAGAGGCGCAGTGATAGTGGAAGAAGGTGCTGGAACAAGCTGGGTCCCATAGTCCCTGCTCAGTCAACCAAGCATCAGGCCAAGACATCAGGTGAGGACCTCCCCTGGGCCAGCAAGCCTGGGAAGGTCATTGACGGTCATTTCAGCAGGTCCCTCTGTCTGGCCAGTCTTTCTGCTCCTGAACCCATTCACTTTCTGCATGACCTCAGGCAAGCCACTTCGTTCTGCTCAGCCTCCGTGGGCCGTGGTGGTGCTGGTGGGTCTTGTAGCTTAATGTGCTCATTCTCCGTCATGGGGTTGCTGGAGGTGCTGACAGGAGCCACCCAGCAAAGGGGGATTAGTTCCTGTCGTCCCCACCACCGTCTTCTCCATCCTCCACCCATTTCTATATCACAATTAGTTCATCTGGACCCGTTCTTCCAGGCCAGAAACAAGTCACCTTGATTTGTGCTCACAAAGGCCTAGCTCTCAGCAGTTTAGAGTCATGGTTCTCAAAGTGTAATCCAGAGAGCCCCGGGGCCCAAGACCCTCCCAGGGGGTTTGCAAGGTGAAAATCACTTTCATGATAATGCTAAGAGGTTATTCCCCTGTTGTGTCCTCTCATGTGAGTACAGAGCATCTTCAGGAGCGATGTGTCATGGCATCGTAGCTCTGACAGCCCAGGAGATGTGGGCTGGGTATTCTTGTGCTTTAAAAGTCTCTCAGTTCTATACCCTGGCCAGGTGGCTTAGTCAGTTGGAGCATCGCCCAGTACACCAATAGGCTGTGGGTTTGATTCCTGGTCAGAGCACATACCTATATTGCAGGTTCAGTCCTTCGTCGGGGCACATATGAGAGGCAACCAAATCAATGTTTCTCTCTCTCCCTTGCTCTCTTTCAAAACAATAAAAACATATCCTCGGGTGAGAATTTTTTATAAAAGCCTGTCAGCTCTAATCCTATGTAATAAAAGTGTAATATGCAAATCGATTGATTGGCCAAACAGCAGAACGACCATCTAGATGACCATCTGGGACCACGCTATGACACCCACTGGCGCCAGGCCAGCCAAGGCGGGTGTGATGCGATTGGCGAGGGGCCCGGCCATCACACCATGATCACCCCGAAGAGGGAGGCCCAGGCTACCGGCCCGTAGGCTGCGGCAGGTGGACCGGAAGCCTGGGTCCTGGGTCCCCGAGGGAAGCCAGTGCCAGCAGCCAGGGGAAGGAAGTCCTGCTCTTGCACGAATTTCGTGCTTTGGGTCTCTAGTTTCAAATAAAAGCTCATCAAAGTCCTCAATAACTTTTAATGAATTGATTAAGAATGTAAAGGGATCCTGAGGCCAAAATGTTTGAGACTCGCTGATTTAAACTGGGCTCAAACCCAGGCTCTGTCCTGAATGACTATGAACCTGGAGCAAATTACTTTAAACATGTGAAACCCCAGTTCTTCTTCATCCCGGGAGGCAGATGGGAAATGCTGGGGACAAACACAGCCGTGCACCCAGGTGGTAAACCCGGGCGCCCCCTGTACTGCCGCCTCCCGCTCCTCTGCAGGAGGCTGCCGCTCCCGGCCTGGCCTGCGCTTGGAGGACCCAGCACCCTGCGGTGTTGGGAGGGACTCTTAGCAGCTATTCAGAGCCCAGCAAACAAGAACAAGTCAGGCCCCTACCCTGGAGCATTCATGCAGCCTGGCACCTTCCCCAGGCCGGCGCCCAGCCAGCTCCCTGAGTACACATTTTCCTACATGTCCAAGGTGTGAGAAAAGTAACACATTTGTTGCTGATCTTGTTGGGAAAGGCCTGGTTTTAAGAAGTGTGTTTTGAATTTGTTGTGAAGTACATTCTGTAATTCCTGACCAAAATACCAGCTGACGTAAAAGAAGCTCCTTCATGGGAAAAATATTTTGCTTGGAGATGGACCCCTGGATGTTCCTGCAGGGAAAGTGCCTCTTCCTCAAGCCGGAGCTGAGGGCCAACCAGCCCCTGCGACAGCCACGGAGTCGGCCTGGGCTGCTGGGCGACTGCTTCAGAGGGGACCGGGCCAAACATCCCAAGGAAGCCACAGGGTGAAAACGCTCTTCCAACTGAAAAGAAAACTCAGTGTAGTGGCCAGTTACAAAATAAATATACAAAACCTTGTGGCTTGCCAAAGGCCCCAAAATAACTACAGCAAAATATATTGGAAAAAAAGATCTCATTCACAATTCAATAAGAAGTTAGGAATAAACCAAGCAAGGAAACACACACACAGGACAGGAGGCTGCAACTCTGACCTGAGAAATACAAATTCTGAAGTCAAAGGAGAGATCCGACATGTCCCTGCAGAGAAAGACATAATAGTGTCAAAAATGTCCATTTTCCAGCAAGAAATATTGGAAAAGCAAAACAGGTGGGCGGGGAAATGAGATGATCAGATAGAAAAGGTAAAATCTTTTAAACATTGAATTCCTAATGCAAACACGGAATGGCAAAGAATAGAAAATCTAAATGTGAACCTGAAATTATATAAATATTTAATATGTGAAAAGATGACCTTTCAGATTAGTGGGGAAAGCATGTTTTCTCATAAACAGTTTGGGCAAATGGCCAACCCCTTGAAATGAGACAAAGCCAGACTCCTATTTCTTATTCTAGATGGGTTAAAGATTCAAATGAAAAACGAAACCGTAAAAGCCTATTTCAGTGAATACTTATGTAATCTTGGTGGTAAGGGAAAAGTTAATAAGCGTGAAACCAAAGATTAAAACAATAAGGGAAAAGGGAAAAGGATTTGACCTGAAAACAAAACAAAACTTCACTGTGTCAGTCAACACAAACAAATCTTCTCTTTAGATTTGCGCATAAAGAGTTGCAAATAACTGTGTGCTTTCAAATGGTGCTAGGAAGAACAGTTTTTGATTATAGGTGATACTTGGATGAGTCTTTTAAATTTTAATGATTTTCTATGTATTGTAAGGTCTGTTTGAAAAGAACTGGTTTTCCATTTACAGGAGAGCTATGATATTTCCTTTTAAATAAATACATTTAAGTAAGGGGTTGATTTGAAGAACAAGGCTAATGACATACAGCTCGTTCAAGTACATGGCAAAACTCATGACCCTGACAAGGAAAACGAATGCGATTTGCTGCTGTAGGCCAGGGGCAGCTGTGGCAGGTTTCCTGGGCTGCGGTTCAGGACTGCCAGTAGGAAGCACGGAGAGATGAGGGGATCCTGTGAGAGGGGGTCCATCTGGAAGGAATGTGGGCAATCAAGGCAGTGGAAGTGGAGGGTAAGAATGAGGGCATCTCAGCCATGGGAAAAACGTTTGGAGGGGATCCCCTGGCTTCTGGTGGGGCCTGAACAAGGCAGCAATTAGAAGCACAGGCTCTGATGCAGGCAAGATTCAAGTCCTCGCTGATCTCCCCAGGCAAGGCACTGAATGTCTCTGTGCCTTCATTTGCTCAGGTGTGAGCTCACCTCACAAAGCACTGACTGTACGTCAACTTCCTCCCCTGTGAAATAGAGTCGCACAGAGCCCTCATTTGCAGGGCGTGTAAGCATTGAGGGAATTTATGATGCGAAGCACACACATACGCCTGGCAGAGTCAGCACTCCATAGGCATCAACTCTCCTTCTTTCCGCAGCTCCTGTCCTGACTGTTCTTCCATATGAATACGGGTGCAAAACACCTTGTGTTGGTTATTCCGCATTGGCCCACTCATTCTGCCCCCTCTCTCACCCGCTGGCCTCCAAGGGGTCACCTTTAAAACTCCCATGGTTCCTTCACCAGGATTCAAGATACTCCTGCAGTGGAAGGACGGGACCAATGCCCACTTCTCTTCCCACCCACCTTATAGGGGATGGTCACCACCCTCCAATGGCCGGGTTACAATGTTGCCCACCACTGTATTAAACTAGAATCTGCATCACTGACCAGAAAGAGACTCGAACACCATGTTAACCCTGGAAGTGATGGGAAATGCAGAAGCTGTTTGAGCAAGGAAGAGGCAGGATGGCCCTAAAGAGAGGAATCTGGTGACAGATAGTATTTTTAAAAAGATCCATAACCTGGTCACCCAATCGTTCAGTTCCCAAGCAGCCTGTCTACTCCTTTTCTTTCCTTCCTTATCTCCCTCCTTCCCTCCCTCCCTTTCTCCTATCCTTCCTTCCTTCCATCCTTCCTTCCTTCCTTCCTTCCTTCCTTCCTTCCTTCCTTCCTTCCTTCCTTCCTTCCATGTTTCCTTCCCTTTCTTTCTCCCTCCCTTCCTTTCTTTCCTCCCTCCCTTCCTGCCCCCCCCCCCCTTCCTTCCTTTCTTGCTTCCTTCCTTTTTTTCTAGGTATTGGAGCGGGGGCAAGGGGGGGGGGGGGGAGTCCACAATTTAATGCAAGTGTTGATAGCAATACCAGCAAGTCATGACACAATCTCCCAAACATTGCAGAGGCAATGCTTGTGCAACACAGCAAAGTTTCCAGTGTTGCAAATGAGAGCTGTTGCTCAATGGCCCATCAGAACCTCTCCTAGCCTCTGTGTGAGAGCCACTTGTGCCACAGACAGCGATTTCACCCCTTTCTGCTCCCCTCTGCCCATGCTCCAACGCCAGCATTAGCCAGCAAGTGGAGGAGCCTTCTGAGAAGTGGCAAATGATACACCCACGGGAGCCAGGACACAGGGGCCTTGCGTCTTGGATTATAGTTGTCCTGGCAAGAGAAGTGCTACAGATTGCTGAAAGCTGCAAGCATGCGCTCACTCCTTAGACAGCCAGTCTACAGGATCAGAAGACCCCACCCTCGGGACATCAGAGACCCAATGGAAGTAAAGTCTATAGGCCACAAGGAAGTTGGCAAGAAATGTTTTGCTCAGGTCCCCCTCCTCTGAAGAGGCAGCGAGAGAAGAAGGAGAGCTCGTTCACTCTGTGTGCCTATAAGCACCATGCCCAGATAGCTCTCTCCTCCTTTAAGTGATAAATGGGGGTGCGGGGGGGGGGGGGGGGGGGGGGTGGAAGAAGCCTCTGCAAAGATCAGAGGAGGCTGTAGACTGAAGAAATTAAGAAAGTTGTCAAAGAACTACCTTCACAGGGAAAGAGCATATTTGTTTAAATGACCTGCAAAAAACAAACTGTAAATTTCAGAAAGCATTTGCGAAGCAATCTCAATAAGATTCTAGAAAACTTGGGAATCCATGGAACAAGATATAAATGATAATAAGACAATAGCTGAGATTAAATGGGAGATGTGAGAGCAGGCAGAAATAATAAGATATAATAATGGACATTTATGTAGAAATAATTTCAAACTCATAGAAAAATTGCAAGAATAAGAATAGTCCAAAATATACCCATTTATTTTTCTTTACCCAGAGTTACCTATTGTTAACATTTTGCCACATGTTAACATTTTGTTTATCATTCTCTCTCTCTCTCTCCCTCTCTCTCTCTCCCCCTCATCTCTCTCTCTAAATTATAAAATCCACAGTCTGTAAAATGTGACATTGGATTTATGTGCTGCTCTCAAAAGAATGAGCAAGATTGCTCAAGATCATTAGTACATGGGAAAGTAGGGGCTGGCAACATTTGGGAAGATGGAATTGAGATTGCTGGGGCCGGATGGTTTCTGCATTTAGATTATGTCTTGTTTTGGAAGGTATGGTGGGGCATATACTCTATCTTGTGTAGCTCTTTCCAGGGTTTGAGGTGGCACCCATAATCAAACGCATTAACATTCCTCTGGTCGCAATCATGAATATTCATGCCAAGTAGGAAAAATGAAGATAAATAAATGGCTTCAGTCAGTTTCCATCAAGGTTAGCCACTACATAAGTCCAGATCAGTTGAGGGTATTCTGTCAAATAGTTATGAGCAGAATATAATTAATAATATAATAACACTATATGGTGTCAGATGGGTGTGAGATTTATTGGGATGATCACTTATTAAGTTATGTAATGTCTAACCACTGGGCTGTACACCTGAAAATAATATAATAATGTAAGAATTTTAAAAAATAAATAAATAAAAATAATGTATGTCAGCTGCATTTGAAAGTAAAAAAAAGATGAAATGTTTTATTTAAAAAGAAACAAAAGAAAAAAATAAATAAAAAATAAAAGAATCTGAAAGAGTTATATCTAAGAATGCTCCTGTCCTCGGAGGGCTGAGATTCTCCTCTACTGACTCCCTTGTCATGAGCACAGATATGGGCCCCATAGCTGCACATTCTGTACCGAAGTAAACAGAACATGCCTGCTGAACATCTTCCAAATTCTCTCTTTTAAAAAAAAAAAAAATCTCATGATGGCAAAGATAATATTTGAAGGGTATCTTTTTCCTATTGAATTTAAGACCACTTTATATATTCCAGATCTTAAAATATTCACAAATGCTGAAATTATTAAACTAATTTTCATTTCAACATTTAACTTGGTTGAAAAGGCCCTTTGCCATGTGGAAATTTTAGTTTTTATGTGGACAAATCCATCCAACTTTTGCTTTTCAGCTGGCTGAGAATAGCCTTCCCTAAGCCAAGTTTGCAGGATTAGTTTCCTATGTTTTCCTCCAATTCCTTTAAGGTTTTATTTGTACATCTTAATATTTAATTCTTTTGGAAGAAATATAAGTTTTGGGATTTTGGTCATTGAGTTCAATATTGTTGACTAAATAATCCATTTCATTGATTTGAAATGACACTTTTATCATACTAAAGGTCCAGGAATGCATGAGGCTGGTTCTTGTTTCTGTGTTCTCATTTATTTTTTCTATTTGCCTTTTCCTGCACCTGGACCTTTCAAAAAATTATTATATCTGTTAAGACAAACAATCCCCATTTCTCTTTTTTATTCAAAAACATCTAAGCCAGCGGTTCTCAACCTTTGGCGGTTGAACGACCCTTTCACAGGGGTCGCCTAAGACCATCCTGCATATCAGATATTTACATTACGATTCATAACAGTAGCAACATTACAGTTATAAAGTAGCAACGAAAATAATTTTATGGTTGGGTCACAACATGAGGAACGGTATTTATTTATTTATTTATTTATTTTTTTAAATTAAATCTTTATTGTTCAGATTATTACATTTGTTCCTCTTTTTTCCCCCCATAACTCCCCTCCTTCCAGCTCCCACCCCACCCTCCACCCTCACTCCCCACCCACTGTGTTCATCCATAGGTGCATGATTTTTGTCCAGTCACTTCCCGCATCTCCCACACCCCTTTTTCCCCCAAGAATAGTCAGTCTATTCCCTTTCTATGTCCCTGATTCTATTATAATCACCAGTTCATTCTGTACATCAGGTTATTTATTCACTTGATTCTTAGATTCATTTGTTGATAGATGCATGTTTGTTGTTCATAGTTTGTATCTTTACCTTTTTCTTCTTCTTCCTCTTCTTAAAGGATACCTTTCAGCATTTCATATAATACTGGTTTGGCGGTGATGAACTCCTTTAGCTTTTCCTTATCTGTGAAGCTCTTTATCTGACCTTCAATTCTGAATGATAGCTTTGCTGGATAAAGTAATCTTGGTTGTAGGTTCTTGGTATTCAGCACTTTGAATATTTCTTGCCATTCCCTTCTGGCCTGCAAAGTTTCTGTTGAGAAATCAGCTGACAGTCGTATGGGTATTCCCTTGTAGGTAATTGAGCCTCTTTCTCTTGCTGCTTTTAAGATTTTCTCTTTGTCTTTTGCTCTTGGCATTTTAATGATGATGTGTCTTGGTGTGGTCCTCTTTGGATTCCTTTTGTTTGGGGTTCTCTGCGCTTCTTGGACCTGTAAGTCCATTTCTTTCTCCAGGTGGGGGAAGTTTTCTGCCATTATTTCTTGAAATAGGTTTTCAATATCTTGCTGTCTCTCATCTTCTGGCACTCCAATGACTCTGATATTAGACCGCTTAAAGCTGTCCCAGAGGCTCCTTACACTATCTTCACACTTTCGGATTCTTTTTTCATTTTGCTTTTCCAATTGGGTGTTTTTTGTCGAATCTTTGGTTTGATTCTTGTGCTCCTCTGGTCTGCTATTGGGTATAATATTCTTTATTTCAGTCCGTGTATGCTTACTTTCTAATTTCTTTATCGTAGCATCGAGGGTCTCATTAGTTTTCGTGAGGCTCTGCACAAATTTATGGCAAGCCCTCAAAATTGCGATTCTTAGCTCCATATCCTCCATTTCTGTCATGTTTTTTTGTCTCCGCATCTTTTATGCTTTCTTGGTGCACCCCCTTGTGGTCTCTGTGCGCAGTCTTGTTCTAGCCAAGCCTTAATTGTTGTAGTTAACACTAGAGGGATTTGACCCCCAGGCCGACTGGCTATAGGAATCAGCTGTATGGAAAACGTCTGCCTTCTGGGGAGGTGCTAATCCAGCCTTTGCCTGAGGCGATCGGCAAATGGCTGTGCGCAGGCTTTGGGCGGGGCGGGATCAACAGGGCGGGCGGAGGGAGCAGTTATGGCCACGCTCAGTCCCGGAGGAACGGTATTTAAAGGGCCAGAAGGTTGAGAACCACTGACTAGGCCCTTTTCCAACATTTATTCCTTTTGTTCACATTTAGAATCAATTTTTTTTTTTTTATAAATCTTTATTGTTCAGATTATTACATTTGTTCCTCTTTTTTCCCCCCATAACTCCCCTCCTTCCAGCTCCCACCCCACCCTCCCCCCTCACTCCCCACCCACTGAGTTCATCCATAGGTGCATGATTTTTGTCCAGTCACTTCCCGCATCTCCCACACCCCTTTTCCCCCAAGAATAGTCAGTCCATTCCCTTTCTATGTCCCTGATTCATTATAGTCACCAGTTCATTCTGTACATCAGGTTATTTATTCACTTGATTCTTAGATTCATTTGTTGATAGATGCATGTTTGTTGTTCATAGTTTGTATCTTTACCTTTTTCTTCTTCTTCCTCTTCTTAAAGGATACCTTTCAGCATTTCATATAATACTGGTTTGGCGGTGATGAACTCCTTTAGCTTTTCCTTATCTGTGAAGCTCTTTATCTGACCTTCAATTCTGAATGATAGCTTTGCTGGATAAAGTAATCTTGGTTGTAGGTTCTTGGTATTCAGCACTTTGAATATTTCTTGCCATTCCCTTCTGGCCTGCAAAGTTTCTGTTGAGAAATCAGCTGACAGTCGTATGGGTATTCCCTTGTAGGTAATTGAGCCTCTTTCTCTTGCTGCTTTTAAGATTTTCTCTTTGTCTTTTGCTCTTGGCATTTTAATGATGATGTGTCTTGGTGTGGTCCTCTTTGGATTCCTTTTGTTTGGGGTTCTCTGCGCTTCTTGGACCTGTAAGTCCATTTCTTTCTCCAGGTGGGGGAAGTTTTCTGCCATTATTTCTTGAAATAGGTTTTCAATATCTTGCTGTCTCTCATCTTCTGGCACTCCAATGACTCTGATATTAGACCGCTTAAAGCTGTCCCAGAGGCTCCTTACACTATCTTCACACTTTCGGATTCTTTTTTCATTTTGCTTTTCCAATTGGGTGTTTTTTGTCGAATCTTTGGTTTGATTCTTGTGCTCCTCTGGTCTGCTATTGGGTATAATATTCTTTATTTCAGTCCGTGTATGCTTACTTTCTAATTTCTTTATCGTAGCATCGAGGGTCTCATTAGTTTTCGTGAGGCTCTGCACAAATTTATGGCAAGCCCTCAAAATTGCGATTCTTAGCTCCATATCCTCCATTTCTGTCATGATTTTTTGTCTCCGCATCTTTTATGCTTTCTTGGTGCACCCCCTTGTGGTCTCTGTGCGCAGACTTGTTCTAGCCAAGCCTTAATTGTTGTAGTTAACACTAGAGGGATTTGACCACCAGGCCGACTGGCTGTGGAAATCAGCTGTGGGAAAACTTCAGTCCTCAGGGGAAGCGCTAGTCCAGCCCTTGCCTGAGGCGATCGGCAAATGGCTGTGCGCAGGGTTTGGGCGGGGCGGGCTCAACAGGGCGGGGGGAGGGAGCAGCTATGGCCGCTCTCAGTCCGTCCCCAGGGGCTCTGCCTCTCTGTCCCAGCAATCGCTGCAAACCTCGGAGGGGCTGTAGCCAGACAGTCCCGCTTCTCCCGTTTGAGTCTGGGTCCCTAGAGACTCGCCCGGATCTGTAGCCCAGAGTCTGAGACTCGCTCCTGATTGAAAACGACAATCGCGCCCTCAGCCGCCAGCCCGCTTTGCGCGCGCACCCTCACCACCGCACCGCCGTACCTTTAAATTTTCCACACTGCGCCTCCGCTGAGCGTCCGAATGCTGTTGTTTTTGCTTCTAGTTGAAGAGACTCTCCTCAGCCAGCCTTCCCGTGGTTCTGGTTGATGTCCGCTCTGACTTTTAGTTGTATTTTTGAAGTGGTTGTCCACGGCGGCAGTCTCCGGTGTTTACCTATGCCGCCATCTTCGATTCCCTCCTAGAATCAATTTTTTAAATTCTAAAAAATTCTATTAGAATTTTGAATGTGGTTGAAGTGAATTTGTAGATCGATTTAAGAGAAATTGCTATCTTCAAAATATTCTCTCCTTTTCCAGGAAAAGCACTGCTTATTGAGGCCTTTTTTTATGTCTTTAGTTTACTTTTGTTATTATTGTTTTCCTCACATGGGTCTTTGACACTTTATTTTTATGGGAACAGTTTCATTGAAGAATTAACCGTTAATTCAATGAAACTGTTCCCATAAAAATAAAGTGTCAAAGACCCATGTATGTTTTCTCGACATAAAATCTCAGCAGCGCAATCGAGAAAACATATGATTCGTTTGAGTCCCAGGGGGTATTGAAAAAACACTGTCGAAGAATCCCAAACAGCGCAACCGCGCTTTCTCTAAATGAGTACGAAAAGACCCAAACAGTGTGATAGCGCTTGTTTTATTTTATGTCGAGAAATACCAAGCAGCACGATCGCGCTGCTTGGGACTCAAACGGTTAAAGTCATGTATCACACAATTCACTAATTTAAAGTATAAAATTTAGTACTTTTTAGTATATTCACAAAGTTGTGCACCACTCACCACATTCAATTGCAGAACATTTTCAACTCCTCAAAAAGAAACCCCGCACCCTTTAGCTATTACCTACCCTCCTCCCCATCTATCATCCCCCAGCCCCTATGCAATAACTAATCTACTTTCTTTCTCTATATATTTACCAATTTTGGACATTTCATATAAAGAATCATATAATATATGGTCTTTTGTGATTAGCTTCTTTCACTTGATATATTTTCAAAGTTCAATCATGTAATAGAATGCATCAGTACTTCCTTCTTTTTCATGGTCAAATAAAATCCCATTCCACATCTTCTTTGTCCATCCATCGTTCAGTTGGCATGTAAATTGTTTTTACCATTTGGCTACTATGAATAATGCTGCCATGAGCGTTTGTGTAGAAGTTTTTATGTGAACATATTTCAAGTCTCTTGAAAATGGAATTGCTGAGTCAAACGGTAAGTCGATGTTTAACCCTTTGACTTAACTTTTTGTTAAACTGCCAGACTGTTTTCCAAAGTGGCTGCCCCATTTGACATTCTCATCAGCAGTATATGAGGGTTCCAATTTCTCCACATCTTTGCCAACAATGGCTATTATCTGGCTTTTAGATTAGAGCTCTTCTAGTGTGAAGTGGTATCTCATTGTGGTATTGATTTTCATTTCCCTGAAAACTAATGATGTTGGACATCTATTCATGTGCTGTTGGGCCATTTGTACATCTTCTGTGGAGAAATATTTACTCAGATTCTTTGTCCATTTCTGAATTGTGTGATTTGTCTCTTTGTTATTGAGTTGTGTTTTTATATAGTCTACATACAATTCCTTTATCGGATACATGATTTGCAAATATTTTGTCCCATTCTGTGGGTTGTGTTTTCACTTTCTTGAGAGTGTCCCTTGAAGCACAAATATTTTTAATTTTAATGAAGTCCAAATTTATCTATTTTTTTCTTTTGTTGCTATTATTTTCTACTGTTGGTTTTATATTTAAAAATCTATTGCCAAATCTAAGGTCATGAAGATTTACTTCTATGTTTTCTTCTAAGGGTTTTATAGTTTGGGCACTTACATTGAGGTCTTTGATCCATTTATAGTTAACTCATATGGCATGATGTAAGGGTCCCACTGCATTGTTTTGCATGAGGCTATCCAGTTGTCCCAGCACCATTTGTTGAACAGATTGTTCTTTCCCCAGTGAACAGACTTGGCACTTTTGTTAAAAATTAGGTGGTCACACAGAGAGCAGGCCGACAGCTATTGGAAAGGGTGGAGGAATTGAGCAAAAAAGGAAAAAAAGAGAGAGAAACTCATGGACACTGGTAATAGTGTGGTGATTGCTGGGGGGTGGCGGTGGGGTAGGGAGGGACAAAGTGAGAATAAATGGTGATGGACAGAGACTTGACTTGGGGTGGCGACCACATAATGGTATACAGATGATGTGTTGTACAACTGTGTATCTGAAACCTGTATAATTTTGTTAACCAGTGTCACCCCAATAAATTCAATAAAAGGGGGGAAAAATTAGGTGACCATAGATACAGAGGTTTTTTTTCCAGACTTTTAATCTTTATTATTTCCTTCCTTGTACTTATTCTGGGCATTGTTTATTTTTATTTTTCTAGTTCTTTCAGGTATAGGGTTAGATTGTTTGAGATTTTTGTTGCTTCTTGAGGTAGGCCTGTAATGCTATGAACTTCCCTCTCAGGACTACTCTCGCTGTGTCCCATAGATTTGAGGTTGTTGTCTGTTCATTTTCAGTTGTTTCCAGGTAATTTTTATTTCTTCCTTGAGCACATGGTTAACCCATTTGTTGTTTAATAACATTCTATTTTGCCCTCATGTGTTTGAATGTTTTTCAGTTTTTTATTGTAGTTGATTCCTAGCTTTATAACATTGTGGTCAGAGAAGATGCTTGATATGAGTTCAATCTTCTTGAATTTGTTAATACTTAACCTGTGTCCTAACACGCGGTCTGCCTTTGAGAATGTTTTATGTGCACTTGAGAAGAATGTATATTCTGCTGCTTTGAGATTAAATGTTCTGTAAATACCAGTTAAATCCATCTGATGCAGTGTGTCATTTAAGGTCGCTGTTGCCTTGTTGATTTTTTTGGCCTGGAAGATCTATACATTGATGACAGTGAACTGTTAAAATCCCCAACTATGACTGTATTGCTATCTGTCCACCAAGATTTTCTATATATATTTAGGTGTGCCTATTGGAGATATATATATATATATATATATATATATATTTACAAGAGTTATATCCTCTTGTTGGATCAATCCCTTTAGTACTATATGGCGATCTTTGCCTCTTTTATGGCCTATGTTTTGAAGTCTATTTTGTCAGATATAAATATCGCTACCCCAGCTTTTTTTGTTTTGTTTCCATTGGCATGGAATATTTTCCCCCATGGAGCCACGCCGGCTGTGCCCTCCTGCATTTATGAATTGGAATTTATCTATAACGAAGAAGTTAACTCACTTCTCAACATCAATAATTAAGCCACACTCCAGTCAAGAGAGCCTGGGACAAGAGGAAGAGCAAAGCCTGCAAGGACAAAGGGTAGTCCGAGACACTTTTTAACTCAGCCCTTCTCCCTGCTCACTTTCTACCCTTTTATTGCCTCCCCCCACCCCGACTTGGGCTGTGACTGACCTCTGAGGCTGAGCACGGATCCTGTGTGTGCTTCAGCAGCGTCTCCACACAGCCGTACCTGCTGCCTTCTTTCACCTCCAACATACCCTGCCCTGTGAGGAAACCTCCCTGGTTGGGGCACATATGGGAGGCAATGAATTGATTTTCCCTCTTACATTGATGTTTCTGTCTCTCTTTGTCTCTCTCTCTCTCTCTCTCCCTTCCTCCCTCTCTAAAATCAATAAAAACATATCCTTGGGTGAGATTTAAAAAAAATTAAAAAAGAATATAGCCAGTGACTCTCCCTATCTGTAAACACTCAAGTATTTGCACCCACACAAACACATGCATACATAAATATACATACACATGAATGAATACACATATCCATAAACATACATACATACATGTTCTGATTATAGATGTCAGATTATTGTTTTTTAGACGCAAACAATAAAAGAAGACAATAACAACAGCTTAGCTTTTTCTATAGCTCACTTAATCCTTAGAACTTTAAGGGCAGATGCTATTACCATCGCCCTTTATAGATGAAGAAACTGCAGCTTCTATAGCCCATCACACATCTGTGAGTGCAAGGCTGGGAACCAAGTCCAGCCTTTGGACCCAAGGCTCATGTCCTGCTCTGAAAATTAATCTTGGAGTTGGTTTGGTCAAAAGTTGTCCACCTTCGTGTCTCTGGTGCCCGTGGGCAGATCAGCGCCTCCTCTCCCCCACCCCGGACCCGCCACCACCCCCCCCTTCCATCCGGAAAGGTTGTCAGCTTCACATGGTCGCCACAGTCATTGAGGCTGCCTTTTCCTCGCAGCTTCACCAGCCCTGGGTGGTAGTCACATCTCTTGTGTTTGTCGGCCTGATAGGGCTTTAAAGGTCTTAGTGTTGTTTAATGTGTTAAGTTTGTATAAATTCTCACTCAATTTGCACTGGTCTTTGAGGAGGCCCCCTTCCCAGACACTCCCTTTTCCAGTGTCCAAAGGAATAGCATTGCTCCTTTGATGTACATTGTAGTCTGGGAGCTGGGTGACCTTGAGGTGGTGTCAGGCTTAAAACGGCACCTTTGTTTCTATCTGGTGGCTTGTGTGCTCTTCCTCGGTTGTGAAAAGCACTGCAAGTAGTTTCTACCAGGGGCTCAGTGGGGTTTGGGGTCCCAAGGCTAGTTTTTGGTAATTTTTTTTATGTCTGTTGGATAAAAATGCAGCACCGAAGTGCTTGGCCTTCCACAGCAGTAAACGAGGGAGGAAACAGTGGCAGCTGCTCTGGGGAAGGGGAGTGAGCTGAGAAGCAGGCTGTTCGGCCTTTGGGATGGGCTTCGATTCTCTACAGGCAGAAAGGCGGGCATCTGGCTGGGGCTGTGAGGAAGGTGCCCTTTAATTAATTCATCTGGTATTGTGGCAATACACATTCTATCAGTTGTTCTTAAATCTGTACCTTGGTAAAGGGCTATAAACATTTGCATATAAGCTATTTCATCCCATTTGCCTTCATTTATGCAAAACAAATCTAATTGGAGAATGTCGTTATAATCCAGAGATCCATGTATAGGTCAGACTTCCCTGCTCCTGAGTTGGTATTGGGGCCAAGTTGTATTACAAAAGAAAATTAACCTTTTTCTTTTTAAGGTCTGAGGCTCAAACTTTTTCCAGTTCTTTAGGATGCATCCCAGCGGAAAATCTTGTGGTACCGAATTTGGGTTTCCCATCTGAAGGAGAAGAGAGGTCACAGAAGAGAATGGGCATACCCGCTCCTTCTCCATTGTTTCCACTCCCGGAGAAGGCGTCTTCTCTGGCCCGGGTTTCCAGAGTTCACTGGTCTTACTTTGTAACCCCAATTCCCGGTTGCAGGGCCTATCCCATGCCCTGAGGGTGGCCTTACCAATACCAGGATGTCCTGGGAATGGATTTTGCCCCACTCAGGCAGGGGACACAACTCCACTCTGGACTGCTGAGTGCCCCTTATGTCTCTATTCTCATTTAATTTAATACCTTTTGGTGCACTTCTATTCCTTTGAGGCAATAATGCCACGAGTTACTGACCTGTTTTTCCTGCCAAAGATCCTGATGGAGCAAGAATTTCAGTATTTCTAGTATCACCAGTCATTGTAAAGATGGGATCCTTCTAGGTTTTGCAATATTCTCATTCCCTCGAAAAATTTTACCAAATATATTTGTCCACTGGAGTGTCTGAAAACTTGCCATTCCTGTCTGCTCCCCAAGTCTTGTGGGTCCCATGGAGACATGCATAGCAGATGCCTTTGTCCATATCCAAGAAGGCAATTTACTGATATCCCCTATTTTTTTTATAAGGTTCAGTAGGACAAAACCAACATTCCCTGCTGTGCCTGTCAGCCTTCTCAAGATATTTAACTTTTTGGAGGGGGTGGGGGGGGCGGGGTCTCAAAGTTAGGTATCAGAGCCCAAAGTACATACATGAAGAAGATCCCTTTATCCCATTTATCCCATGGAACCAGTCCCCTAATTAAAGGGTGGAGTAAAGGGCCCAGATCAGCCTGGCAAACAGCCTTAAGATCTTAGCCTCGATTGGTTTAACCAGGGTAGCTTGCCTAAGCCTTTGTTTACATAACAACAGTTGTCCCTGATAGCTTCTGGCCAGTGCCTTTCTTGACAATGTTTGTAAAGGCAACCTAAGGGAGAGACTTCCTCTGCGTTTTTAGGATAATATTTCTGAAACTTGAGGGGTCCCCAGTTGATTCTCCTCCTTGTCCCTGACAAACACCGCCATCTCCCTTTCTGCATTCCCTACAAGGGGGATACAGATGCAGATAGAGCCACCAGAAACCACGCGGGGCAGAGATGTGCAGCAGGTTGACAACTGGAAGGTCTCAGAGCGCTGAGTGACCAACCCTGATGTGCGTGTCCGAATGAGCCAGTTAATTACAAGTGAAATGGAAGGCCCTATGAGGCCCCTGCACATCTTAGGTGTCTGCTCAACTCTAGACACCTCAGCAAGGCCCTGACTCACGTGAGGCCCTTCGAGACTCAAACCAGAGTAAGGACTTGCCTCTTTTCTCTTCAGAGCCCAGGCAAGCCCAAGCACTCATTTGGTTTTACTTTCAATTTTTCTGTCCTGGGCACAGGCCCAGTATGTCTTGCTAATCTTCGTTATGCTGCAACCCCCTAAACCCTGATGGCAAAACAGAAAAAGAAATCCCCGAAGGGACTGAACTCACTGATCTGTCAGAGGGAATCAAAGAAAACCAGGCAACTGGGATTGCAGATATCTCCTAATTTTTTTTATAAGGATCAACTAGCAGCAATCCCACTCAGATCCCAGTCACTAATCCATGTTACTGGACAGTCTCCTGAGTCAGAGGGAGAGAGGGCTGTCCCTTCCCCGGCTCTTCTCAATCTCGTAAGAAAGATTTCAAATGAGTGGCAGACAGCAGTGTTGAAGCAAAGCAAGTGAATTTATTAAGGAAGCAAGGCAAGCAAATTTATTAAAAACTAGAGGCTCAATGCACAAAATTCGTGCAAGGGTTTGGCCCCCCGCTGCCACTGTGACTTCGTCCGGAAGGACATCTGGTCTCATTAGCATATTATGCTTTTATTATTATAGATACACTTGGCATATAGCACAAGGGACACCCAGCTAGCCTCAGCATGGGCCCAGCGGGAGTTCAAGGAGTTTTATATCTTTCTTACAGATTTCAAGGTTGCTCTGCCAGGTATCTTGGGAAGCAGATTAGGTTTCAAAGCCTCCTTCTACATTGTTGCATCTTGTTTGGGTGAGATAAAACTCTCCCTTCTTTCCTTTCCCCTTTCCCCTTCTCCTGCCTTGGCAGTTCCAGGGTGATTTAAGCTATGTCTTCTCTGGTTGGGAAAGGGAGGTATTAGTCATTCGCTCTCAAGTGTCCTTGGTTGGGGGAGATAAGATCTTGCGATTCAAAGCTGGCTGTAAGCTGTCCAAACTGTTTGTCCTTATTTGATTTTCTTGTCTCAGTTTTTCTATTCTACTTGCCCCAGAATTTTTCTAGCTTCTTACTATTTTGCCACACTTATAAGAAGAAGAGATTAGGATATAAATGGGAACAGAGGAAGTACCATGTGAGGATATAGGCAGAAGATGACCAAGGGGATAGACACCATTATCTCAGACTTCCAGCCTCCAGAACTGTGAGAAAATAAATGTCTGTAGTTTAAGTGCCCCCTTGTATAATATTCTCTTACATCCTGAGCAAACGAGTAGGGGGTTGTGCGTGCTTCCGGTTGTGGTGGCCTGTTGGGGCAGCATGGGGCCTCAGAAGCCAGTTCTGGAATCACCAGGATCCTGTGGAAGAAAAGGGGCCACATACTAAACCTGACTAGCTCAGGGGAGGCCTGTGTGGCAGCCTTACAAACTCAGAGACCTAGAGTAACCACATAGGATGGTCTGAAATTAAAACTTTTTTTACTAAAAGCAGTTCAAGGCGGGTAGTCATGTCCTAGGACAGTATTTTTCCCAAACAAAGGTCAATTTTTTAACTGAGCCTGTCTGTTGTCTTTTTACATCTAGGAGAACATACCTGGTAACACACCTTTGCAATAACTCCCAATCTCTCAAAGCACAAGCACCACACCAGAGGGGAAACCACAAATCCCTAATTGTTATTATCATGTTAATTGTTGACTGTTAGCTATCCTATACCTAACTGTGTAAAAGAAGTATGTGTCTATCATTTTACTTTTTATCTAACCCCAGCGGTTCCCCCCCGCTTTGCTTTCTCTTGCCTCCCTAATCTATCACCAATGGATTTTATGTAACCCCCTCATGCTTCCTCTTTTGATTGTAATATATGAAATAAAATGCAAAACTGCCATTTTCCAGAGCATTTTCTGAATACGTTGAGATTTTGCTCCTCAGTAATTGTCAATTTCGCTCAAATCCTATTAATAAGAGGCTAATATGCAAATCGACCGAACAGCAGAACGACTGGTCGCATGACATGCACTGACCACCAGGGGCAGACGCTCAATGCAGGAGCTGCCCCCTGGTGGTCAATGTGCTTCCACAGGGGGAGCGCTGCTCAGCCAGAAGCCAGACTCACGGCTGGCGTGCAGTGGTGACGGGAGCCTCCCCGGCCTCCACAGGCCAGCAGTCAGACATCCCTCGAGGGCTCTTGGACTACAAGAAGGCTCAGGCCGGGCTGAAGGACCCCCGCTCCCCACTGAGTGCACAAATTTTGTGCACCGATGGGCCTCTAGTAAACTCATAAAATTTCTTCAGGTTTGGGCATTTCTTACATTAACAACCCTGTGATGAGTAGGGCATCTTGGTTAGTATCAGACACAGCTTTGGGGACCCAGGAACCCTGGCTATAGTAAGTCAAATTGCCCTCCACCCTGCCCAGGGAGATATTAAAACAGGTAGCCCTACTTTCAGCAGCAAAGAGCTGTGGTGGACAGGAAAATGAAGTAATTTTACCACAAGGCCCTGCCTTTTTCTTGTTTGTTTGCGTTTCTCTAACTACTAGTCCCAAGTACACCAAAGCTCTGGTCGGCCCCTGGTCGGGACTTCCATTGCTCTGCACATTTCATTTCCCCATAGCAGGGATAGGCCTGTCTTCTTGGCTGCCTGCGACTAGGAAGCCCATAAGGCAGGCCCAGAACTTCCAATATCTTCCCACCAATCACGTGGCAGGTTTGGACAGATGTCCTTAACCTTGCTCCCCTGCACAGAACTCAATAATAAGAAACAAGCATCTTGAAAGAAATATGGACAAAGATTTGAACAGGCATTTCACCAAAGAACATATAAGGATGGCAAATAAGTAGATGAAATAATGCTTGAAATCGGGTAGCTTTAGTCCTTCAAATGCATTCCTTTTCCAAGTTAGTTTTGTTTTTTGCTTGTTTGTTTTTACATTTCTATATGAATTTGGAAATTTCTGGGAAGTCGATTGAGTTTGCATTGAAGCTATAGATCAATTTGGGTACAGTGGACACCCTAACAAAGTTTACCCTTCCAACCAATGAACAAAGAATCTCTGTTTATTTGGGTATTCTTTTATTTTCCTAAAAATGTTTTGTAGTTTTCAGCCTATAGGACTTACGGATTTATCCCTGTTTAATATTTTTTGTTCTACTGTAAGTGGTGTTAACTTTCTACTTCAATTTCTGATGTAGCTATTACAGAGAGATTGATTTTTATATCTAGACCTTGTATCCAGCAATCTTGCTAAACTCATTTATTAGTTCTAGTGTCTTTTCTGTATATTCCTTGGATTTTCCATATAGGCAGCCATGTCATCTGCAAACAAAAATGCTTTTTACTTCTTCTTCACCAATCTTGATGCATTTTGTTTCTCATTCTTGCCTTATAGAGCTGAGTAGAACCTCCAGTACATTATGCAAAAGAAGTGGCAAGAGTGAACATGTTATCTTGTTGCTGATCTTAAGAAAAAAGTACTCAGTGTTTCACCATTAAATACGATGTTAGCTGTAGGCTTTTTTATAGTCACACTTTATCAGGTTGAGGGAGTTCCCTTTTTTCCTAGTGATCTAAGATTCTTTTTTATCATCATGAAGGTCTTTATCATCATCATCTTCACACTGAGTAGGCTGAGGGGAAGGAGGCAGGAGGGGCAGTTACTCAGTGTAACTTTACAGAAATACACCATGTTTTGTTGGACTTTTTTCTTTTTTTATTTCTCTAAAACTGTTGCTATACAGTACCAATCCTTCTTCCATTATTTGTTTTCATTTCGGGGCCTGTATCATGAAAGGGTCCATGTCATAAAATAAGTCCAAAGCAGCCTTGAGTAATCAAAACCCTTTTGCCAGATTGTCTAATGTCAATTAATTTTCCGGCTCTACTTCTTCCACATCTTCTTTCTCATCATCTGGCACTCATCTCCATTGACTTGTCTTCTGTTAATTCCTCTGGTGTGGTGTCAATTAGCTCTTGAATTTCTCCAAGACCCATATCTTGAAATCTTCCACCCCCCCACCTTTTATTCTTGCCATATCCATAGTTTCTTTTACTATTTCCTTAATTGGCTCTGTTGTAAATCCTGTGAAGTCATGTACAACATCTGGACACAGTTTTCTCCAGCAGGAACTGATTGTTTCACACTTGATGGCTTTCATGGCTTTTTCTATAACAATGATGGCATCTTTCATGGCTTTTTCTATAACAACGATGGCATCCTTCCAGAATTCCATTGTGTTCTCTCTATTGAGGTTCTCTTCCATAGTGTTGACAACCCTTTCCATAGAGTACGGTACATTGAGCCTTAAAGGTCCTTCTGACCCCCTGATCTAGAAGCTGAATTACAGATGTTGTGTTTGTGGCAAGTAGACCACTTTGATGCCTTCAGTGTTGAGCTCATGGGATTCTGGGTGGCCACAGGCATTATCCAATATCAAAAGTACTTTAAAAGGCAGTCCCTACTGACAAGTTACTTCCTGACTTCATAGACAATAAAGCAATGGAACCAACTCAGGAAAAGGGCTCTCATTGTCCAGGCCTTCTTGTTGTACAACCAAAATCCTGGCAGTGGGTGTCTATCTTTTCCCTTCCAGGCTTGGGGATTAGCAGCTTTACTTGTAAGGGCAGTCCTGATCATAAGCCTGATTGCATTTGCACAAAACAGTAGGGTTAGCCTACCCCTTCCTGCCTTACATCCTGGTGCTTGCTTCTTTTCTTTAGTAATAACTGTCTCATTGTTGTTTTTTTTTAATGTATTTTTTGTATTGATCTCAGAGAGGAAGGGGAAGGGAAAGAGAGATAGAAACATCAATGATGATAGAGAATCATTGATTGGCTGCCTCTTGCACGCCCTGCACTGGGGATCAAGCCCGCCACCGGAGCATGTGCCCTGACTGGGAATCAAACCGGCAACACTCAACCACTCTTGGTGCACCGTCTGACACTCAACCACTGAGCCACACAGGCTGGGCCTCCATGATTTTCTTAGTGGCATCTGGAAACGTGTCTTCTGCCTCTTGCTCAGCAGAAGCCACTTCTGTTATCTTGACATTTTTAAGCCAAAACCTCTTTCTAAAATGATCAAACTGTTCTTTGTTGGCATTAAATTCTCCAGCTTTAAATCCTTCACCTTCCTCTTGTTTTAAGTTGTCATAAAATGACATTGTTTTTTCTTGAATCCCATTAGAGTCTGTAGGTACACCTTTCTTAGAGCAATCCTGCACTCATATAAAAGCTGCATTTTCAATACAAGATAAAAATGTATTTTACAAAAAATTCAAGGTTATTGCACATAGTGGTGAAACTACGGCAACAGCTTCATGAATTTTCTTTTCTTTCTTCCTTCCTCCCTTTCTTTCTTTCTTTCTTTCTTTCTTTCTTTCTTTCTTTCTTTCTTTCTTTCTTTCTTTCTTTCTCTTTCTTTCTTTCTCTCTTTCTTTCTTTCTTTCTTTCTTTCTTTCTTTCTTTCTTTCTTCTTTCTTTCGCTTTCTTCCTTCCTTCCTTTCTTTCTTTCTTTCTTTCTTCTTTCTTTCGCTTCCTTTCTTTCTTTCTTTCTTTCTTTCTTTCTTTTTAGTGGTCCTTACACTGGATGCAGTTATCTTGAAATGGAGGGCAACCACAGCTACAGACCTCAACCTATGGCATGTATCAAGCAATGCACTTTTTCTTGTAACATCATGACTTTTCTCTGCTTCCAGCATCACTGGCTGCACGTTGCATGGGTCCCATGGTGTTATTCAAGGCTTATAGTATTGCACTAAACACAGTAAAGAATATGTGAGCACTGCCAGAGATCACCTTTTACTTCCTTATTAAATTTACTAGAGGGACAAACTGCTCACATGGGGATGAATAATGTCACTGTTTACAGGGGATTCTCACAACACTTGAGCTCACTGCAATAGCAACAGGAGGTGACTACAGAATTGTTACAGGAGTGCAGATTGTACTATTGTATGTAGTTACGGTTGAATACTGTACCTTTACATCTGTTTACATTTCTCTCAACTGTATGGCACCATGTATGGTCTGTCAGTGTTTGTGTGCATAAGTTTTGATAAATGTTAAATTTTTATAATTGACTTGTGTATGTTTATGGTAGTAAATGACAAAATAGAATAGTATCTGCATATGGTTTATACATTCATGACATACCTAACTTTTTCTTTTAAAAAATATATATGTATTTCTAGGCTACACAGATTGTCTGCAGTTTTTTTTTCAAATTGTCACAAGTTTCCAAAAAAAATTCCAATATATTTATTGAAAAAAATCCAAGTGTATGTTTTTGAGAAATGGGACCAACACTTAAAACTGAGAATGTTTTGCATAAAAGTCAGGATCTTTAGCTTGTCTTTAACAATTGAAGCTCTGGCAACAGGGCAGCAGTCAACTGGAGCTGAGAAGGACCATCCCTGCAGCCTGTGTCCCAGCTCCTGCAGGCCAGCGCCCCCACTGTGAGCATGTCTCTCATCCATCAGTTTTACCCACTTACTCTCCCAGCTGGGGCACCTGAGCGTCAGACACCAGCGATAACCCCACAGTGGACTTGACAATGTTCCTAGTCTGCGTCTCTGCCCGACAGGCCATGTCTCCCAGGCCTCGATGGCTCTGTTCCTGCTCTGTGACTCCGGCCTGAGGACAAGCAGGTCAGCTAACAGTGGAAGAAAACCAGCATCCCAGCCCCCAAGTTGAGGTCCCCAAATGAGGAGAGGAAGAGCCTGGCTGGGCGGGGCCACTTCCTGGCTGGCTCTCTGCTCTCGGGCATAATGTAATCTCCCCTGAAATGGACTCTGAGATGGAAGTCGATGTGCGGGACATGTGCTGCCCTGAAGATCAACACCCGTGGAAGATAGGAAGGAGGCAAACTGTCTCAGTCAGCTCTGGCTGCTGTAACAGAGTAACAGGCCCTGTGCCACCCTGTGTCATGGGCCTCACAACAGCTCTGCTGGCCCGTATCTTCAGGGTCCCTGTTACGCATGTTTGTAGTTGCTCCAGAATCTCACCCACACCAGAGAGGAACCCCTTCCAGATTCCAGAAGCTTAAGCCCAGGCCAAGGGGCCTCTGGGGGAGAGAAGCCTCAGCATGCTCCCGCCTCCTTGCCCTCTTCCTAAGCCAAGAATCTTCCACTAAGAAGGATGAATGAGCTCCACTGCGTCCCAGCAGGTGCAAGTTAGACCCTGGGAAGGGCAGAAGGCCCTTCATCCAGGCTCCTGGGCTTTGCCAGCCCAAGATTCCCACGCCTACCTTCCACCTTGTAAAAGCATGGCCATCCTTTCCTGAGCTCTCTATCCTCTCCCATCAGCTCAACTGGGGGAAGAACCTGAACCTGAGCTGACACAGCGCGGCCTTCTGCCCTCGGTCACACTCCTGACCTTCACAAGCATGCATTTCCCACCCCTCCTCTGCAGCCACACTCCAAGCTCCTCTCGCAGTGGGAGAACCCTATCCTCTGATGCCTTTCTCCCCCAGAGCTCAGACCTTTACTTCTCCTGACCTCCACCGCCCATGGGAAGGTCAGCCAGGTCCAAGGGCAGTGGACAAGGTAGGAATGTACAGGTTAAGTGCAGTCCCTGCCTCCTCCCAGCCCAAGCTCTTACCTGCTCAGTGTTTGTTGAGCCCCATTCCTGTTTACTAAGGGGTCTGGAACAAGCCAGGAAGGTGACCCAGCCCCCAGTGCCTTGCTTATCAGCCAGTTCAAAAATGGGGCAGCAGCTGATCCAACCAGTTCCCTATCAACAGTAAATAGTTGGGTGGACCCTCCTCCTTTGGTTGGATCCATGTCTTATGCCCATGCTGTGTTCCAGCCCTTCCTGAAGAAGGGGAGGTGGCTCTCCAGTCACTGACCAGTGGGGGCCAACCAGGCAGTCCCCAGTTCTGCAGCCCCTCCCAGCCCGCTTCTTGTAGCATTTGGTGTCAGAATCGAGTGTTGATTTCAGCACTTGTCAGAGCTCCTGCCAGGCATCAAGTCTTCAGCGCTCTCACAGACTGACTTCGCTGGCAGGGCCCCTCCCTCTCTGCATCTGTGCTCTCAGTTAAGTCGCTCAGCAGGCATGCTTGTTTACATACTGTCCATGGCTGCTTTCACGTGGTTGGACAGAAACACATGGGGCCCTCAAAGCTTAAAATACTCACTATCTTGTTCTTTACAGTTAAGCTTGCTGACCCCTGGCGTCAGGCAGCATCACTCCCATGCTTGGTGGCTGGTGCTGACAGTCACCCTCGAGGATTCTCACCTCCGTGAGGCCTGCCCAGGCTTCCTCTCAAGGTGGTCTTGGGTTCCCAAGAGCGTGGGAACAGAAGCTGCAAGGCTTCTTGAGGCCCAGGTTCAGAAATCAAATGTCAGTCCCACCACAGCCTAGTTCAGGGGGCGGGGAAAAGGAGCCCCCTTGGATGGGAGGTGCAGTGGCCACATCACCAAGAGCCTGTCCTGCGGGTTGGAAAAGCTGCCACCATCATTAAAAACATCACACAAGTGTCTTCACCTCAACTCCCCAGCATAGCTACGTCCAGCCCAGGGCTCCCAACAGAGGTTCACTGACCACCGGGGGAGAATAGAATACAATCTGGTGACCTTCGCTGTGGAATTGTGGTGCCCTCAGGCTCAGAGCACCCATGAAATATTCCAAGTGATGAAAAGTAAGGACCTACAATCAAGACTACTGTACATAGCAAGGCTATCATTCAAAATTGAAGGAGAGATAAAGAGCTTCCCAGACAAGAAAAAGCTAAAGGAATTGATCACTACCAAACTAGTATTACAAGAAATGTTAACACTTGGAGTGTGGGAAACGAGTTAAGTCGGCTCGCGTGAATTGCGCATACTCCGCGGGAGCCGTCTTTAACTCGGTTCATATAGATTTGTGGTGGAGTGCGGGAAACGTGTAAACTCGGGCCGATTGTAACTGCATATTACCAAATATTTGTTTGTAATCCACCCTTTTGGTGGATGGAACAAAACCAAAAGACAGAGCCATCTTATATTTTGGCGGGAAATTCACCCGCACTCCAAGTGTTAAGGAGCCCTGGCCAGTGCAGTTGGTTTGACATCACCCCATGCACCAAAAGGCTGCTGGTTTGATTCCTAGTCAGGGCATATGCCAAGGTTGTGGAATGGATCCAAAATAGGGGGCATGCAGGAGACAGCCGATCTATGTTTCACTCTCATATTGATGTTTCTCTCTGTCTCTTCCTCTCCCTTCCTCTCTCTAAAAATAAATTTTAAAAATATTTCCTTCTTAAAAAGGAAATGTTAAAGGAACTTCTTTAAAATTAAAAAATATGTACAAGAAAATATTTCAAAGAAAAAAATTCTCACTGACAAAGGTAAACACATAATAAAAGCAGTATATCAATGAACACATAAACAAGTACAAAGCAAAAGTAGAAAGATCATGTGTAATTACTAAATTAAGGGACACACAAACACACACAAAAGTGAAAAATAATGGCAGAAACATAAACGTGGAGAGAGTGACAAAAAATGTTCGTGCTTATAGAATGTGTTTGGACTTCAGCAACCATCAACTTAAAACAGACTGCTAGGAACATGGCTTGGTATAGACGAAGCACATCGTAACCACAAACCACCAATCGGCAAGAGCGACCCAAGAAATAAGGAGAAAGGAATCCAAACACAACACTACGGGAAGTCATCTACATAACAGAGAAGCGAGCAAGGGCATAAGAAAGGAGCAGAGAAGGACTGCAAACACAGTCCGAAAACAACTCATAAAATGCCACTGAATTAAATGCTCCCATTAAAAGACAAATGGATAAAGAATGCGTGGTACATACAGACAATGAAATATTACTTGGCCATAAAAAGGAATGAAATCTTACCATTTGTGGCAACATGGATAGAACTAGAGGGTATTATGCTAAATGAAATAGGTCGGACAGAGAAAAACAAATACCATATGGTTTCACATATATGTGGAATTAAAAAAACAAAATAAACAAAACAAAACAGAAACAAACTTGTAGATGCAGAGAATAAACTGATGGTTGCCAGAGGGGAGGGGAGTGGGAGGACTGGGTGAAAAAAGGTGGAGTGATCAAGAAGTACAAATTGGTAGTTACAAAATAATCACAGGGATGTAAAGTACAGCACAGGGAATATAGTCAATAGCATCGTAATAACTGTGCATGGTGTCAGGTGGGTGCAAGATTTAATGGGGGGGTACTTTGTAAGTTATATAAATGTCTAAAAACTATACTATATGCCTGAAACTAATACAACATTGATCGTCCACTGTAATTGAAAAACAAAGTTAAGATTCTTAATCACATCTGCAGCATCCCTCTTGCCACGTGAGGGAACATAATCTCGGGTTCTGGATTTCAGATGTGGGATCCTTGGGGGGGTTATTATTCTACCGACCACACTGCCTTCATAGCCTTAAATAATGTATTTAAACCTCTATATCTTATGCCACCAATTGTAACACTAGCTCTTGCCCACCCATGTCATTTGCTTAACAAATATGTGTTCTGGGAGCTGGGTGTACAGCACTGAATAAAACAGGCAAAACCCCTATCTATTCCCAAGGAGTTTATGTTCCAGTGGGGAAGAGCAGGTAATAACCCAAATAAACGAGTAAATTATGTCCCCAGAACAATTGTTTTTTAGATGATAATTGGCAAAATTGATCAAAATTTAAAATGCGCCTGCTCTTTTCCCAGCAAATGCACCATTAAAAAGCCGCGTGTGCTCGTCTGTTGTATTTTATAGCATTATCTATGACAGCAAACATTTTGGAACAATCTAAAAATTCATTAATGGAGAATTGGTAAGTAAATTATGGTGCCCAGAAACTAGAATTTATAGACTGATATGATACTATTTATTCCAGGATCTGGGTTCATAGCAAATTCTGTCCTCATAAAACAGCCGAGTCAGGGAGCGGGAGACAGATCCCACACTGAACAAAGGACCTAGATCTTATTGGTACAGGAGAGGGTGAGTGCTGTGGAGAAAGATGGGAAGATCGGGAAGGGGAGGAGGTAGGAAGTGCTGGAAGAAGTAACATTTTTTGTTATTTTTAAACATTTTATTTTGTAATAACTTTAGATTTATAAAAGTTGCAAAAATAGTACAGAGGGTTCTGGAATGCCCTTCTCTCAGCTTCCCCTGCTGTTAGCACATTGCATAGCCAGGGTGCACTTATCAAGACAAGGAAATGAAGGTAGATACAATCTATTAATTAGAGTCCTCTCCTTCACAGTAACATCGGAGTCAGACTTGAAGGAGGCATGGAGGGAGCTATGGGAAGAGCGTTCCAGGTGGAGGGAATAGCCAGTGCAAAGCCCTGTGGTGGAGCTGCCTGGCATTTACTCAGAACAGCAGAGTGGGCTGGAACCCATTGAACTAGAAGTGGGAAGTGGTGTATGGCATGTGCTCTCTCCCATATTCCCATTGTGCTTCTATGGGCTGCATGAGTATCAAGGCTATTAACACCTACATCCTGTCCCATCACGTTAATCAGGTTGAAAAATTAAGACCTGATACATAACTTTTCTATAAAGTGTAAATATTCTATAATTATGACAGCTAACCAAGTAAAAGCTAGTTTCTGGGAAGCATGATTTATCTATCCAATTATCCACTAGTAAATTTTTAGATTGTTTGCTGTTATAAATAACTAGAAGCCGATGCACGAAATTCATGCAAGGGGCTCACCCCGCCCTCCGCCGCAGCTGCCTCAGCCCTTAGCCCTCGCTGTGGTGGCTTCGTGGGGAAGGATGTCCAGTCTAATTAGCATATTATGCTTTTATTTTATAAATTATGCTAAATAGAACAAACTTGTACACATTCCTTTATACACAAATTTTTAATGGTGGGTTTGCTGGGTCAAAGAGCAGGCACATTTTAAGTTTTGATAAATTCTTCCAAATTATCCTTCGAAAAACAATTGTGCTGCCATCAACAATGTTGAAGCAGCGATTTCTATACCTTAGATGCAATCAATCTTTTACATTTTTTCAGTAGCCAGCATAAATAGAATCCATTATCATTTTTATTTTCATAAATAGAATCCATACACACACATATACACACAAGGTCAAACATCTTCTCAATGGACTGATTTGCTGATCATATTTCTTATTCTGTAAAGTTACTATATTCATTGCCCATTTTTCTATTGGAATTTTTATCTTTTAATCACTTATTTATAGAACAGTCCTATGCATTCCAGATATATTTGGCTTATTAGCTCATACATTTCTCTCCATGTCTAACTTTATCCATGTCTATTCTCTTTTTTTTGTATACATGAAATAAAGTTTATTTGTTTAGAAATAAATTATATCACTGTGGCTAATTCTATGTTGATGGAGTGCCCAGAGTGTCCACTTGGCAGTTTTAGGTGAGGCTCAAATGCCCAGTTGTCCAAGGGTATAATCACACACACACACACACACACACACACACACACACACACACACACACACCAAGACAGGCCCCTGCACTCAGACCTCAGGCCCCTGAAGATTGGGGCATAAGTTTTGCGGTTCTTTTTATGGGATGCAAGGCCTGTGACTCCTGTGGGGGTGTGGAAAGTGTGTCAGTGTAAGAGAATTTGGCCTCAGGTAGAATTTCCACGTGTCTGGTATTAAGTGGGACAGTCCAATGATTAGCTTCCTACCTAGAAAATAATGCAAATAAGAATGCAAATAAAACCTGTGAATCATACATAGCCTTTTAAAGCCTCTACAGTTTCCAATTGGGTTTATCTTGTTTATCGCCTGATACTTCATCAACAATGGCTTGAACATACAGGGCGGGGCAAAGGTAGGTTTACAGTTGTTCATATGAAAAATAATACAATAATTAATAAACAATGCAAGAATAAACTCTGTGTTTTGCCCTCCCCTGTTTTAGCTTTGCGTTCTCTCTGCTACGTGTTTAATGATCTGTGAATGAACACTGAGGAGATGTTGCAATCCTTTTGAAGAGGGAATGGGCTCGCCCATCTGCCGGCAAGATGTGCAGGTGCTGGAAAACGTTTGCCCTGATAAGATGACTGTTGGAAGAGTGCTGTGTTCGTTTAGAAGAAATGCCTTATTCAGCCTCTTGGCGTGAAGAGGTGGGGATGCTGAGGGGATGCTCAAGTAACAATGGGTAGCAATAAAAACGCCACCAACAGTAACAGCTTTTACCCCCTGCCGGGCTCTGTTCTCAGTGCGTCTCATGTTCACTCATTTAGTCCACACACTGACCTATGAGGAAGGAACCATTATCATCCTGTGAAGATAAGGAAACTGAGGCAGGGAGAGGTTATATGAACCAGGAAATCTGACCCTAATTCTCCTGTGTATTTAAAGAGGCCAGGAATTTGAAGTTCCAGGAGGAAGAGGGAAACGCTTAGAAGGTGACAGAGGGATGGATGCCAAAAGTAAAGTCCCTGGGTGCCTTGCAGAAAGGGTGGCCAATAAGTATAGTTATAATCTTCACTTATAATATATATGTATGATTATATTATGTAACTATTATAAATTATATAATTATAACTTAGTAGATATCATAATTATGTTATTATTTTAACTAGAGGCCTGGTGCACGAATTTGTGCACGGATGGAGTCCCTTGGCTTGGCCGGTGATCGAGGCCTACTGGGGGGTTGGCCAGCAGGGAGAGGGGCTGCAGGGGTTGGCCAGCCAGTTGTAGGCGGGGCGGGGGGGGGGGGCAGCTAGCCGGGTGGAGGGGCTGCAGGAGGTTGGCTGGCCGGCCAGGGGGAGGGACTGCAGGAGGTTGTCTGTGGGAGCGCACTGACCACCAGGGCCCAGCTCCTGTGTTAAGCATCTAGCCCCTGGTGGTCAGTGCACCATAGCAACTGGTTGACTGGTCGTTCCAGTCATTCTGGTCATTCGGTCGTAATGGTTGCTTAGGCTTTTATATATATAGATTGAAACATCAAATAAGGGTTTCCCAAGCAAAATATTGTAACCCTGCAAACTTTTAGTAAAGGTGGCACAGATGGTTCTTGCAAGAGTGGCTGGCCTCTCAGGGCCAGTATTGAAGGGATCAATTGGGAGAAAGGGGTGCTATGGGAGAACACAGAGCCTGCTGAGCTGGTGAGGGGCATCTTCACTACCAGGAGAGGGCATGAATTTCCAGATGTGCACCCAGACTTTTAGCAAGGTTGGGAGTAAGGGAGAAAAGGAGCTCCCACCACTCGCTGCATCACCACCCTCAAGTCCTCCCTCAAGCTGACACGTAGGGGAGGCCACCGTTTCATCTATTAAGTGAGACCCAGAACTCCTCTGCATGGGGCACTCATGGGTCCTGGGTGTCCTCTGGGGAGGAGGGTGCAACTGCCCACTTACTTGTCCTGCCAGCAGCTCCAAGCCAGTGGGAGCACCCACTTTTTGTCTTGGGCTTCAGTGGGAGAAGGGCACCCACTGCCACTTTGCAGTGGGACCAGACAGGTTGCCTCATTCCTCTTTCCAGCTGAGCCCTCTGGGACAGCTGTTACCAACTTACCAGTTACCAGTTGCCAATTACCCCATAGAAATGAGACATCAAGCCTCGTTTCTTCCTTTTGTGCACAAGACAGACGTCTCAGGGAAGGGGGAAATACATAAAATCAGATGTCCAAAATGCCACTGGTCTAAATTACTCCTTTAAAGGGCAAGGACTTCTCTGGGAAAGAGGAGGGTCCTACCAGAGGCCCTTCAAGCATTTGCACAACTGTTCGTACAACCTGGGGTTTGGAGCCAGACTGGTACTAATTACATTGTTACTTGGACATTGCAAACCTTTCTTCTCTTTCTGTAACAGTACTTGGTATCTGCATTTGGATGTTAAAACCCATTCGCTATTCTTTAGACTCCTGTCTAGCTAAATGTATTTTCACTCTTGTAGTCAGCTATTTCCAGCTCTGACAACCCTGCTCTCATTCTACTCATCTGTCATTCAGGTGCCTGACATCTCTGATGTAATCTTTTGAAGGGAGCTGTGGTGATCCCACTCCTCACTAGTGCCAGCACCATTCCGTCTGGAAACTGCCCTCATTCGTTCAGCTCAGTCGAGGCCCAGTTCACAGAACCAGACGCTGGGGACAAGTGAGGATGGCGATGTCGGTGTGTCCTCACATCTCCCGGACTCCCAGAATTACA
Organism: Myotis yumanensis; assembly: GCF_028538775.1. NCBI lineage: Eukaryota > Metazoa > Chordata > Mammalia > Chiroptera > Vespertilionidae > Myotis > Myotis yumanensis. The sequence continues at coordinate 64,922,731 of NW_027223758.1, forward strand.
GCAGATGGGAAAGGACCAATGGAGGTTGAAAGCTTACTTGGTCTCAGGGTCCAGACCTCACTCCATGAGGGGCTCCTTTGTGCAAGGCCCACAGGTGTCCCTTCCAGCCAAGGCCTGATCTCAGGAGGTGAGAGCTGCCTCTGAGCTTCCATGTCCTTATCTCAGGCAGTTCTCTAGTGGGAGGTCCTTCTTTGGGTGCTGCCTTTCTCTTTCTGCCTCATCACTGTGGCCTCTTGTCCATCATGCAATGGATTTGCTATGTAAATATGCTAACTTCCTCTTCACACATCCTGGGGAATCAATGTAGTCACACTGGTTTCACATAAGTACCCCGAGAGTCAGAGAAACCAATAGGGCTCAAGTGGGCTCAGTTCCAGTTTCTGCTTCCAAGACCCACCCACTATGCCCTCCTGCCTTCACAGGTAGGGTATTTTCCCAGCCCTCCACTTACATCAAGTGTGCATATAGTTATATATGATTTAATTACATATTGTATAATTGTATTATAATTCTATTTGTACATATTTGTTATGTTATATATTAATACTAGAGGCCCAGTGCACAGATTCATGCACCAGTGGGATCCCTCAGCCTGGCCTGCACCCTCTTGCAATCCAGGACCCCTCAGGGGATGTCGGAGAGCTGGTTTCAGCCTGATTCCCGCAGGCCAGGCCAAGGGATTCATGCACCAGATTTGTGCACTGGGCCCCTAGTATGCATATATCTTTGGTTAAGCTCTTCCTGACCTCCCCCTTCCCCCTTCCCTCTGAGATTCATCAGTCTGTTCCATGTTTCCATGCCTGTGCGTTGAGCGTCTGTCCCCTGGTGGTCAGTGAGCGTCATAGCTACCGGCCAAACAAATGGTTGCATAGGCTTTTATATAGAGAGATATGTTACACACTAGTATATGTTACATATTAGCACATTTTATGTTACATTTTAGTATGTTGTATATGTTATTTACAGTATTAATACATATGATATTTGTTCTGGAATCTGTTCCAGAACCCCAGTATCCAGCTACTGATTTTTCTTGCCCTCCATACCTATCTATCCCACTTTCATCTTTCCTTCCCAGCTGGGTCTGGGATCCACGTGAGTTTGAACTCCATGGCAGCAGTCAGAAGCCTGCCCTACCTACCCTTCTTTGCTGTCTCCAAGGCAGATTTTAATTTTGCTGTTGCAGTTTTTGTTCTCTTGCAATATTCCCTCATCCCTTCCACCTCTCTCTGTACCTCATCTTGTTTCTGTTCTATTCCAGCCAGGGCCCCCTTTGTGGCCTCCCAGGAGCCACCAGGAATTTTTTACCTGTTGAAGATAACGGGAAATTTCCAAAGATGCCTTTCTGGGTCCTGCAGTGGATCGCTGAGGTGTATACTTTCTGAGTCTTCTGAATGCTCCCTTTGCCTCCACCTGCAGTCTTTTAGCAGGCCCCGTGGCATTAGTCACCTTAGCCTAACTTCAGGTAATGCAGTTCAGACTCGGTGTCTGTCACAAAGAGAACTGACCTTGTCCCTGTGTTTGGTCCCTTATGTGATGTTCCAAGACTCTCACCACATTGACAGCTGTACAAGTTAACATGCCCATTCCCAGCAGTTTCTCCCTACACCCGCTGTCTGGATCTTTGATACTTAGAACCAATAGAGCATAAGAAAAGTTATAGTTCCCTGGAAGTCCTGACCCCAGATCTTTCTGCTTCTATCCCCTTGACCCTTGTAGAGATTCTGGATCCTACTGAAGAATCTACTGTGACATATGGTGACTTTTTAATGGTTTTGTTTACTTTTGTCCCCATGGGTGAGGATTCTGTCATTTGTAGCCTTGGCTTGTCAACCAAAAGTGTCAAGCTCCTCTATTCCCACAGGGTTTCCCCTCATGACACTCTGATGTTCCAAGCCTGACAGTTGGTTCCATACCTGCCAGTGACACCCATTCTGAGAATGTGGACAAAGCCATTGGGGGGGGGGGGGGGGGGGCGGCGAACCCACCCACTCTACCGTGACTTACATGCTGCAGGGAAGAGGCCAATTTGCAAGGTTCTGAGAGGTGAACAGAATGTGTGCATGGCACCAGGCTCAACACCGACATGGTGGGTGTGCTTGTAGTGAAAACTCAACGCCTACTCTTCTTTCTCTTGTAATAGAACTTCCAAATTTTAGCTGTGTCCATAACCTCCAGATTAAGACTAAATTTTCCAGCTTTTCTTGCAGCGGATGAACCTGTGATTGTTTTGGCCAATGGGACATGAGTGGACAAGACTGTGCAAATCCCAGCCCCTGACCTTTCAGGGAGGGAGGGAACACATGGCCCTTTGATGGCTTTCCCTGGGCTAGCACAGTACCCTGGTGAGCCATCTTGGACCAACACTCTAGGGCATGGAGAGCAACGAGAGAGGAGCTCCCCACAATGGAGCTGCCATATCAGCCTGGACTGCTTACTTTCAGAATATTTAAATAGAGAAAAAGAAACTACCTATGTAAGCAACAGTGTTGGGGAGTTTCTTTGTTATAGCAGTCTAACCCATACTCTGCCTGCTTCACTGCTCAATAAATGATACTTCCCCCTCTGTGTGCCTTTGGGAAGGGTATTGTGCAAGGTGGGGTACCAGGGTGTTAAAGCTCTGCAACTTTCCAGACTCCTCCCTATTACAAACAATTGTGGGCACATTGGCTCACATCTCCATCTGCTTCTTGGCTCATAGGCTAAGACAAACACCCTTCTTCCAGTGACAAAGGTGGTGGCATGGGAGGCTCCCAGAGGTAGGAGACAAGCTAGGTGCCTCAACAGAACTCCCAATGCTCTCATGGGTCATGCTGCAATGGTGTTGGCTGCAGTAGAAGACCGGAGACCCTGACTCCCCAGGCTCTCCATCTGGCCTGAAGGCAGGCTCACAGCCTGGAAAGGGTCCTCACCACTATTCAAAGTCACACGCGCTCTCTTACCCTTCCCCACCATGTATCACCTGAGGACTTTCATCCCCATTCTGCAGGGGGAAGAAGCTCAAATCTATAGAGTTTAAGAAATCCAAAGTGGGGGGAGTGGGGATCAAGAGGCAGTGCCCTTCCCTCCACGCCCTGTTCACTCAGCTGTGCTGCCAAGGGTGCAAACATACATACCAGGTGAGGAGTCTGGAGCCAGACTGAGGGTAATGACTTAGACCACCCCACCACACACAACCACCCTGGCCTTGGCCTGGACACAGGGTCAGCTGGAGGCTGCAGGCGCAGAGTAAGCGAGCTGTGGGGACATCCACAGAGATGAGCGGAGTGGGGTCCTGGGTCAGTGCCCAGCACCATGGATACATGTGCTCACAGGCTCCTCCACAGTGACTGTCCTGACCTCTGGTGTCCTTTTATCTGGGCTATGTTGTTTGTTTATGGATGAAGAAAGGCTATGCTAATGCCTCACTTACCCAAGCATGTTTGGCCATAGAAGGTATATTTGGTCAGGGGCAAAGGACAGATGTCATAGGTCAAGTCCTTTCCCCAGGACCAGGGCCAGTCTCTGAGGTTGTCACTGAGAAACACTGGCCTTACTTGTATCAGGTTCCTGGGTAGACAATCACCTCTGGAAGGTCCTCACCTACTAATTCACACAATAGAACTGTGGCCACCTTCCCTGCCCACCTGGCTAGCTCATGGCTTCTCCTTCCTCTGGTCCCGCCCCGTTCCCAGCCTGCCAGGATGTGTGGATGGGTCCAAATCCCAACTGTGCAAGTGCTCAGAGAGCCTCAAGCATCTGGGGGAGTTTAGGAGGCTTTGTCTCCCCAGAGTTCTGAGCATATGGGGAGGGTGAAGGTGGTGGCTGAAGTCCTAATCCATTTACCACCACACATGCAGGCGGGAATATGCCATTTCCTCCAGGAGTTCAGGAGGGGGCATGATCTGCCCCCTACATCTGCACAAAACAAACAGTGGGTGCACAATAAATACCCGATGGACTGCACAGAAAGTGTCAAGTGCCGAGCAAGGGCCTCCAACAGTAAATCAGAGGAGTAGTGACCCCCGTGGGCCTGGCCTGGCCTGCAGTGGCTTCCCATAAGTGATGCTGGGATAAGGGTTGGATTTGGGGTTGTGTAGAGAAGAGGAGAGAGCACTCCTGGCCTTCTGGGATATTGGAATAAGCGAAACCTAACAGCCAGCCCTCAGGTGGGGCTGTGTGGGAACCCTGCATGGCTAGGCCAGGGGCTTAACCCCAAAGATGCCTTTGTATCCTCCCACGTATAAACCTCAAGGTCCTCTGAGACTCAGCCCCCAGATTACCCCATTTCCTGGCAGAGCAGAGGAAAACAGTGTATGAATATCATTAAGTTATTGAGTTCTTTTTTCTTTTTATTGGCAAAGTAAATATATTTTTATGAAGGACCAAAGAAAATATACATAATTGTAACATATATACACCAGCTTTATAGATTTTTAAAATTTCAAATTTACACAAATGCTGATGTTATTAAAAGATATTTTATGTAGATGTACCTATGTACAGTTTATTTACATACATTCATAGGATGTGAAATAAACCTATCAAAACAAACTAGTTCATTTGATATTAATTTCTAGACAAAATGAGGAATGCATTTCTAAATAGGGATTGGGGGCTTTATCTGCTTCTTCTACTTGCTACACAGCCTGTTCCCCTCTCCGCCCAAAACGTGACTCTGGAGGCTGGTGTCGGGAAACTGGATGAGGGGATGAGCCACACTGGGTACAGATGCTCCGGGGCTAGCCTGCATCTGTCTGCCTGCCCTGCACATTTAACTGAAGCACATGCACTGTCAGCCCCCAGAGGGGGGACTTTTCACCCCAATCCTGCAGCCACCAGGAGGCCAGGTCCTGCACCCCTAACAGCCCTGCCCACACCTTCTGGTATTCAGGGTGAGCAAAGAATTTGGACAAAACCACCTGCACACCACAGTGCAGCCCAGGACTTTTGGCCTACTTCCTTTTCCCCAGTGAGGCTCCCTGTGGGAACTGACATTTCAAAACTGCACATTTCATCTTCTCGGGCAATAAAGTGCTGGCCCTGGCCCAAGCAGGGAGCCCAGTGGGAGAAGGGCCAGGCCCCCAGACACTGCAGCAGAGGCCTGTGACAGCGGCGCAGGAAGGCACGAAGGTGCAAAGGCACAAAGGCCGGCCTCCTGGGTCAGGGGCTGGGTCTCCCCAGGAAAGGCAGCAGGTGGGGGGGCTCTGGGTTCCTGCCTCCCAGGCCAGCCCCCCTCTTCCCATATCAACCCAGGCTGCTGGGTTGGCAACATTGTCACATCTCTCTGAAGGAGGCAAATAAATTATTGCTACAAAATATATGGGCGATCTGGACGATCTGATGGGGCTGGTGGGATGGGGTGAGCAGGTGGTAGCGGTAATGGTTGTGTGGGTGGGTGGAGGTGGGAGGTCAGTTGGCAGCACGAACGGAGCGACTGCTCCGGGGGAAGCGATGCACCTTGATGTGCTTGGACAGGTGGTCACTCCGCGCGAACTTCTTCTCACACACAGGGCACTGGTAGGGCTTCACGCCTGAGTGCGAACGCCGGTGCCTTGACAGTTCATCCGAACGGGAGAACCTACAGGGACAGAGCAATCAGCGAGTCCAGGCTGGCCCACCCTGCCCCAACCCACCCCCCCATCCCCCCAAACACATACATCCAGGCCAGCAGTGGATCCCCAGGACTCCACCAGCTGGGCAGCTCAGGATACTTCAGCTACCTAAGTGCTTCTAAATTTATGGTGAAAATCCACTGTCCCAAGCCCCCTCCCCATGTCCCTGTGGCCCCCAGGATAGCAAGAATTGGAATCAAAGGCTCTACCAGCACAGCAGGCCATTCTGCCGCATCTGGGCCTGAGAGGGGCTGGTAGGTGTTGGGACGGCTTTCAAGCCTACCAGAGATCTGACTTACTCTCCACCTACCTCCCCCCTCCCGCCCCACCCCAAACATCGCCCCCTCCAGCGTGCAGTGGGATCAGCTCGCCCTGACTGAGGCTGTGCTTCATGCTCTCCCCTCAGACCAGAACTTGGGGCTTCCATGAAGGTCTACATTGGGAGCACACCTAGAGGAGAAAGTGAGGCTGAGGAGAAGTGTCTTTCCCCAGCTGAGCAGGGAGGTCTTGACTCCTTTCCCTTGCCTCCATTAAAGAGACTCACCCCACCCTGGCTGGTTGCTCAGTGGTTAGAGTGCTGGCCTGTAGACCGAAGGGTCATGGGGTCGATTCCCCGTCAAGGGCATATACCTCGGTTACAGGTGCCCCAGCCCCGGCAGGGACACTTGCAGGAGGTAGCCAATCAATTGTCTCTCTCACACTGATGTTTCTCTCTCCCCTCCAACACTGTCTCTAGATATTGATAGAAAAAATAGCCTTAGGTGAGGATTAAAAAAAAAGAAAAAGAGCCCCACCCAATTCCTGGACCCAGTTTTCCTGAAAGCTGGACCCCTAAGATGTCCCCAAACAAAACTGTACCTCTACAAGGTACTTCTGAGAGTTTAAATGGCTCCCCTGCCACCTCCCTCTCTTGGCCCCAGTCTGTCCAGGAGCAAGTATTCCCATAGCCCAGAGGCCACTAGTGGGAGAGGTAAGAACTGACTGGACCACACGGCTCAGACAGCTGTCACTGACTTCAGGGATTTGAGGCTCTCCCCACCCCTCAAATCCCCACTCCCCACACACATACTCTCCTCCTCTGTGTTCCACCTATACTGACCTGTCCTTGTTCCCTCTTGACATAGGACATTTGCAATACTGTTCCCTTTATCCAGAATGCTCGTCCTTCCCTTCTCCTCGCTCCCACCCACCCATCCCTTAGAGCCCAGTTCAAATGTTACTTCCTCAGGAAAGCCCTCCACAACTACAACATTCTAGGTTCCCACAACACAATGCACCTCTCTTTCCTGGCCCCTGCCACAGTTGTTGCAATTTTAAATCCATTTCTTACTTTTTGATGAGTGTCAGTCTGTGCCACTAGACCAGTGGTCGGCAAACTGCAGCTCAGCAAACCACGGCTCGCGAGCCACATGTGGCTCTTTGGCCCCTTGAGTGTGGCTCTTCCACAAAATACCGGCTCTTCCACAAAATACCGACTTCTGCGCATGGGCCACGAAGTTTCAATTGCACTGTACGTGCACGCCCGCACGTGGTATTTTGTGGAAGAGCCATACTCAAGGGGCCAAAGAGCCGCATGTGGCTCGCGAGCCGTGGTTTGCCGACCACGGCACTAGACCATCAGCTCCATGAGGAAAGACACGTCTACCTGGTGCATGGTAGGTGCCCAGTCAGTGCATTTACATGAAAGTGTGGACACAGCAGGCACCCAGAGCAGGCACCCACAGGAGGATGGGGTTGTCATAGGGACAGTCCTCTCAAGTCCTAGTGCATCCATGCACCCACATGCACGCACGAATCCACACACTCACATACATACACATGTGCACGCATGCACACCCATGTCTATACACACATGCCACACATATGTGCATGTCGTGGGCATGGGTACACTGCACACATGTGAGCACACTCATACATATATACATGTCACCCACTCCACACCTGTGCACACATGTATGCACATGCGCACACACAATGCAATGTATACCTACGTGAACACATACATGCACAGATGCACACACTCAGGAGCCCCGTTCCTGGATCTGGGGCCACAGAGCAAGAGGCAGATTAGGTGGTGACCCTGGAAAGCTGTCCCCAACCCAGCCAATGGGTAGGGGGTGATGGCCCACTCTGGCGTGACCTGTGGGTGGAGGCCTTGATCCTACAGCCTGCCAAGGAGCAGGAGGACCCAGCAGGACAAGTCTTGGGGAATGCTCAGGTGGGCAACAGGAGGGCCTGAGCACAGATGGGAAGCTGGGCCCAGAGGCAGGGAAGATAAGCACCTCAGCTTGGTTTGGCTGTCCCTGGTGCCCTGCCCCTAGAGCACAACCAGGTTTCTTCCACCCCCATCCCAGAGCACCAATTGTGGTGAATACAGAGAAATACTCTCAGCATGTTTTCAGAATTAAGGAAGATCAACTGGCCCATTTTCCAGATGAGGAAACTGAGGCTCAGAGTGATGAGGGCCTGATCCAGGGTCACAGGTAAGACAGAGGAGCCGAGGCCCAAGCTAAGGTCTTGAAACAGCTCCCTGCTGTATCCTGCCACCCTGGTGGCCACAGAGGACCTGGCTCACCCACAGAGCCTGGCTAGAAGGTATGTGCCACTGGAGCCCTGTGCCAGGGAGGAAGCAGCATCAACGGGCTCTGGCAGTCAGAGCCTGACCTGAGCTCCTGGGCCAGGGCCACGTGTCCCCAGCTGGAGTTGGACATACAGCTTCTGAGCAGGTGGGCATGCCCAGGGCAGGGGGCAGCAGAAAGCTATAGGAAATGCCATCGACAGTGCTAGAGCCTTCCCAGACACCAGGCACTGGGAGTGCCTGCACCTTCCAGGGAGCCAGGATCAGCCCCATGGGACTGACAGTGTCACACTGTAAGAGCTCAAAGAGAACAAGAGGCTTGCGGAGGGTCCTACAGCAGTGGAACAGCAGGATCTGCTCAGGTCCCCACCTGACTGGGAGCCCTATGTGGTCCTGAGCAAACTTAAGAACCATCCTGGGCCTCAGTTTTTTCATTTATCTAATGAAAATCTTGGGATTCTTGTCCACCTTCCAGAACTTTTCTCAGAGGCCAAAGGCAGTGACACAAGACCACAGGGTCCATGCCATCATGGGGGCACCAAGGGAAAGCCAGGTCTGAGAAGAAGCTGTTCCCATCTGCAAGCCCCCTCCCTACTGCCATAGGGTCCTGATATTTGAGAGGTACTGTCCCTGGGAACTGAACCCCCAGAAGATCCCTGCCTCACACCCTACTCACATTGTCCCAAAGAGCAGCAATGGAGAGACCTGGGGACCACACAGAGGGAGGGGACAGGTGGCTGAGAGGCAGCCTTTGTAGGCACATACTGACCAGCAACCCGGGCAAGTTGGCAAGCTCTCTGAGGCTGTTTCCCCACCTGAAGTCAGGTATGTGATAGATCTGCCTCGGAGGACTATAAAAGGCGACAAGTGGCAGTGCTTGACAGCAGTGCAATCACCCAACAATTGTGAACTCTTATCAGCAAGGAGCTTAGCACAGGGCCTGGCCTCTGGTACGGTCCTTGAGTGTGTGGGTGGTTACTGTGAATTGTGTTACCGGGGTGCAGGACAGGGAAGCACAGAGGTCCAGGTGACTTTCCTGAGCAGCTTATAATGTCAGCACCACCACTGGCACATGCAACACCTTTGTGCAAAGGCACCCCTTCCATCAGCCAGAAAGCCATGATTATAGTCAAGTCTCAAAGATCCCAATGGGAATGGCACCCCCCAGAGTTGTGCAGTGCACAACCTGCCCAGCCACACTTGGAGGCCGAGCTGCCTGCAGGGATGGGGCTGGAGAATGCCTCATCGAGTAGGGGAAGCAGCGACACAGGCCAAAAGAGCCAGACCACTGGGCTTGAATCCTGTCCCTGCCACCTCTTGGCTCTGTGGCCTCAGGCCTGCAAATCCCCTTTTCTGGGCCTCTGTGTCTTCTGGGGATGACAACAGTACCTGCCACAGGGATGGTGAAAGTTATTAATATTCATATTAGCTGCAGCAGGAAGGGATTCTTTCTGGACAGAACTGCTTGGCCATTCTGGAACAGGACGTTCCGCTGCAGGGAACAAAGAAGGCTTGTGTCTGAGAGTGAAGCAAGGAAACTTCTAGGAAGGCAGGCAAGCAGCCACTTCCCAGATGGTTAGCTTGGAATAGGGAAAGTCTGATTTCAACCCTGTCAAAGGTGCCAGAACCATGTCACAAGAGGGGAAGGGACAGGGAACACTGGGTTCAGAACCAAAAGCAGAAGGAAGCGGGGGTTGGTAACCTGGGCACGTGACAATGGGGGAGAGGAGTGCAGGAAGGGATACTGTTCATCACACAAAGGTGCACAGGGTGGGGCACAGGACACAGTGCCAGGGCCAGAACGGGCCTGGGAGGAGGAAGAGGAATCTGCTCACCAGGCCCAGCAAGAAGAAGAGAGGCAGCCTTGGGAGTGGGGAGCTCCCCATGTGGGCAGGCAAGCAAGAGTGTAGGGGTGCCACTCCAAAGACCAGCTGCAGGTGAAGGTCCTCTCAACACTCTAGCAGGCCACACCGGACTAGAGGCTTGCAGAGGGGGCTGGAGAGAGGTCCTCAGTCTGGGGGTAGGGGGTTGAGGGCAGACAGCCCAGGGTGAACTCCTGGCTTTGCCACTTACTAGTTGTGGGACCATGGGGAACTTACTTAAATGCTCTGTGCCTCATTTCCTTCTCTGTAAAATGGGACAACACACTGAGGCATACCTCATGGACTTGTTGGGACATTACATGAGTTACTGCATTTGGTGCACTCAGAGCAGTGCTTAGCACACATCAGGCACTGCTGTTATCATTGCTGCTGTTGCTACCTCTTTTCCCTCATCCATGATGTACCACCTGAAAAAGCTGATGGCCTTGTGGGCCATTATAATCCCAGGTGCACAGAGAAAGATGAGGGGAAAGCCAGCCCATGACTGCAGGTGTCTCCAGGTGGGAGAGGCATGCCTGCCATACCGCTTGCAGGTCAGGGTGGGGCTGAGGCACTGCCTGGGGGTGCACCCAGAGCCATACTCATTAGCTCTGTCCCTGCAGGCTTTCTGGGCCTCCATTTCCCCCTCTGTAAAATGCATATTGATGTCTATATGTTCCAAGGCTATTGTAAGGACTCAGTGAGTTACTGCCTGTGACCTGTACAAAACAAAGCGGAGACCATTGTAAGACCATCTACAGTTGCCACTGGGGAAGAAGCGTTGGAAACAGAGGGCACGGAGAGGGCTGAGGTCCAAGTGGGAGCGTGGCCTACAAAGGTGAGGTCGGCAAACAGATTATGTGGGCCTATGGGCCAGAACGAGAAGTTTGGATGGTGCTTAAGTGAACCAAAGTACACATAAAGGCCAGAATAGCCTCATGAGGTAATGAGTCCCCCGTGGCAGGAGGGATGCAAGCAAGTATAACTCATGGAGGGGATTCCAGCTCTGAGAACCTTAGAATAGTGCCTAGCAGAGTGTAACTGCTCAATAAACATGATACCTCATCATCATCACCATTACTTCTGCCCTGTCCAGACCAAGCTGCCACAAAGCTGGGTCTGTCCTCCTGTCCAATTGCTACAAGGGCTCCCTTCACTTCTGACCCTCAGATGAAAGCTATGGCCACATTTAAGGGACATGCATGTCTTGTATACATCCCCAGGGTGTCAGGATTCCTGAAGGCCAACTGGACTCTCAAATTCTCAGAGAAACAGCCCTCCTGAGAGGCAGCGTGCCAGGCTCCCAGGGCCTCTGCCATGTGTGACCCCCACCAAGACCAGACCCCGCTCTAGAAGAGCTTGGGAGAAGCTAGGGATGCCCTTTGAAGCCCTAGGAGTGGCTGGAGGCAGGGATGGCTCCGGGGTCGACTCCATAGGGACCTCATCATGCCACGTACCCACCATGCCTTTCCCTGTCAAGTGAATCCTAAGCAAGAGGAACAATGCCAAGGCTTCAACAGTGGCAGAGCTGAATTCCCTCCATAAATCCCACTCTTGTTTGTATACCTCCTGCCATAGGGAACTCACTACCTCATAACGCCACTGTGTCGGGGGCTGAGATCTGCCTCCCTAAGATGCACTTTAGGCTGTGGTTCCTGTCTGCTTTCTGAGACAGCCTAGAAGACAGGTCCTCTCCTCCTGTGGGAGTGGACCAATTGGGCAGCCTTGACCAAGGACCATACCTTTCCTCTCTATGGCCCCACCCAGTCCTATCCCAAATGGCAGGGCCACTTGCCAGCATTCAACAGAGGACGGCGCCCAGAAAGATGAACCCCTCATAAAAGTCAGACTGATGCTCTGCCAAGCCAAATGCCCAACCTCTCTCCAGCCCTGCACCCCACCAAGAGGAGAATGCATCCAAGAGGAGTCTCTATAAGTCTGGGGGTGTCTCTGAGATGGGGTAACGCCCACATGAAGGCCAAGCAAAGAATCTTCTCTTCTCAGACTCTGATCTTGGATTAAGAATGACAATACCACCGATGAGAAGGGGCGCTGCTGAGCACCCCTGGCTCTGGTAAGGAGAGGCAGTAAGCAGGCTTGGGAAGGGGGACCACTGCGAGGGCACACAGCGAGTTGGAGGCTTTAAACCATGCCACCAGGCATCTCAACACCTTTCCCTCTGCAGTGGAATACCTGCCTTTAAAGCCCTACGTCTATGGTCTCCTCCCTGACCCAAGCTCTAACCACCCAACATTACACACATGCCACCACATCAGGCCTCACAAGCTGCTCTGCAAGTGCGCCTGTTACCCCAGGGCCTACCTGGCAGAGTGCGGCACGAGGCTCAAAGGCATGCAGCACCAGCACTGACACCCAACTGTCTGTGTGATGTGGCTGTTGACCATGCCATTTCTTCTACATTAGTTAAGGCTGATTTCTTCTACATTAGTTAAGACTGATTAGGAAGGGGAGAGGGGTGGACAGGGGGCAGTGCCAGAGCTAGCAGCAGCTACTAAGAGGTTTGCTTGTCTCTCCTGGTCACTAAAACCAGAAAACAACCAGTCTCCTGGTAAGGCTTGCTGGGGCTTGTGCTGAGAGTGAGGGGGCTGAGCCAGGACAGAAGGGCTCTCAGCATAATAGGGACAGTGGAGAATGATGGGGCCTGGGCTGTGTGCCAGATGGAGCCCTTGTGTGCCAGGTAGCCCTTGGAGGCTTTAAACCATGCCACCAGGCATCTCAACACCTTTCCCTCTGCAGTGGAATACCTGCCTTTAAAGCCCTACGTCTATGGTCTCCTCCCTGACCCAAGCTCTAACCACCCAACATTACACACATGCCACCATGCTACACAAAGTAGAGCCTTCCACCTTTCGGTCAGCACACCCAGCTAGGTCCTCCCTTGTGGTTGGCTTTTGCAGCTTCTCTACCGCCTCTAGAGCACAGGAGCTGTGACTGGAATGTTCAGGGCTGGGTAACCCTGAAAAGAGCCCTGTCCTTTGAGAGTTGGTTTCCCCACCATGCTACACAAAGTAGAGCCTTCCACCTTTCGGTCAGCACACCCAGCTAGGTCCTCCCTTGTGGTTGGCTTTTGCAGCTTCTCTACCGCCTCTAGGTCTCCCATGGGAGCAAGGGCCTGGCCCAACCCATGTGCCCAGGGACTTCTGTAAGGGAAACTGGTCCCTTTGGTTGGGAAACAGCATTCTCAGGATGTGACTGCTCTGATATGACCACTTGGGTTCAAATCCCATTTACAAGGCTGTGTGACCTTGGGCAAGTTATTTAGCCAGTCTGAGCCTCAGTTTGCAGTAAGCAGTAAGATGGGAGTAAGGGTGGTACTTACCCTTTGGGGTGCTGCAAGGCAGAGGGAACAGTGCACACATGGTCAACACAGGGAAGGGAGATCCACTGGGGTCCCATCCAGCTATGCTGCCTGAGGGCTGGGTAACCCTGAAAAGAGCCCTGTCCTTTGAGAGTTGGTTTCCCCACCATGCTACACAAAGTAGAGCCTTCCACCTTTCGGTCAGCACACCCAGCTAGGTCCTCCCTTGTGGTTGGCTTTTGCAGCTTCTCTACCGCCTCTAGGTCTCCCATGGGAGCAAGGGCCTGGCCCAACCCATGTGCCCAGGGACTTCTGTAAGGGAAACTGGTCCCTTTGGTTGGGAAACAGCATTCTCAGTGCTGGTGGGGCTGGAGCACAGGCTCTCACAGAAAGAAGCCCTGCGGGTCTGCTGATTGGCACCTTCGGGCCTTGGGGTGGAGGGTGCCTGCACTCAGGAAGGGCCTCCATAACCCAAGATGCTTTTTGGGACAAGTCCCTTCCCTGGTCACCTCTGCACTCCCATGGCAAGGGGCTGCCAGCATCACATCAAACATTCCAGTCACAGCTCCTGTCCTGGGCCAGCTAGGACTCCAGGAGTGGCATCTCCCACCCTGAGACCAACTCTCAGGAGTTCTCAGACAAAAGTCTGGTCAAAAAACAAAAGCTGCAAACTGCTCCCTGTGAGCCACACCAAGATGGATGCACACTCATAGACTAGGTACACGCATGGTGATGCAGCAGAGGCACACATGAAAAAAGCAAGATGCATACACACATGCACACAGTTACACAGCCACGTGCAAGACCCAGTTCTGCACGCAGATGGGGCATGCCACATCGCTCTCGCACACACTCACACATGTAGCAACAGCCACATCAGAAAAGCCCAGGAATGTGCCAGTAGAACAAGCCACCCTCCCATGCAGGCCAGAGATTCTAGCAGGGTGGGCATCCTAAACTGAGGAAAGCCCAGCTGTGGCACCCCTAAGCGCCTGAGCTCCTGGCTAGCTGCCTGCTTTTCAGGAAAAGGTGGACATGCTCTCCCAAAGAAGGTGAGCCCAGCACCTGGGGCCCAGGGAAGGGAGATCCACTGGGGTCCCATCCAGCTATGCTGCCTGAGGGCTGGGTAACCCTGAAAAGAGCCCTGTCCTTTGAGAGTTGGTTTCCCCACCATGCTACACAAAGTAGAGCCTTCCACCTTTCGGTCAGCACACCCAGCTAGGTCCTCCCTTGTGGTTGGCTTTTGCAGCTTCTCTACCGCCTCTAGGTCTCCCATGGGAGCAAGGGCCTGGCCCAACCCATGTGCCCAGGGACTTCTGTAAGGGAAACTGGTCCCTTTGGTTGGGAAACAGCATTCTCAGGATGTGACTGCTCTGATATGACCACTTGGGTTCAAATCCCATTTACAAGGCTGTGTGACCTTGGGCAAGTTATTTAGCCAGTCTGAGCCTCAGTTTGCAGTAAGCAGTAAGATGGGAGTAAGGGTGGTACTTACCCTTTGGGGTGCTGCAAGGCAGAGGGAACAGTGCACACATGGTCAAAGCCCCATCTGGCACACAGCCCAGGCCCCATCATTCTCCACTGTCCCTATTATGCTGAGAGCCCTTCTGTCCTGGCTCAGCCCCCTCACTCTCAGCACAAGCCCCAGCAAGCCTTACCAGGAGACTGGTTGTTTTCTGGTTTTAGTGACCAGGAGAGACAAGCAAACCTCTTAGTAGCTGCTGCTAGCTCTGGCACTGCCCCCTGTCCACCCCTCTCCCCTTCCTAATCAGTCTTAACTAATGTAGAAGAAATCAGCCTTGGCGGCACACCCAGAAGAACAGAGAAAAGGGGCAGCACTCACCACCCAGCCTGTCACCCCTCATACTGACCTCCAGCCACAGCCCGGCCAGGTGCAGGCAAAGGGCTTCTCGCCTGTGTGCCGTCGTAGGTGGGCTTTGAGGTGGCTGCTTTTGGTGTACATCTTGCTGCATCCGGGGAAAGTACATTTGTGCATTTTGATGAGTTCTGCCGCCGGGTTCTTGGGGAACTTCTGGCCCATGAGGAGGCCGGTGGGGCCAGGCCCCAGGGGTCCTGACCCAATGGGCTTGGCAGCAATGGGCACAGGGGCAATGCGCACGAACTTGGAGGGCACGTTCAAGTTCGAGGAGGGCACCACCTGGGGCAGGAGTGCAAAGGTCTGCCCCTGGATGTTGACCAGGAGCTGGGCTACCTTGACACTCTCCGGGGCCTGCCCAGGGGAGGAGGGCTCTGTGCCTGATTCCTGCTTCACCTGCACAGGTTGAATCTGCAGCAGCAAGGGGATGGGGCCATCGGGTGCAGGCCCCCCACCTGGGCCCTGAGTGTCACCCGCATTGGCACCACCTGGCTGGGGAGCACAGCGCTCTCTCCCACCAGACCCAGGATGGAGGTGGCTCCTGTGTGGCCCAGCTGAGAGCTGACTACAGGCCTCCACGTCCTTGCTGTTGCTCTCTGGGGCCTCCTTGAGCCCCAGCTCCATGTTCTCCTCCAGAAACTCTTCAATCTCCTCCAGAGTGGGCTGGAAGGGCCTTGGAACATCATCGGGGTCACCGACAGGAAACTCCGGGAAGCAGAAATGCTCCCCCTTCACAGGTGCCGGTGCCCTCCGCCAGGCCTCCCAGGTCACTGGACCACTGCTGGCCCCGATGCTGCCGCTGCCACCACTGCCCAGCGTAGCCTGGGAGAGCAGGAAGTCCAAGATGTTGTCCTGGCCCTCAGCGCCTGGGCCACTGGTGTAGCAGGAGCAGAGGGCTTGCGAGTCAGGGCTGGCACAGGAGCAGAGGCTGGAGGCGTCACTGTCGTCTTCCGAGAGGGGCGAGGGCAGCATGTGGTATGCCTGCCGGCTTACCAGCCTGTCTCCCAGATAACCAACCCGGCACTTCGGCGACGAGAAATTCTCGTCCACTGGAAGCAAGTGGTCCACCATGCTGGCCTGGCCGTGCCACTGCTGGCTGTGGAGAGGAACAACAGAGGGCCGATCAGGACAGCACACTTACCTGCCATCTCATGGGCCTGTGCCCCCCTACTCCCCGCCCCCCCACCTGCCCACAGTCTCCCATTGCCAAATGCCTGGATCCTGCCTCCATCCATACCCCAGGATAACTCTCTGCAAGAGTGTTTTCTGAAATTGCACCACCTGTTTGCAAGAGTGCTCTCCCAAACCCATTGCACAACCTGGGGCACTTTTGCTTTCAAAGAGATTTTCCAAAATAATTCTGGAAAGGGACACACCTATGTCTGTGAATGATTGTGACTGCGTGTGAGCAAGAAAGGTATGTGAGGAGGCTCTCTGCACCTTGGAACAGCCAAGGTCAGGAACCCTGTCCAGTTATTCAGAGTTGCTGCATTTCTGAGGACATCTGACCTCAGCTTCATTCCTGTTGACTCACTAGAGTGGGGAAGAAGAATGGCCATTTGCCCTTTGACCCTTGTGTTGTTGAGGCTTGGGTAGGGTTGCCAGATTGAGCAAATAAAAATACAGGCTGCCCAGTTAAATTTGAATTTCAGAGTTTAAAAAATGAATAACTTTTAATTTGTAATGTAAGTATGTCCCAAATATTAGATGGGACTTGCTTATATTAAAAAATTACTATATCTGACATTAAAATTTAACTGGACAGTCTATATTTTAATTAGGCAAGTCTGGTTTGTGGCAAAAAATTAAAGACCCATTGTGCCTGCCCTCACAGGCCCTGTTTCCCCATCTGAAGCGGGCAGCTCACCACCCTCCAGAGCTCTCAAACCCCTCTAAGCTTGGCTGCCTCCTTTGTGAAAGAAGAGAGGAGGGACAGGCCTGAAAAAAACAGACATTTTACTGAGGTTCTGTCCCTGGGAGGACAAGGCCCTGCCCACTGGGAGAACTCACAGGAGCAGAGGTGGACCCAGATCTTACCTCATGTGACTTCACAACCGCCTAGTAGGCCTGTAGAGAAGACCCCCTTGGCCTGCACCCATGGAGCACTCACAACCTCGGGAAGACCCAGCCAACTCCTGTCTCCCAACTAGACCATGCTCTCCATGACAGCAGGCTGGGCTGTAGGGTGTCCGCTGTGTCCCCAGTTCCCAGTGTGGCAGCTGGTGCCCAGGAGGAGCTCAGAGAATGTCAACAGAGAGGAGAGGGGAAAGCTGTGTCCTCTGAAGGCCATGCTAGGTCTGGTGTCCAAAGAAAGTCAACAGTGTCAGGCTGTGATGGGGCCACCTCTGTGGACCTTTGTCCCCACAGTGATCATGAGTGGCTGTTTATTGAGGTTGGGAATATTCTGCACCTAAAGCCAGAGATTCTCTGCTGCCTGACATCACCTCTGCACCCACCCCCACGCTCTGTCTCCAGGACCACAACTGGGCCTGTCACCCAGCACTGGGCAGAGAACTCCCAAGGCTGGTCATCACCAACTGTGACCTTGGGCAAGTCCTGGCTCTCCCCAAATCTCAGTTTCCCCATATTTCATGCTCCCAATGACCTCAGGACCTTTGACCTTGGTTCCAAACTGATCTGGGAAGCTTCAGAGCTCCAGGAAACAAGGCAAGGTGGAGGCCCTTGGCAAGTCTGTACTTCTGGGAAGTTTCACCAGGACATTTGGTTTTTGGTCGAAATACTCAGCTAAGGACTTAAAATTGGGTATTTTAAAATACACACTATTCACCAAATCAGGTGCCTTAAGGAACAGAAATGCCAGATAATGTAAAGGGCAACGAGGCTGGGCAGAACTCACACTTGGCCCTATACCTCCCTAACCCGTCACCCCCCACCCTCTGAACAGGGGGCTATGATCCTACCTGTGCAATATGTCAGCTGGGCAGATGATCTTGGGCAGGTGGCAGAACGTCTCTGTGCCTGTCTTGGTCTACTGGGTGGGGATGCTGCCAACAGTGCCTACTTCTCTTGCTTTAAGAGTCCAATGAGCTATCTACCATATGCTGAGCACTTACTATAGGGCTGGCATGAACACAGGGGATGGTCAGTACCAGCCATTAAGATTAGCCTCCAAATGGGGGAACTTATGGTCTTTCTGTCCCTCTGCTGTGATGTTAAGGAATATGGGGGACTCCAGCCTTCCTGGAACCCGGGAAGAGGCCAGGACTGGTGGGAAGCAGATCAGACCATGTTCCTGCCCACTTAAGCTCTCCCCTAAATTGTAACCACCAACTGAATATTCCATAATATCAAGGAATTACTCTTGATATTTTTAAGTGTGATGATGGTACTGTGATTCTTATTAAAGGAGGCCTTCCTTTTCTAGATATAAACTGAGATAGTCACAGATAAAAATTATATAAAAAGAGAGAAATAAGTAAGTACAATAGGATAGGGTGGGAGGAAACCTCCAATAGTTTCCCAAGGAAACATGACCCAGCCTCTCCCAGCACTCGCCCATATCTCACCTCCACCTGCTCCACACTAGCTGTGCACCAAGCCCACCAACTTCATGGACCTCGGGCCACTATTCTGGCTGCCCCCTCTCCGAGAACCCCTCTTGCCCCAGTACCCCAAATAGGAGTAACTTATTTCAATCTCAGCTAAGAAGTCACTTGGGTGGGAGCCTCCCCTAACCATTTTCTAGTACATCATCCTACGTTATATTCTTCCTAGTAGTTGCCAAGGCCAGAAACTATCTTAGTTATGTGTCTGTGTCCTTTATTTTCTGTCGACCTCCCCACCAGAATAGAAGCTGCTCTGCCTGTTCATTCAGTCCACCTCTGTAATCCAGTGTAAAAGGGGACCTGGCAAACTTTGCTGATTGAGTACCTGAAAGGCTGCTGCTGAAAGGGAGCCGGGAAGGAAGGGGGGCGGGCCAGGAGGGTGGAAGGAGACCTGTGGTAGAATCCCAGGGTCAAGAAGCAGTGCAGCCACGCAGGGCCGGGCGGCCTGGGTTGGCCTCCGAGGCACTCGGAGCCTGGAAGGGGCTCCGGAACTGCCCAGGAGAGGGCATCTGCAAAAGGGCATGCCAGGCTGCGCCGGCTCAGGCCCCTAAAACACAGCAGCACGTGGCACGGCCAGGGGCACAGGCTTCGCGCGGGGAGGGGACACACTGTTCCGGGCACCGGCCCCAGCAGTCCACCGGACTCCGCCCCTCACCCCCCTGCCCCCCCTACCCCCTTCGGCGCGCCAGGCCTGCTGTTTATCCTCCCGGGGACACAGCGGCAGCAGGAACAACATGTAATTGATAACAAGCCCAGCGCCGGCCAAGGGCTTGCCATTGGGTCAGCGTGCAAATCAAGGGGGTGGCGGACGAGGCCGCCCTTCAAAATAAGAGTCCGGGCTACCCGCTCAGCCCGAAGGCCCACAAGTCCACCAGCCCGCCCGGGCGTCCTCGCACCTGTAGGGGGGCCGGAGAGCCCCACCAGCCACCCGTCCTTAGAGGTGGGTCATGATCTGAGGGGTCCGGACAGTCGGTCATGTTGTCATCCCCCCATTGCTGGGATTGGGCGAGAAAGCCCCTCTTTGCCCGGGAGTGGGGGGCAGGGGGAGGGCGCGGCACGGGTCAGGAGGGGTTCCATAGGGAACACCACAGTGGGGAGCAAAGAGGGAACCGGACGGCCAGGGAGGGCGGGGAGGGCCTCCTCTCTGCCCCCCGCCCCCGCCCCCGCCCCCGCCCCCGCCGGTCCGCGGCCACCATCGCCGGCTAACGTTCAGTCCCACAGGCCGGGAGGCTGGGGGAGTGGGAGTGAGAACCGTGTGAGCGGTGCGTGTCGTGTGACCGTGCGTGTGCGGGCGCGGAGCGGCGGCCGGTGTGGCACGCGGGAGTGTGTCCGCGACGTGCCCGCGCGCGCGCGTGTGTGTGTGTGAACGTGCGTGGGAAAGGAAGCGCTGGGCGCCCGCCGGCCCCTCGGTGGAGGTCCGGAGTGCGGCTCGCCGAGCGCCGCCCCGCACCCCCTCCCGCCCGCACCCCCTCCCGAGCAGGCCGCGGCCGCTGACCGACAGTAACCCCTCCACCCAGGCCCTCCGTCCCCCGCCTCCCGGCCGGGCGGGCCGGTACGTCCGCCTCCCGGGTCCGCTCGCCAGGCCCCGCCGGGTGCCCGCCATATGGAAGGGCAGGCCGGCCCGGCGCGAGCAGGGGCGAGCGGCCCGGCGCCGAGGCGGCGGTGCGGACCGGCGCCGGGAAAGTGCCCGCGGCAACAGGGTTCCCTCTCCCACCGGCTGGTCCGACCCGCACGGCCCGCGCGGAGGAGCTGCCCGCTCCCCGGACATTTCCTCGGACGCTCTCGCGGAGCCTGGGACAAAGGCGCGGGCGCCGGGCCACTCGCCCCGAAGGGGTCCAGGGCCACCCCAGCCCCCGCGTCCCCGCCAGCCCCCGGAGCGCCCCGGGCCGCGTTCCCGCGGCCGTCCGGCCTCGCCGCGCCTCTCCCACCTGAATTTGGCTCGCGCCCGGCCGGCGGCCAGGCCCCGGCGGTCCTGAGGCCCAGCGGGCTGGGCTGAGGGCAGCGGGCTGCCTCCTGATCCCACGGCGGCCGCGGGCCGAGCCGCTCTCGCTCACTCGCCCGCCGGCCCGCGAGTCCCTGCGGCCGCCGCCGCTCGCTGGGCGCTCACTCCCCGCGGCTCACGTGACGCCGCGGGCGCAGCGAAGGCTCGCAGGAGGCTCGGCCTCGGGCGCGCGCCCCATTGGCCGGCGCCGCGCGTCACGCGCCCGCTCTGGCCCCGCCCCCTGCCTCCCGCCCCGCCCCCCGGCTCCCGCCCCACCCGGGCTGCCAGGGGCTGAGCACCGCCCCCGCGCGCTCCTCGTTGCAGAGCCACCGGCTCCGCGCGCTCCCCAGCCAGCTGCCCGGCCCCTGGCGCCCGGCCCCCAGCCACATCCCGGCCTCCACCCCCGGCCGCGGACTCGCAGAGTCCGCGGGGGGCAGCTGCTAAAGCTGGGTTCCCAGGTGGGCAGGTGAGATGGGCCTCGGGACCTGCGAAACCCTGAGATCGCACGGAAGTGCGGTAGGCGCGGGGGGTGGGCGCCGGGGGAGGCCCGGGGGCACAGCCCTGTCCGGGACAGCCCACTCCCACCTGCAGCCCCGTCCGGGCCGCTGTGTCTGGCGGCTGAGCGCCAGGTAAAGCAGGGCGCTTGCCTGGGGGAACGTGTCGTTGGAGAATTACGGTGAGGTCTTTCCGCTGAGGAATCGCAGTTGCCCCGGGAAGGTGCGCGGGGGCTGTGCTGCCGCCTGGGCGGTCTCAGAAGTTTGAGGAGGCCTGCTGACCCCTTCCTGGAATCAGGGACACCCTGCTCTGGGGCCCTCTCCTGAACACCGGGCAGTGCTTCGCAGTCTTCTGTAGTCCGCGGCCGTCCCGGGACGCTTTCGCCTTCCATCCCGTGATAGGAAGCGGGAGGCTCCCAGTGATTTGCCCCAGAGAAACGCATGAGCTGAGGTTGCCTTTAACCCACACTGCTGTTGGGTCCTCAGCCAAGCATTTTACAGACGAAGACACGACTCTGAGACGCCACCAGATCCTCCCGGGGTCACACAGCTGGTAAGGAGAGGAGAGGGGGAGGCAGAGACCGCATCTTCCAGACAACCACAACCGGGGACACGTGGGCAGAGAGCTCACATCCTTTCCCCTCCCGGCCTGGGCCTGGGAGGTGGGGAGCTGTCCCCTGCTCCTCGGGGGGGGGGGGGGGGGGGGGGGGGGGGAGACACTGCTAGAGCTGGGACTCAGAAACTCATTGCTGGGACTCTGCAATGATGTGGGTCTTGGCTCCTAAGTGCATGCCCATGCTGGCCCGCCGACCCTGGACCCCTCCCTGTGCACCTGTCAGTGCTAGTAGCTCCTGTTGGTAAAACCCAGGAGCCAAACCCAGGCTTGGCCCAGGTTTAGAGGAGACTCATGTTGAGGATGAGGATGAGGATGAGGATGGTGATGAGATGCTGTGCACTGTCTGAAACGTTATGGCAGCCCTGGCCACCATCGGCAGAACAGGTAGAATTCACCAGTTTTCATACAAAAAGAGATGGTGGTCTGGAGGGGTCAGTAACTCACTGACTTGTCTCTGTGAACGTGGGAGCCTGGCACATCCACGGCATTTCTCCATCTGCCCTGCATACTATCCATCCTTCACGCCTCACACACTTCAGCCCAGTGTTCCCCTTCCCCTGAGTGAAAACCACACCAACATGTCAGAAGAACTTGGAAACAAAGACACATCCATAGCAGCTTCAGCACACAAGGAGGCTTAGGCACAGGGCTGGTCAGAAACAGGGGATCAGAGAAAAAGAAATACTGAATGATCCCCCTTATATGTGGAATCTAAAACAACAGTAACAAACAAACTCATTGAAAAAAATAGATAAGACTTGTGGCTAAGAATAGATAGGAAGTGGGGGGTGGGTGGAGGGGCGTTAGAGGAAATTGGTCAAAAGGTACAAACTTCTGCCCTGTCTGGCACTGAAGGGCTGGGGGTTCAATTCCCGGTCAAGTGCACATACCTGGGTTGCAGGTTTGATCCTCAACCTGCTTGGGGCACATGTGGGAGGCAACCAATCAATGTGTCTCTCTCACATCAATGTTTCTCTCTCTCTCTTTCTCCTCTGCTTCCCTCCCTCCTTTCCACTCTCTCTCTAAAAAAAATCAATGGAATAAAATATCTTCGGGTGAGGATTAACAACAACAAAAAGGCACACACTTCCAGTTATAAGATATATAAGTACTAGGGATGTAATATGCAACAGGATGACTACAGCTAACACTGCTGTATGGTATATGGGAGCGTTGTTCAATTCTAAGAGTTTTTATTGTAAGGGAAAAAATATTTTTCTTTTTATTGTATCTATATGAGATGATGGGTGCCAACTAAACTTATTGTGGTAATCATTTCATAATATACATAAGTCAAACCATTATATTATATACCTTAAACTTATACAGTGATGTATATCAATTATATCTCAATAAAACTGGGGGGAAACTGAAAAACAGCCAAGATGCTCCTGCTGCAACCTGAGTCAGGCCATGTCCCTTCTTGACTCAGAACATTTCAGTGGCTCTCGCCTGCAATGCCTGCAATGCCCTACAGGACCTGGCCCTGATGCACCTCTGACCTCACCCTCCCCTCTCCCTCTTTGCTCACATCACTTCAGTCACACTGGCCACCATGTGATTCCTCACACATACCGGGCACAACCCCATCTCAGGGTCCTCACACTTGTTGTTCCTCTTGCCTGTATAGTCTCTTCCCCAGAAATTACGTGGCTCCATCACCTCCTTCGGGGTTTTATTATATGTTCAATTAACTGTTAAAATTTATGACAGAGACCTTAACCTGGCCAGAAATCAGGAGGGGCTGTGCGAAGAGCTATCACACCTATGTCATTGTGAGAGCCCTACAGGAAGAACTCCACGTTTACAACAGAGCTCTATGGTTGTAACGGCCCCTTCCCTAAACTCCCTGTTCCCCCTCACAAAGTACTTCCTCCATCTTTGTACGTCTGGCTCATCACGTCTGCATGTCCCAGATTGCAATCTTCTCTTTTTCCTGAATAAATCCTTTTGGTGACAGAGTACCTAGTCAACTTTTGTTTCATGGTCAACTTTTGTGGGGGGCCCATAGGGGTTACAGAGTAGTGACCGGGACAACTTCAGAGCAGGTGCGCAACCAGGAGTTGGTTCCCCACAGAGCCACTGGGCTCACTGCTCTCTGGCCTGGAGGCTTGGGCTTGGTCTGGAACCCAGCTTCTGATTTTGTGTTCTGAAGCTCTCTGGACTTTGTTCAGAAACTCTTTAGAGGGTTTTTGTTGTTGTTGTTAAAGGGCCTTGCTTGTTTGTTTGTTCATTTGTGAGCTCGGTTGACACTTTGGCCTGACTCCCCAGAAGTACCAGGCTGCTTCTCGGAACTGCACTTGCTTTCTGACAGATTCCATCTGGAATGAGGTTGTTTCCCCAGAAACTGAGGCTCGGCTCTGATCTGGTTCTGTCTGGAACCAGACTGCTCCCAACGCAAGCTGTGTCTCATCAGTCTTTGACTTGGATCTCTTGAGATCAGGCTGTTCTACTACAACTGGCTTTTTACCTTTGGCTTGACCTCTCCCCCTAACCCCCTGATCAAAGGGTGTTCTACAGTGAGACTGGCTGGTATCTAACCTGCAGGTTGCTGGAGCTATTCGGGCTGTTTGGGGCCCTTGCGCTAGAGAAAAGTCTCTAAAAAAATGGGATCTCCATTATCTAAATATTTCAAGACTGTTCCGTCGCTAGAAACGCCTGTGGAAATCATGTTTAAAAGCTATGGTCACTCTTCATATTTAACTAAATAAGCAGATCTGACTGAAAGTAATTCAGAATATCAATGGGCACCATAGGGAATCTTTGAATTCCCAAACTCACTTTTCTTAAAACCCTATTGGATAATATTATCACTAAAACTAGCTAAGATAAATGGAATGCCTATTTCCAGTGGTATTTTGAGGCTTCCAAATGGAACCAAGAATCTGAAGTTGCCTCTTTACAAAGTAAACTTTTAGAATTAACTGGGGCTACTGAACTTTTAAAGAGAGAAAGGATGGTTTCTGAAGCCTCATGATCTTCACTTCCAGTGCTGTCTTGCCTTTCCCCTCAACTCCTTATTTTTTTTCATGCTTCACCTCGGAAGCCATCTGGCTTTCCACTATCTGGCTTCCTTGCCTTGCCTCTGGTGCCATCTTCCTCTGAACTTTCTCTCCCTTCCTCCTCCTCTAAACATATCAGTACCTGTCCCTTTAAAGTTAAGCTCTCTGAGAATCCTAATACACCTCATGTCCCTGGACTAAAGCTGAGTTATAAGCCATGGTTAAAGAATCCCCTAAGGTGACAGGATCCTCACAGATTTGCTGAGGAGTTTGACATAGTTATTCAGGCCTATCACCCTGGGTTTTCTGATGTATAGCAGCTAATCCATATGCTAGTTGGTGAGGGCCACCTCAACATTGGGTGGGAATTGCCCAATGGGAACATCTTGGGAGGGATTTAGAAAAACAAACCTCTGATTTTTGGAAAGAAGCTACAAGACTTCCTTAAGAACTTCACTGAGCAGTAACAGTAGCTTTTTCAAAGTCTGTTGGCTGGAGCAGGATTCAGACTTGCTCACAAAAGTCTATCAAATCTGTTCATGACTATTATAATTGACTTTAGGTCATTTATAAGGAAAATTCTGGTCTTCCTTCAGATGTTGATTCCACTTGAGTAATCTTTGGTAAGTCTTTGTTTATTAAGAGGCTGAACCAATACCTTTCCCTTTTGGCTAAAAGGATCAGGATGACGTAGGAAACCATGTCCACCCAAGATTTGGTTAATTTGGGCAATCAGATTGCTCGCAGTCTATATGAGCTATCTAAAAGTAAGATTGGCATGATGTCTAATTTTTAGACCTGGCATATGAAGGCCCCTATATAAAACCAAAAGTTTCCTAGCTTCTGCTGTCATTGCAAAAAGCGAGGAGACTGGGAAAGGGATGGTGGCAAATTTCAGCACTTCAGGTATCCTCAGCCTTCTCATCAGCCTTCCCAAGGTCTCTTAATCCCCAGTGCTGGGGCTCCGTGGGACAGCAGGGACTTTCCCCAGCCCTGCCTCTTAATCAGTTTGGAGAAGCTTTTCCTCAAATTGGTAATGAATCTGTCTCTGTCCTTCTGACACCAACCTCTGCCTTGGAGTACTAAAACAGTTCCAGTGGCAGGGGTTTCAAATACACTTGAACAGGTTCTGTCTCTGACCCTATCCCTCTTTTCCTAGGCCCTTTGAAAGATACTCACTCCTTCTCCTTAGTTCTTCTGCCCTATTCATTTATTAGGCCAAGACTTCTTAGAGAAGTATCACCCCTGAGTTTCTTTCTCCCAAAAGGAGGAAATAATTTTAGAATTTGACAGTAGCTGTTAAAATAGCCACTCAGGTGAACTAAATAATCTTTCAACATCTTTTATTTGTTCAATCTCTGGTGGCGCTATAGCTGAATCTGGGAGCACTGATCAATTATCTTTACTGAGTCAAACTGCTATCCTCTTTATGGACAAAATCTTCAAGTGATATTGGCAAGATCCACAGTGCACCACTACCTCCTATCAATATTCAAATAGATTCTTCAAAACCCCTTCCCAGAATTGATCCATAAACCATGAGTAAAAAGGCTCTTCAAGGTATAAAGCCCATAATAGATTAACTCAGTCCCTGTCACAGTCTCATTTTACCTGTGAGAAAGCAAAAGGAGGAAGGTGAAGGTTTGTTTCCCAGCAATAAACCACGTTGTTACCCCTCAAAACCCTACTGTTCCTAACCCTCATAAACTACTAACATCCATCCAACGGGAAGCAACTTCTTTACTGTAACTGGTTTGCGCAGTGCATTCTTTAACATTCCAGTTGATGAAGCTGGCCGATACCTTTCTGCCTTCACTTGGGAAGGAAACAGTTCACTTGGGCAGTAATGCCCTGGGGCTTTACTGAAAGCCCTTCTTATTTCTCACAAGTTCTGAAGGTTGTTTTGGATGACATAATTTTCCCCAATGGTTCTATTTGTTGCAATATGTGGACACCTTGCTTCTTCGCTCTTCCTCCAAGTTCTCCTCACAGGAGACAGCCTCCACCTGTTAGAACTTTTGGCTTTCAAGGGGCATAAAATCTCTAAAAAAAATTGCAGTTTGTGTAAATTCAGGTTTAGTATTTGGGACATCTGATATTGGAGCAAGGACTGCAACTGGGTCCAGATAGGCTTCATGGTGTCCTAAGTTTCCCAAGGCCTAAAACTGTCAACTCCAAGGCTTTGTTGGGCTAATTGCCTATTGCCAAAATTGGGTCCCAAATCTCTCTCTGATAAAAAACAAAAACAAAAACAAAAACAAGAAAACCTCTATAATGTTTTACTAAAGAATTATAGTCCTGACCCAATTATATGGGAAGAACAGGACAACATAACTTTTAAAGTCTTAAAGGAGAGTTTAATAAACTCACCTGTTTGGGGGCATATCAATTGTTAGATATTCTCTCTCTCTCTCTCTCATATATATATGGAGAGAGAGAGAGAGAGAGAGAGAGAGAGAGAAAGAGAAAGTGTCCACACCTAACTATTGTACATGCATTAAACCACTGATATATATATAAAGGGTTGCCCTTCGGTTACTCACCCAAAAACATGAGGACCACCATAGGCCCTTAAGGTATTCCAGTCAGCAGCTGGACCCTGTGGCATGGGGATGCAGCCCTTGCCATAGAGCCATTACTACCACTGTCCTTTTGGTTGAGAACATAAAGGAAATTTTAGGATCCCCTTTTACCATCGTTGCACCTCATGTAGTAGAAGCCCTCCTGAATTCTTGCCACACCAGAGTCTGCAGTTAGTTGCCTGGCTTTCTATAAAGTCCTCCTGTAAAATGCTCCTCACATCACTCTTTCATGTTTAATAACCTTATTCCAGCTACTCTTTTCCCCTGTGATACTGACGAAGCCCCTCATGATGCTTGTATACGGATGGATCACCTCCTCACCTTGTGATGATCTGCAGGAGACTCCTCTGGGTAAAGCTGGTTACAGGTGGCTCGTATTTTAAACATGACATAGAAGGGACTATGCTGGTTATGCTGTTGTAACCCCTTTTGAAGTCATCACGGCAGCATCTTTACCTTGGACTCCTTCAACCCAGCAGGCTGAATTATATGCTCTCAGTCGGGCTTGTATTTAGCCAAGGACAAAACGACCATCACTTATAATGACAGTAGATATGCCTTCGCAGTAGCTCATGACTTTGGAATGTTATGGAAACAACGTGGCTTTCTTACAACCAGTGGAAATAAAATGGAATGCCCTGTACATCCAAGAACGACTGCATGCTATACTTGTACCTGCTGCTTTAGCTATTCTTAAGACCCCAGGGCATTCTAATCCTGACTCTCTGGAAGAGAAAGAACATCGCTGTGATGACATTCCTGCAAGGAACGCTGCCCTTAAAGGAACCAGCAGCAGTCAAGCCTCTGTCATGGTCCAAGGGGATATTTCCAGCTGATAACTTAGAACAGGGGTTTGGAACATTTTACTGCCAAGGTCCATTTGGATATTTATAGCATCATTCTCGGGCCATACAAAACTATCAACTTAAAAATTAGCCTGTATATTTGTTCAAACATTTAATTAATTCACCCCTAATGCCTTGGCAGGGTCAGACCCGAGAGCCAGACTTTCCCCTCCCCTGACTTAGAAAAACTAGTCAAAGCAGCCCAGCAGTTGGCTTCAGAAAAAGAAAAGCAGGATTGGAAATCCAACAATTGTTGGTTTGATAAACAGAGAAAGGCCAAATAACAGTCCAGTCCTACCTGAGACTAAAGTGTCCACACCTAACTATTGTACAGGCATTAAACCACTGACAAAATGATAGCATTCATGAATCAATTTTGGTGGAGAAATGTTAATAAGACCATTAAAAGCACCTACCTCACTTGTCCCACTTGAACAAAGTACAACCCGGGGAAGTCTATTTGCATGTCTCTCAGACATTTCAAATTGCCTAATGGGCTACTCAAGGTTTGACAAATAGATTTCACACAGCTTCCCCTGTCTCAGGAAATTAATATGTCTTAGTAATGACCTGTATGTTCTCTCACTGGACTGAAGCTAAAGTCCGGTTAGCCCCTCTGGAGCTCCACAGCAATGGAGGAACCCACTTTACTGATCAGTTTTGACAAGTTTGTGATGTTTGGCCAGACTTGTCAAAAACTGTTGTAACCAACATTTTCACTGCACTTATGACCCTCAATTCTCAGGTTTAGTTAAAGGCACTAACTGCATTATTAAGATTCAATTGGCAAAATGCATAGAGGCCATTCAAATACCATGGCCAAAAGCATTGCCATTGGTCCTTCTAAATTTCAGATCCACCTCTTTTGAGTGGAAGACACACCAAATTATAATAATAACTAGAGGCCCAGTGCATGAAATTCGTGAGTAGGGGGTGGGGGGAGTCCCTCAGCCGGACCTGTGCCCTCTCGAAGTCCGGGAGCCCTCAGGGGATGTCCAACTGATGGCTTAGCCTAAGTTGGCTAAGAGGCTTCCGCCACCGCCGTTGCACCCGCCAGCCATGAGCCTGGCTTCTGGCTGAGCGGCCCCTGTGGGAGCGCACTGACCACCAGGGGGCAGCTCCTGCATTAAGCGTCTGCCCCCTGGTGGTCAGTGCACATCATAGCAACCGGTCGTTCCACTATTCGGTCATTTTTCATATTAGCCTTTTATTATATAGGAGTCCCTCCAGTTTTGCTGGAAGGGCCCCTATCAAGTACTGTTGACTACTCCCTGTGCTGCTAAACTCCAGGGAGTAAACTCATGGATACATGTGTTACATTTAAAAAAGGCACCTCCCTTGTCATGTGGCTCAGTGATTGGAGAGTCAGCTCACATACTGAAGGGTCACCGGTTTGATTCCAGATCAAGGGCTGGGTTGCAGGTTCAATCCTGACCCTGGTTGAGGTACATGCAGGGGAGAGGCAACCAATAAATGTCTCTCTCTCTCC
This sequence comes from Myotis yumanensis, assembly GCF_028538775.1. Lineage (NCBI taxonomy): Eukaryota > Metazoa > Chordata > Mammalia > Chiroptera > Vespertilionidae > Myotis > Myotis yumanensis. Next base: position 64,952,535 of record NW_027223758.1, read on the forward strand.
CCCTTCTCTCCCTCCCTCCCCCTCCATTCCTCTCTTCCACTCTCTCTAAAAAGCAATGGGAAAAATATCCTCAAGTGAGGATTAACAAGAAGGAAGGAAGGAAGGAAGGAAGGAAGGAAGGAAGGAAGGAAGGAAGGAAGGAAGGGAGGGAGGGAGGGAGGGAGGGAGGAAGGAAGGAAGGAAGGAAAGAAGGAAGGAAGGAAGGAAGGAAGGAAGGAAGGAAGGAAGGAAGGAAAGAAGGAAGGGCCAAAACCTCATTGGAACTGAGCACAGACTTGTGACCTGAAGTTAAAGCTGTCAAAAATTGAAGCAGATGGTCTCTGAAGGAGACAGCTTTCCCAAAACGACTATACCAGGTCTGTGCAAATCTTTTCCCTACTGTTGTTTTTTATTTTATTTCTCTCTTTTTCATAGAAGGGAAATATCCTTGTTTACATTTTCCAAGCTAATGTGAAAGGGGAAACTTTCTGTTACTGTATCTGATGTTAAGAACTTTGATCTGTCCAAGACAACAATGACCTTCATTTCACCACCTACAGGTTTGAACTCCTAATTTAGAATCACCATTTAGACGGTTTATTATGTTGTTTTAAATTTTGTGTTGTATTCTTCTTGTTATTAAGCTCTTCACCTGTTGCACATTATCCCTGAATACGAGATGTTTTCTATTCCTGCACCGTCCCTCCAACGTGAGACACGACACCCCGAAATCCTTCTGGATGTGGAGGGACAAAAGGCTGCTAAAATCGGAAAACCTGGCTGTTGATCAGCGCTACTTCCAGAGAAAGATATTGATCAAAAAGGAGAAAATCATAAGAGAGAGCTTAACCTGGACAGAAATCAGGAGGGGCTGTGGGAAGAGCTATCACACCTATGTCATTGTGAGAGCCCTATGGGAAGAACTCTACCTTTACAACAGAGCTCTATGGTTGTAACAGCCCCTAAACTCCCTCTTCCCCTCTGTAAAGTACTTCCTCCTTCTTTGTACATGTGGCTCATCATGTCTGCATGTACCAGACTGCAATTCCTTCTTTTTCCTGAATAAATCGTTTTGGTGATGGAATACCTAGTCGCATTTTATTTCACGGTGGACATTACCTTCTCAGGGAGCCCTGCTTTAAACCCCCAATAGAAATGTTAACACTCTATTTCCTATTTCCCTGTCCTGTTTAACTTCCCCTTTTTTGTTTATTCTCCGCTAATGTATTATATATTTTACATTTTATTTTATTTGCTTTTTTTCTCATCCAATAGAATGTAAGCACCACCAAAGCAATGATTGCATCCATTTGTTCCCTTCTACCTGCAGCACCAAGTACACAGTAAGTGCTCAATTGTTAAATTAATGAATTTCTAAAAGTCTTAAAGCAAACAGGGTCCACTTGAGAGAAATTAAATGGGCTCAGGAACTTGCCCCAAACAGGTAAAGGATTTTGTCACTGGAGAATTTAGAAGAGTGATTTTCCCAAAAGACCCAGAATACCCCCAAGCTAGTTTCCAGGGACTGCCTTTATACAGGGTGTCTCCTACCTGATTCATTCTCTGCCTGCCTCCAGCAACGACCTTGGCCTGGTTAACCCCATTCATCCTTCAGAAATCACCTCATACTTAACTTTCTTGGGGACATAGTCTCATACCAACCTATCTCCCACCTCCAGGCCAGACGGCTCAAGTCTCACATTACTGTCCTTCATGCAGAGAGCCTGAAATATAGTAGGGACTCCGTAAACTTGTGTTGAGTAAATAAATGAATGAGTGAGTGGATGGGGACGTTGGCCACCTAAGTAGATGAAGGTGCACCTGAGCATCAGACACAGCATTTACCCAGGCCACATCCAGAGAGAGAAAAACTCTCCCATACAGTGAGGAAATCTGTTACTGGAATTATTTGCCAGGAAGAAGAGAAAGAAACCAGGTAGTGCTCTTCAAAACAGAGATAGCAAAAAAGAAACATTTCTCTTCAGCAGTGAAAACCTCTAACATACTTTCCCTCCCAATTAATTCCTTCCCTACTGCTATATCATCATGCACGGAAAAGAACCTTAAAGTCCCAGGCAAGAATGCTAAACGAGTTCACCATCACCAAACCAGTATAACAAGAATAATAAAGGGACTTCTTAAAGAAGGAGACTGAGGAGAAGAAATTAAAAATACGAATAATAACATGGTGATAACTATATACCTATCAATAATTACTTTAAATATAAATAGATTAAAAGCTCCAAACAAAAGACAGAGTGGCTAAGTGGATAAGAAACATGGTCCATACTTACACTGCCTACGAGAGACCCACTTCAAATCGAAAGACACACACAGGTGAAAGTAAAGGGATGGAAGAAGATATTTCATGCAAATGGAAACCAAAGAAAAGCTGGGGTAGCAATACTTATATCGGACAAAATATACTTTAAAATAAAGGCAATAATGAGACAAAGAAGGACCCAGCAATTCCACCTCTGGGTATTTATCTGAAGAAACCCAAAACACTAATTTGAAGACATATGCATCTCTATGTTCATTGCCGCATTATTCACAATAGCCAAGATATGTAAGCAACTAAGTGTCCATCGATAGGTGAGTGGATAAAGAATATATGGTACATATATATGATGGAATATTATTCAGCCATAACAAAGAATGAAATCTTGCCATTTGTGATATCATGAACGTACCTAGAGGGTATTATGCTGAGTGAAACAAGTCAGACAAAGAAACACAAGTACTATATGGTTTTACTTATATGTGGAATCTAAAACAAACAAATAAACAAAACAGAAATAGACCCATAGATACAGAAAACTTTTTAATAGTTTCCAGATGGGAGAGTGGTTGGGGAATGGGTGAAAAGGGATAAAAGATTAAGATGTGCAAATTGGCTGTTATAAAAAGAGTCATGGAGATGTAAAGTACAGCATAGGGAATATAATCAGTAATATGAAATAACTATGTATGGTGTAAGGTGGGTACTAGATTTACTGGGGTGATCACTTCGTAAGGTATATAAATGTCTGATCACTGTGTTGTACACCTGAACCTAACAGTATTGAACGTCCACCGCAATAGAAAAGTTAAAAAAAAATGTTTAAAAGAAAAGAAAAGGGTCTTGAAAGAATATATACTGTGTTGTTTAAATATTTTATGACCTTCTCTATAAGGCCATTTGGGCCTGTTGGGTTGCTTTTTATGGGGGGGATCTTTTCTCTGCCATTAGATTTCCTGAATTTTACCATGATGCTTCTAACTCTGGACTCTTGTCTCTTTCTTATTTTGCTTTATGCTTGGTGTATCCATTTAATCTGAAAACTCAAGTCTTTCTTCAATTCAAGGAAATTTTCTTCTATCATTTCTTCCTTTGCCCCTAGATATCTCATAGATTGCTCACTCGCTTAGTCAGGCCTCTGCTCAAATGCCACCTTACCATAGGTGCCTTCCTAGACTACCCCACCTAAAACGGCAATTCCCCTGCTCTGTGTTCCCTGGCCTTGGTTTATTTCATGTCATGCTCCTGTTTTTATATTCTTCACCTGTTTGTTTATCACCTATGTCTCCTATTAGCTGACAAACTCCTTAAGAACGTGGACTTGGACTTTTTTCTTCACTGCTATATCCCAGGACCTAGGACACTCCAGAAATATCTGTCGAGTGAGTAAGAAGATTGTTTCTGCACTCTTCTTCTAACCCTTCTAATAGATTTATGGTGAGTCTTTAAAGAAGTTTCTGGAGGCCCTGGCCGGTGTTGGTAGGACATCATCCCGTGCACCAAAAGGTTACCAGTTCAATTTCTGGTCAGGACACATTCCCGGGTTGTGGGCTCTATCTCTAGGGGGGGCCTTGCAGGAGGCAGCCCATCTGTGTTTCACTCTCACATCGGTGTTTCTCTCTCTTGATCCCTCTCCTTTCCTCTCTCTCAAGTTCAATAAAATAATCTTTAAAAAAAGAAGTAGTTCCTGGGAAGTTGGCATTGTCCCACAGCCCTGTAGTCAGCAATCTTGGCCTCAGCGTATTCCATCCCATGCCCATCCCCTCTCCACTGCCCCCCATAACCTCGAGCCTTTCCTTCAACTCGCACCTGCCCAAGCTCTGAGCCCAGGGTCCCATTCAACGCTCAGTGGTCCGGGCACAAAGGGACCACCTGAGGCCATCAAACACTTGTGACCTACTGCAGTAACTGACTTCTCCCCCTTCTCAGGTGGGAAGCAACAAATCCTCCCACTCTCAGTCCCTGTGTCCCTGGGGCTCAGCTGGCCAGTGTCTATCTCTTCTGATAGGCAAAGGGCTAGGATACTAAGAATACCCCATTCGTTGTGGGCTCAGGGCGTAGTTTTGAAGTATGACTAAGAGTGGGCAGGCACAAAGAGAAAATCATGAGGGTGGTTGGGCAGGGTAAAGAGTGCACTGCAGCAGGGTCCATGAATGGTTTTCTCTCTGGCATCTGCAGAAATTTCCAGATGGGGGGCAGCCTGATTCTCAGCCCCAGGGGGCTGTGTATATGGCAGCCTGGACTCTGGTTCTGGGTCCCTCTCGCCAGCTGAGTGGCATTGGGCAAGTCAGTCTGCCGGCCAGAGCCTCAGTTTCCTCATCTATAAAACGAGTGCCAAGATCCCTGTCCTACTTGCCTCACAGGGTTGTTTGAGGATCAGATAAAGTAATGGATGGGAGCAGGCGCTGGAAAGCACAGAGACTGGGGAGAGGCTGGTATCACTCCTCCCAGTATTTACCCAGCACTCCCTGACCCCCACCCTGCGCTGGCCTGGTGCTGGGCAATGCTGCGGAAAAGGGACGCTGGCACACAGCCCAGGGCAGCGGAATGATGGCAGTGCAGGGGGCGAATAACAACTCCAACGGGGCAGTGAGTGGGAAATGCCAGAAGCCCAGGAAACTGGAACTACTTTGTCCTCCATGGGGCCAAGGGTATCTCTGTCTCCTAGAGGTTCAAGCCCAAGCCTCTCAGAGTGACAGCCAGGCCACTCATTTGCATAATTCTTTTAAAAATAACACCTGCACATCGTTGTAAAGTTCAAACACTACAGAAAGACATGAAGTGAAGAGTCCTTCAACTCCAGCCCCACTCTACACTTCCAGTTTGTTTTTCCTGTTACCATGGGCAGTCTGGGCTCTGGGGCTCCCCATGAACATGACCCAGGGGTCTCCAGGCTGCACTGCAGTCTGAGGCTCTTCCCCCAGTCCTCCCTCCTCCCCCCTCTGCTTTCCCAGGTGTCAGCAGAGCCCTGTACCCCTGCTGCTTTGTTGCTCCTGCTCCCACGTCCTCCCCTCATCCTCCATGGGCATTGCCCTCCTAAGCCTCTTGTATGCCTTATTCCAACCAATTCTCTGAAGACAAGAACTGGCACAGGTTGTTCACAGAGCAAATGAATGAATACATGCAGAGCCTTAGAAAAGTGCCAGGAACAGAGCGGACATCTCTGACTCCCAGCGCCTGGGGCTCCTTCCTTGGGGTGATCCTCGGAGACGTCAGCCGTCTATCCTGGGGAGCCTCCTGTGTGTCCTCTCAGGAACCATGGCTTCTCGGGTTTCCTGAGTGCGCAATACTCCCTCTGTTCACAGAGCCTTGCACCCCTGCTGCCTTTGTTGGGAACAGCCTCACCGCTTCTTCCCCATCAGTTCCTACTCGTTCTCTACCTCACATCACAAATGTCACTTCCTCAGGGAAGCCTTCCTGGACTCCTTTATATGCTCTCACAGCACCAAGAACCTCTTCTTCAAAGCATTGGAAGGTTACCCATTCGTGTACGTGTTCATTCCCTTCCTACTTGTCTTTCTGTGGCAAAGACTGCCAGTTTTCAGAATTCTTCCACCCCCTCCCAGAGCTCCGTCTTCAGCAGAGCACAGTGGCTCTGAAGAGAGCTTACACTCCCTTGCAGCTGGCCAGTAGGAAGTGCTGGCTGTCCGCACTGAGTTCCCAGTGAAGGGGAGGGCGTGCCTCCTCCCACATTCCCTCCTCAGGGGAATGCTATGGGGGGAGGGGGTGTTTAAAGGTAGGAACACAGACCCAGACAGCCCCCCAGAGCAGAACTGCCTCAGCAGCGTGGGCTTTCCAGGACAGACAGACAAAAGGCCAGCATGTTTAAGCCAGTACTGCTTTGAGTCCATGTTACCGCAGATGGTTCTCCGTATGCGGGACAGGAAGCTCTGTGAAGGTGGTGCGTGTCCATCTTGGTTATCACAACATCCTACTGGCACCTAGGAGGTCCTTGATTAATGTATGATGAGCAAGTGACTGAGGTCTTTGGGGTCTGGGCCATTTCTGAGTCATTCAGTAATTCCTGCAACTCCCAGCCTGCAGAGAAGGGTTGGCTAAAATTCTAGAGAAGCACAGTCCAGTAGAACTTACTGTGATGAAGGAAATAGTCCCTATATCCCTGCTGTCCCATGAGGATCACAGAAGGCTAGTGGCCCCACATCAGACGGTGCATGTCAGAGCTGGAAGGCAGTTTAGGGAGAGGATGTAGTGCAACGCAACCCCCACCTCTAGCAGAGAAAGGAGTGGCCCACTGAGATGAGATGGGCTGTTTCCCCATCCCTGATACATAAGCCAGACCACCAGGCAGACGAGGGCTTCAAGCCCCTGCTCCCAACCCCCTCAGTGAGGGTCACATTAGGGAATCGTGTCATGGTCATACCAATGCCAATCGAAGTGTCCAACCCTTCTTAGCTATCACTTCCTGCTGATGCCCACCGCCACAGGTGAGGGAGGAAGACTGTACCTGCCTCACAGCTGGGGTCTCGAGCAGCCTGCCCTGGCCCCAGTTGTGGAAGAGATGGACAGAGAAAGATTAGCTTCACCCTGTGCCAGGCCTATGCTGCACCTCACAGCCACAGGCTCTGAGACAGAAGGAAAAGAGTAGGGCCCACTGTGTGTTTCGCCCAACACGGTGACATGCAGGGCAGCCATGAACTCCTCAACTCTTCTCATTTTACAGAAAAGAAAACTGATGCCAGAGAGGTCACACAGCAAATGCAGTAGCAAAGGCAGAGCTAGAACTCACACCTCTTCACTCCAGAGGTCATTCTCTTATCACAGGCTGCTGAGCTCAGCTCCAGACATGGCACCCATTCCTGCTCTACCCATAGATCCTCTCAACCAAGTTGCTTCTATGTCACCCACCTACCGGAGGCAACCCATCAGTGTTTCTCTCTCGCATCCATGTTTCTCTCTCTCTCTCTCTCTCTCTCTCTCTCTCTCTCTCTCTCTCTCTCTCTCCCCCCCCGCCCCCCCCCATCCTCTCTCTCTAAAGAAAAAAAAAAAAACATATCCTCAGGTAAGGATCAAAAAAGAAAAGAAAAAGAACTGAATGGTTGGACAGAGCAGGAGCCCCCTGGACAAAGGTTCGGTGGGCGAGAGGAGGGCAGGGAAGTGGGCCCGTGCTTTGTTAAGCTCTTTAAACAGATAATTCTATTTAGTCTTTGTAACTCCTCTCCTACTGGGCCCACTTTACAGATGGGGGAACAGAGGCATGGAGAGGTCACATGCTCAGGATCACTCAGCTGGCAGGAGGTGGTTCCAACCCAAGGTTGTAAGAATTTGTTCCAATAACAAGGTAGTAGGAATTTGGGAGGTGTCTGCTTCTGCCTTGAGAAGGCAGTGAGAGCCGGGAAGGAGGGTGTAGGGAAAGGACCTAGAGAGAGGCCCCCCCACAAGGTGGAGGTGGAAACTTTTAGGGGAAGAGGTGGGGCATGTGGGCACCAAGCAATTCCCAGGGCAGTGGTGCCTGGCTGTCACCTGTCCAGTGTCTTCTGTCACTTGGTCCTGATTGTCTTACACCCACACTTCTGGAAGAGCCTGCTGCACCCTGGCTTAGAGACATCAAGGAACAAATGTCCCGGCTCTGGAGGTCCAGGCAATGACCAGCAGCCTAGTGGGCACAAGCCTGGAGTTGAGCCAAGCATGCCAGCCCACTGTGGGGAGTTAGGACAAAGATGCTGATGCTGGCTCAGAGGCTCAGAGCTCAGCATCATAAATAAGAGAGGAGTCGGTCTCGTACCTTCCCACCACCAAGCAGCTGACGCTCAGGCTGGGATGGCGCATCCCAATGCCAGGGGCCCAGGCTCCTCCAGTGCTGGCCACTACCCCTTCCACTGATGATTCATAGCCACATACAGACTCCAGCCCTATGGCAAGGGGCAGGGGAAGGAGGGTGTGGCCCCACCCTGCAAGGCCACCACACAGAAGGAGCCACCATTACTGTGAGAAACGAGTCTGGGTGTGAGGTTGGTGGCCAGGTTTGTGTCTCTCCGCCAGTGGACCTGGGCCCCCAAACACGGGGAGCCTGGTCCCATCTCTCACTGGCTGCAGAGATCAGAGCAAGGCCCCCCATTCCATGGGGCTGCTTTCTCCTCTGCACCAAAAGTTTAACCAAAGCAGCCCCCGAGTGGAGGACTCTGAACCTCACTCCTCAGAGGCGGTGGAGACGGCCCTGGGGAAGGAGAGGTGAACTCAGGCCACGTGCCGCTCCCTCAACTGTGCAGTGAGGCAATGCGTCCCTGGCCATTGGCACAGCCCCAGCGCTAAGCTTTCTTGGAAAAGCTGCTGTGAGCTGCTGGCGGATACAGTACTGACTATATTAAGTGCTTAGCTCCAAACAAGACGTGGAGCTAAGGGCTCGCAGGAGTGCTTACTGTGCTCCGGGCACTATTTTGGGTGTTTATGACTCTCACCTCCTTAAACCACACAATTCCTCTGTGATGTGCCCACTTTTGTGCTCACCATGGGGATAGGGAATCCATAAAACAAGACCCAACCACTATGAAAAAGGAGCACTCAGAGAACAAGAAAGAATTCTTGAGAACTTAATACTTAATAATCTTCATGAAAACCCAAACCAAGATTGAATAACAGAATGGACACATCTGAGAACCAAATCAAAATGACAGATGGAAAGCATAAGAAAAAAATGTCACAATGTCTACTGGAAGGAATTGAATTCACGTTCAGAAATGAAGACACATCAAAATCACCTCCTAAGCTTGGGCGGAGGGTGTTCATGAGTGACAGGGAGTTAATGAGTCACTCCTGCCCAGTTAAAGTCCTCAAAGTTTAACGTGTGTTTTCAGGCCCACCTGGAGCCGAAAGTTTCCATCCCTTTCCCCAGGGCACCTGTCCTGTGAGTTAGGGGATCGCTGGCATCACTTGGCTCTGAGCAAACCACCAGGAACCAGGGTGGGTGGGAAGTCATGATCCCACACACAGGGCAGGCTTCACACATAAGCAGGGGTCCGTGCAGGGGTCCTGGACTTACCAGCACCCCAGCCTGACACTAGCCATTTGCCAGATTCAGGGAAGGATTCCTTGTTGCTTAAAAACACAGTAAGGAAAATAACAGCCCAAGTGGGAAAAAGACACGAACAAAACATGCATATGGCCAGTGCATGCACAGAGAAAGTCACCCTCACTGTGGATCAAAGAAATACAAATTAAAACAAGATATCCTTTCATCCAGTTGACAAGAATATTTAATGTCACGGCATTGTTGGAAAGTGGTTAAATGGGCACATTTCCAGAAGGCGCCTTGTAATACATCCGTTGCTTTTGAGTTGGTAAGTCTGCTTTTAGAAGCCAATCCCAAAGAAATGGTCAGACTTGCAGTCAGATTTACATACAAATTTTCCAACATTACTTAGAACTGAGAAAAAATAGACACCAAATGATGTCCAACAAAAAGGAAAACTGATGATGAACTATGTCCCAAATGTGCAGTGGAATATCATTTATCTATTTAAATCAGCTTTTTAAAAGACTACTTGCATGAAAGTTCAAGCAAAAAAAAAAGCAGGTGCAAAACTTTATGTAGAAATTGTTCTATAGATGATTATGCAAAGAAAAAATATATTCATAGAAAAATTAGAAAGATGTAGAAGTTTTTATATTGATGATTTTTTAAAATATGTACTTTGAGTGATGGGATCACAACTGATCTCTTTTTTTAGCATTAGATTTTTCACTTTTCCAGATTTCCTACAATGAATGTATATTTCTTTAATAACTAGAAAAATATGATTTTGTTATATGTCTTTTTTTTTTTTTTTTTTGAAGGAGGAAAGTTTAACCTTTATTTGGCAGATCTGCTAGTCCAGAGGAATTCTGGATCCAAAGCCTGAACTTATATGTCTGTTTTGATTGTGCAACTTAGTATGTTATTTTTGAAATAGTTTTTTATTAAGTAAATTAGAGGCCCAGTTCACAAAATTCATGCACTCAGGGGGAGTCCCTCAGCCCGGCCTTCGCCCTCTCGCAGTCCAGGAGCCTTCAGGGGATATCTAACCGATGCTTAGGCGGAGCAGGCCTAAGCTGTCAGTCAGATATCCTTAGCGCTGCAGTGGAGGCCAGAGAGGTTCCCACTGCCACCAGTGAACACGGCTTCTGGCTGAGCAGCGCTCCCTCTGTGGGACTGCACTGACCACCAGAGGGCAGTGCCTGCATTGAGTGTCTGCACCCTGGTGGTCAGTGCACATCATAGCAACCAGTCCTTCTGCCATTCGGTCGATTTGCATATTAGCCTTTTATTATATAGGATGTCCTCACTGCACACAATATCAGAACAAACAGACAAGTATAATAAAGAAAAAATCTCATTTTTAACTACATCACAGTTAACATTTTCTTAGTATCTTACAAAAATGGAAACTTATATTGTTTTAGTGCCTTTTTTAAACAAAAATGGTCTAAAACAACATAAAATTCACCATCTTAACCATCTCAGTGTACAGTCCAATAGTGTTAAGTATATTCACATTGTTTTGCAACCATCACCACTATTTCCAAAATTTCTCAACTTGCCAAATGGAAACCCTATGCCCATTAAACACCAACTCCCCATTCCCTGGAAACCACCATCCTACTGTCTTTATGAGTTTGACTCCTCCAAGGACCTTATATAAGTGAAATAATACAATATTTGTCCACTGAAACTGGCTTATTTCAAATGTCCTCAAGGTTCATCCATGCTGTAACATGAGTCAGAATTTCCTTCCTTTTAAAGGCTGAATCACATTTCGTGGCAGGGCTAGACCACATTTTGTTTATCCATTCACCAATCAACAGACATGGGGTGCTTCTGGAGCCTTTTGAGACAGAAGAATGTATTGTGACTTTTTTCTATGCCAATAATAATAGATTGATAGCAGCCATTCTTAGAAGTTGCCTAGTATTCCACAGAGGGACCTGCACCATAATCTACTTAGCAAACTCATTCTTGAAGGGCATTTATTTTGTTTCCAACTTTTCACTGTCATATAAAATCTGCAATAAACTGCCCTAGTGCACACATCTTTGTATACCTATCCTACTCTTGTGAAAGATAAATTTGAAAAGTGAGATTTCTGATTCAAGGGTGTTTTAGATTTATTGTTTGTAACCAACTCCTCCTTCAGAAATTAGATCAACTTAGATCCCTGCCATCAGTCTATCTTAATCCCCATTTCACATATCCTCGTCAGCACTGAGGATTGTCACTTTATAAAAAGTGACTTTTTGTCAGTTTTTGCCAGTGTGACACGTTTAAAAAAAGTGCCATTGTTTTAATATTGTCTCTTGGATTATTGATGAAGTTGAATGTTTTTATATGCTTATTTATGTTTTACTGGGGTTGTTTCTTTTGTGGAGTGCCTGTTTATAACATCTGCCTGGTGTAGTAATGCTGATCTTCTCCTTACTCATGTGTATGAACCCCCGCAGAGGAAGGAGACTTGAACTTTGGGCACCATATATGTGGCCAACCACGTTTTTGAGTTGCAGGATTCATTTATATTTATGCATATAACCCAAATGCAGTTATGGATTCTGCCTTCAGTGTCATATTTCAGGGTTATCTATGGATTTAGTCACGTTTTCATGCTGTTGCCTAGTAACACATCACCTTCTAGAATTGTCATGGTTCAGTGTTATTACCCTCTCTTGTCCAGCTGGAACTTATTCCGATGGGTGTATGCTGAGATGAGGACCTCACCTACGTCTAAAAGTCAAGGCCAGGCCAGCCCTGGATGCCTGTCCTTCCCTTCATGTTCTTCCCCCCTCATCACTTTCTCCTAAAATGCATTGGCCTTTTACACGACCCCCACCTGCAAGAAGAGAAAAGCTCTCCTGCTCTGAAGGCCGAGCCCTACCGCACAGCCTTTCCCAGATGCATTTGCTGTTCCGAAGAAGATTCGGGAGAGGCTACCAGGTAGGGTGCCCAGACGGCGGCATTTCAGGCACTGCCACCATCCCACATAATGGACAAGCCATCGTGGGACAAGGAACGTCTCCTCCCACTGGCCAGCCAGCATACGTGCACTCTGCCCGTGGTTTGGGATGGTTGATTATCAGTGTCAACTGCACGTCAGTCTTTCAGCAGGTGGACTGCACAGCACGTGGCCTCATTCCGTCCTCACAGTAGGTATTACTACCTTGATTTCTCAGCTGAGATGCCGAGCTGCAAAGAGGGATGAGTCTGATGACAACTCACAAGCAGCAGAGGTGGGAGGAGGCTCTCCTGGTGCACACCTCAGAGCTGTCTGCTAGTGAACAGACCTGTCGCCTGCAGCAGGGAGCTGGAGGGAGCTCTGGCTGTCAGGTTAGGCCAAGTTGGATCCTACCAGCTGTCAGGGCTGACAGGGGTGGAGGAACAGAGAGGGTACACAAAGGGCACAGGGCCGGCCAGGGCCCTCAGCTGTCCCTGCCTGAACCCACTCCCCTGAGTCCCAGGCCCCACCCAGGGTTACCAAGAGTGCAAGGCATCCTGGGAAAGTTCTTCCCTGAAATCAATCTGTTCCCAGCAACAGAGTTCATTCATTCATTCATTCATTCACTCACTCAGCAAGCGTTTATTGAGCACTTACTGTGTGCCAGACACTGGTCTGGGGATACAGCGGTTAACATGAGAAGTGAGGACCTACCTTCTGGGAGCTTTTACTCCAGGGGGGATAAGCAAGGGGACAAGAGTGACCTGGATTACTACCAATGCTAATAAGTGCTGGGAGTAGTTAGTGCTCCTCATCTAGCCACTCTTTATGTCCTCTCAGAGATTCTAATAAAACAATGCCCTGTGAGAGACAACAGGAAGAGGGAGGGAAGCTTCTTCAGGGAAACCACCCAGGGAGGGTCTCTCTGAGAAGGTGATGTTGGAGTCGGAAGGGAAGAGTAGAGGGAAGGGCAACCCACGCCCTGGGAAGAGCAGATGCAATGACTCCAAGGTGGGAAAGAGCCAGGAGTCTGAGTCACTGTCAGGAGGCTAAGCTGTGAGCCGGATGGATATAGGGGTGAGGTGGGAGCCATAAAGAGGGCCAAGGGGAGGCCCAGGATTCCCGGCCCACAGTAAGAGATCACCTCTGACTCAACCACACAGCCCCCTAGCCCAGGCCCTGGCAGTAAGCACTGATGATCTCCATTCCCTGCCTCTTCTAATCTGCTCTAGTGTCCTTGGAAGAGGGGGGAAAGGGAGAGAGAAATGGAAGAAATGCAACCCATCAATTAACCTCCTGATCAGCTAAGCCTTAGCTGAATTGGAGACATTTTATCTTGGTAACTGCAGACAGCAAAGGTGTTCGAACAGGCCTTCGGCTTCCATATCCCATATGATGCAGTGTATGGCTAATTTGCCTACAAATGTCAGGTGGTCATAATAATCTGGCCACTCATCATAATATATATCCCATGTTCAAAGGCTGTTAAATCGCGTTGTTTACCCATATCTTCAGAAAAAAATCACTTCTACTATCGTGGTAAACAACCTGCTTCCCTATTTATAAAGGTCTGGCCCTCTAGCAACTTCAGCGCGAAATTATAGCTAATTTGCCTACAAACGTCAGGTGGTCATAACAATCTGGCCACTCAGCAAAGCTGTGGTGAAGAAAGAGACAAGATGGGGTCAGGTGGGGTGGAGATAACAGGTTCCAAGGCACCAAGGCCTGGGGCCAACCCATGCTCCAACACAGATGTGTGGGCAGGGATGACATTCACAATACCTACACGTTGGAGCAGCGCTGGCCGAGTGAGGTGCCCCTTCCTCCCGTTACTGGGTCCAGAGCTGGGCCCAGAGCAGTGGGGTGGCTGGGCATCGGGGGCTTGGCTGGGGCGGGGCTCTTTATCCAGACTTGAATATGTTCCTGGCTGGTCCATCTGTGCCAGGGCATCCTGGGTGTGTCACCTGGAAGGTGTTAGATGAGATTATGTTGGAATATTCTGAGGATAAAACAGAAAACAGAGGCAGAGCTCAGCCTGGGGTGGATGGAGGAAGACAGGTGACGCTTGTCACCTCCCCCACCCCATTGTGCTCAGGGGAGGGGTGTGGGGCAGGGCACAGCCAGGCCTGGGTGATGCGCTTTCTGACAGTCATTTGCCAGATCTCTTTATTGCTACTGCCAACGACAAGTTGTAACCTGGAAGGGGGTCCTGGAATCCACTTCGCAAAGTGCAATCAGCCTTGTTAAAAACAAAAATCAAAGAAACGGAAAGGAAAAACTACCAGAGTTCATAGCAGACGGCCAGGTGAGTACTGTTCTGTGACACCTTCCTTTCAGGCTTGCACTAGACCAGTGATGGCAAAACCTTTTGAGCTCGGCGTGTCAGCATTTTGAAAAACCCTAACTTAACTCTGGTGCCGTGTCACATATAGAAATTTTTTGATATTTGCAACCATAGTAAAACAAAGACTTATATTTTTGATATTTATTTTATATATTTAAATGTCATTTAACAAAGAAAAATCAACCAAAAAAATGAGTTTGCGTGTCATAGGTTCGCCATCACTGCACTAGACAATGGACTCCTTAACTTGGGTTACAGACAAGAGAATTGGGGAGTCACTGCATTTGCAGGCAAATGCCCTCGCGTCTCTTCTCCACCTGCAGATCACACCCCAGATGGCCAGCTCCCCAGCATGTCTGGTCTCCATCCCCTGGGACCTGGGCAGACTCTCCCCCTCTCTGCCTTTCCCCTCCTCTGGCTCAATGCTTCATCTTTGCCTGTTTTTGTTTCCATTTTACTGATAATGACACTGAAGTCCAGAGATGGAGCATGGCCTGTCCAGGGCCACCTAAAAGGACCTCCAAGCCCCTGCACTGCCTGAGCACACAGGCGAGGTGCCCAGGGGCGCCCCAGTGGGACAGAGTGGGAGGGAGGGAGGGAGGAGCAGTAGGAAGGGAGGCACCCTCCTGGGGAACTGAGCGTGGGTCGGAGCCTGGAGAGGATCGACCTGACTCCTTGGGCTTAGAAACCGTGAGGATCAGAGTACAAGGGCAAGGAAGGGCATCAAGGAGACACCAAGTACGACCAAGGCTCTATTCTGGGTGCTGGGCAGAGGGCAGCGAGCAAAACCAACACAGCCCCTGCTCTCGACATTTAGATAAATAACTGCCCGGAAGGGAACTTTTTTTTTTTTTTTTTTTGCCCATTTTTAAAAATTTTATTCTATTGTTTAAAGTATTGCAGAGAGTAGTACCTATGTCTCCTTTTTTTCCCCATTGACCTTCCCCCAGCCTCCCCTACCCCCAGCACATGCCCTCACCCCAGCCCCCCAGTGTCTTGTGTCCATTCTTGTAACGTGAATGAAGAAATCGGCTGGAGATAAGCAGAGACAGTAGGAGGCATAGCTACTAGTAGACTGGGATGTCAAGACAGGCATGTGAGTGGAGGCCTGAAGGATGATAGCGCTTAGCCAGGCTGAGAGTCACAGGAGAGCATCCGTGGCTGAGAGCCAGGCACGTGCAAAGGCCCTGAGGTGAGACAGACTAAGAGAAGGCCAGTGTGCAGTGTGTCCAGAGCACAGTCTGCTAAGGAGCCGGTGCAGGTGGTGCAGTGTAGGTCAGCAGGCAGCAGCGGTGGGGGGGCGGGGCAGAGATTCTTTCCCTCACTGACACTGACTCACTTATTCAGCACACACTCGTATGCTGATACTGTACATGGCCTGGGACAGGCCTTTCCCAAGTGTCGTCATCAGTGTTTGTGGCGTTTATTCCATGGTTTTGCCAGTGATTTCTATCCCCTGCAGGATTGCTCTCTAAATCCCAGTCTTCTCTTTCAGCCACCTGTCTGCTGTCTCCATGTGGGTGCCTCTCAGACACAACCAACCCTCAGTTATTCCCTTAACAGTTGTGGAACCCATC
Source organism: Myotis yumanensis (assembly GCF_028538775.1). Lineage (NCBI taxonomy): Eukaryota > Metazoa > Chordata > Mammalia > Chiroptera > Vespertilionidae > Myotis > Myotis yumanensis. Next base: position 64,968,633 of record NW_027223758.1, read on the forward strand.
TCTCCGCACCCCAGCTCCATCCAGAGCTGTGGGCCTCGCTCAAACATGCATGACCCCCAGGACTGAGCACAAGCTCTGTACACAGCAATGTCTGCCCCTGCAGACAGCACCCCTGCCTCTCCCAGGCCTACGGGAGCACACCCATGGCACAGGTCCCTTTGGGAGGGTCAGGCCTGGAAACAGGCTCCCAGTTGTCTGGGCAGGGAACTCTGAGGCCCAGAAACCTGAGACGTCGCCCTCAACACTCCCTCTTTTGGCCGGGCAGTGGCCTAGCGGCCTGTTGCCTGGTCTAGCCGATGCTCTTCCTGCCTCTCATTTCCACAGATCCTGGGGCCGGGTCCAAGCCACCCCTCCCTCAGCCTAGGACAGGGCAGCACCTCTTCCCACATCTACTCCTGTCCACTTCAATCCATCCAGTTTTGGGAAATTTTAATTAGATTAAGTCTTTCCCACTTAAGCCGTTTCCCCTTGCACTTGGAACCACATGAAGAGTCCAACCCCTGTGGCCACACCACAATCCTGCTCTCAGCTCCAGCTCACTGGCCACGGTGCATGCAGCACAGACACCATCCCCACAGCTCCTCCTGTCCAGGTATGGGGACTGCTCACCCCTTCCTCCCTGAGTCTGGGCCAGCCCGTGACTCACCTTGGTCCACAGACTGTGCTGCTCTGAGCCTGGGGTTCACCAGGCCTGGCAGCTTCCTCTCACGCCCCTGCTCCGCTACGTGGGACAGGCTCAAGCTAGCTCTGGGGAGCAGACACAGGCCTCTCACCCGAGACCTCCAGGGGTCCCCACCTCCAGCTCACCTTCCAGTCGACCTCAGACGCACCAGTGCATTCAGTTGGGCCCAGCCTGAGACCCACTTGGCAGAACAAAGACCAAATTGCTGACCCACAGAATTGTGAGCAAAACCAGGGGTCATTGTTTGAACACTCCATGTTGGGGTGGTCTCTCTCAGTGCGGAAGCTGACACTGGTGCAGGTCCTCAAGCTGGCCAAGGCCTTCTCAACCTCGGCGCCTCCTCGCCGGCTTTGTCCACCTCCCCAGCCTCACCCTGATCATGCCAGCCCGGCTCCATCTCAGCTTTACTCCTCAAACACCTCCGTAAAAAGGCCTCGCTGACCTTCCTCTGTAAGCTCCCTGTTGTCTCTCTCCTCGCCCCTCTGTTCCTCCGTGGCCCCATTGTCCCTGCCATTGCACACACCCCGTGCCTTCCTCCTCTCGTCCTTGACCTCTCCAGGCCCATGTTGGACTGTGGAGGTGAAGGGAGGGACCCCCCAACCCCCCCCCCCCACCCCCGTACCTCCCATTTCCTCCACAGTCAGGGCAAAGCCAGCAGCCCAGACAGGGCCTCCCGTCCTGTCCTTTCTCACTCGCCGTGTTTCATTCCTTCATCAGATGAACCTCCCTCTCCCCTGTTGGGCTGTAACTCCATGGGGACAGAGACCATCTCACAGCCCCAGCTCCTTCCTCATTCCTGGCACAGAACAGGAGCTGAATAAACATCAGCTGAGTGAATAAATGACTGAACAAATTATCTGGATCTGAGTCCTCCACATGGGAATGCATCAGTGAGCTGGAGTCCTGCTGAGTGACAAGCAGGCCCGGGGCCTGGCAGTGAGAGCACTTGCAGAGCCCAACGCACTCTCCCACCTGCTCTGGGCCCGCCCAGGTGCTCAGGCCCTCACAAGCTCCTTCGCCTCTTGGCCTATCCCAGCGAGTCCCTCATAATGTATCTAGGACTAGGCCACTTTTCACTCCATACACTGCTACCTCCCTGCCCCACAGTCAGGATCCTCCTTCTCCTGGACCATTGCCACAGCCTCGCGAAGGCCGCCTGAGAAGTTTTAGGGCACGGCATTGTCTAAAAAGCAGGGCGCAGGAACGCATGGCTAGGGTGACCCATTGGTGAAAGGATGCAGGTCCAGCTGCAAAGCTGAGCGTTCTGAAGGGATGGTGGGCAGGACACAGTGTCTGGTGAAGGGAGACACTGCGGCCAACCTCATTTGTATCATTGGAACGTTAACACCCACAAAGTATTCGTGCATTTCCTGTCTATCTTTTTAAAAACAGCATTTTGAAGTGTCCATGAGTCCATGGGTGGGTGTGGAGTTGGTCCATACCGGGGTTGAGTTAGGTGGTGTTGCTATTGGTTGAAGAGGTACTGTGATTAGAGTTAGAAGATTGGGGTTTGGGTTTAGGAATGGCATTTGCACAAAAAGGCCCTGCAGAGTGGGAGTAAAGGCGCCTTGGATTAGTGTTTGGGGAGGATGGGGTTCAAAATGTGAGCCTGACTCAAGTTCAAAATAAATTCAGATTCTGATGGAGCCAAGGCTAGGAAGAGCTGGGGTGGGGTTGGAGTTTGAGATAGGATGTCGCTTTCCCAATAAAGTTGGAAATCAGGCGATTAGAAGGCGAGGGCGTGTGCCTCTGGCCAAAGGAACTGCTTAGGCGTTGAGACATCCCCATCCTTAACCCCACCACCCCACCACCCCAACACCTTCCTGCAGCTTGGGAAATGTGGCTGCCTCAGCTCTGCAGCCGTAGGAGCAGGGAGGACTCCTGACCGGGCGCTCAGCGTGTCCCCCCCAACCCCACCCCGGAGCCCACGAGCAGGGCCAAGGTCGTGGAAGCGCTGTTTGCAGGTCTCGCTTTGACGTGCACTCGCTGCGCAGCGTCTTCTCAACTTGTTTACAAGCCTGCGTCACCGGGGAACCTTTCACCACTGCCTGGGACAAAAGGTTCCCCTTTTTAAAGTCCACTTTGGTCAGAAACAGCGTTCACCAGGGCCCAGTACTCCAACTGGTGCAGGGCGACACCCCGTGGTGGATTCAAACAGCGCACACACCCATTCACCCATTCCCCATTCGCTCACGTATGATCTGCCCATCATACATCATCTATGCGGAACATCCATTCACCGTTCACTGCAGGCCCCCCATCCATTCACAGCATATAACTCAGCCGCTCACACAATTCCCCTCCGCCCAGTTACCCATCCACTCACCCCTCCCCTGGATTTCCATCCTTCCGTGTAAATGTTTTTCTAGTCACTATCCATTCACCACCCACTACCGCTTGACTCATTTGACTAATATCTATGAAGCACTTTCTGTGTGCTAGACCCTCCACAAAGCACTGGGGTCAAGGGGTCACAGGACAGTTCCTGTCCTCATGGGACCCACAGGGCCGCAGAGGAGACCCCCCCCCCACCCCCCCCCCCACACACACAGAGGCCCTTGTGAAATGGCCATAGCATTCACAGAACACTATGAGGACGTATCGCCCAGGCTTGGGGGTCAAGGACGGCTAAATGAGCAAACAATTTCTAAGCTGAGATTTAAAAGGGGCTGGGACGGGCCAGACAAAGAGGAGGGAGGAGGCCAGAGGCCAGTCCCCTCGGAGTTCACCTCAGCGTGGACTCTGAGCAGAGGCTGTGAGGAGCCAAGGGGAGAGAGGCCAGGCCCCCGGGGCCTTGTCAGCCCCTCCGAGGGCGTGGACGTGCCCCGGGTACCTGTGCCACAGAAGAGTGTCTTCTACTTTTAAACCACTTTATTTTTTACAGAAATAATACATTTCTGCAACTTCCTTGTCCCAAATAGAGACCAGCAGGGAAAAAAGAAGAAACCGCAGTCCTGCCACGCAGAGCTAACATGGCGGTGTAGGTGCACATGTGCATCCACGGGCAGCCCGTGCCTGCGCCTCCGTGCTGGACGGCAGGGTGGCCATGAGCAAGGCCGCAGACCTCGGGTCTCACAGATGCCCCACTGGGAGGATGTTTTGGAAGGGAGAGCTATGGGTATAGCAGACGCCATTGGGGACCAACCCATCGTCCATTCGAATCACCCCATCTCCTCGATAACACAACTGATGGTGTCCAGTCACCTGCCCTTGTCCCTGGGGCCATAGGCCCTGAGGCAAGCTCTCCCGCAGCGTTCCCATCTCCACGCCTGGATTGGCTTAGGTGCGCATAAACAATATTTTTGCTAGGCAAACATGACAAGCAGTGCTCTGGGGAGCCTCTCATTATCTGAGGTGATATTGCCTTATCATTTAAGTCACTTCCTGTGGGACTTCGTTTCTGGCATCAAAATGCAACCTAAGTGATATTAGGAACTATTGTCGAGAAGTTCCTTATCCTGGGCTCCTGAAGCTAAGTGACACCCTCCCATGGAACACAGTCCAGAAGGTGTCACCCTGCCACCTCAATCTCACAGTGGCAGGAATGTCCTTCCCCTCATACCTGGGCCCTACCCCTGGCTGCCTCGGCACCGTGGTCCATCCATCTTGCCCTCTTCCTTCCCCTCGTTTCCTTCCTCCCTCCTGCTCTCCCTCCCTGCCTCCCACCCTCCCTCCTCTGTCTCTTTTGTTTCTCTATGCCCTGAAGCATAGTCTAGTTTCAGCCCCTCTTCCTGGCTGACCACAGTGCCATAACAGCCTGGGACCCCCACCCCCACCCCACCCCACCCCCAAGCCTGAGGAGCCCAGGCACTGAAGCACCACCTCTGATCCAAGGCTAATGCAACTTTCCCACTCAGTGTGCTGTACCCTCAAGCCTCACGATCTGACTCCTGGGCTGTAGCATTGGGTCTGGCTTTGATGACCTAGTCTCCACACTGTGGGTCAGGGCCAGTCTCGCCCCTAAGAGGGCAAGATAGGGCCTTGGCCGAGACCCTCATGTGTCGTCTTTCTCATCACCCATCCACACTCTCCCCACCCCCAGTACTTCCTGAAACTTCTCTCACCCACCTGCCAACAGTCTTCTATTTGGCAAAGTCAATGAATACATTTTAATCTCTTAGCCACTGGAGAGCATTTCTTCTTTTTAGCGTATTTATTGGGCTATAATTCACATACCAAAAATTTTACCCATTTAATATGCATTTAGTAAAGAGTTGTGCCAACATCACCATAATCTAATTTTAAATATGTGTTTATCGATTTCAGAGAGAGGAAGGGAGAGGGAGAGATAGAAACATCAATGATGAGAGAGAACCATTGATCGGCTGCCTCCTGCATTCCCCGCTCTGGGAATTGAGCCTGAAACCTGGGCATGTGCCCTGACCAGGAATTGAACCGTGACTTCCTCGTTCATAGGTCGAGGCTCAACCACTGGACCATGCTGGCCGGGCACCATAATCTAATTTTAGATACTTTCATCACCCAAAAGAAAAGCCTACATATCCCTTAACTGTCACTGCCACCTTATCCCAAACATCATTCGACCCCCAGCCCCTGGCAACCACTAATGTGCTGTCTCTATGGATTTGCTTACTCTGGACAGTTCATATAAATGAGAATCAAAGATATGGGGTCTCTAACGACTGTCTTCTTTCACTTAGTACAGTGTTTTCAAGGTTCATCTGTGGTACGGTGTTTATCAGGACTTCATTTCTTTTTATTGCCAAACAATATTACATTGTATGGGCATGCCATCTTTAGTTTATCCACTCGTCCATTTATGGAAATTTCAGTGGTTTCTACTTCTTGGCTATTATGAAGAATGCCGCTATGAATATTCATGTACAAGTTTTTGTGTAGACATATGTTTCATCTTTCTTGGATACATACCTAGGAGTGAAATTGATGGAGCATAAGGTAACTCTATGTTTAACTTTGTGAGGACCTGCCAGACTGTTTTCCAAAGCGGCTGCACTATTTTACATTCTCACCAGCTGTGCATGAGGATTCCAATTTCTCCACATTCTCACCAGCTAGTGATGCCTGTCTTTATTATGGCCATTCTAGTGGGGATGAAGTGGTACCTCATTGTGGCTCTGACTTGCATTCCCCTAAAGATTAGTGAAGTTGGGCATCTTTCATGTGCTTATCAGCCACTTGTGTACCTTCTTTGGAAAATATCTACTCAGCTTCTTTGCCAAGTAAAAAAGAAGGAAATCTTGCCATTTGTGACCTGGATGGACCTGAGAGCTAAGTGGAATAAGTCACACAAAGAAAGACAAAAACTGTATGACCTCGCTTGTGTGTGAAACCAAAAAAAAAAAAAAAAAAAAAAAGCTCATAGATGCAAATAAAAGTTGTCCGAGGTAGGAGTTGGGAGAGAAGCAAAATGGATGAAGGGGTTCAAAAGGTACAAAATTCTAGTTATAAAATAAACACGTCCTTGGATGTGATGTACAGGATGGTGACTCTAGTTAACAACCCCTCAGACTGTAATATAATAGACAAGCGTTCTCTGAGGCCCAAGGGATGCCAGGCTCTGTGTTGCCCACACCAGGCCCTTCCCCGGTCATTATGGATATTCCCACTTTATAGATGAGGAAACTGAGGCCCAGAGCACTTCAATAACTTGTCCAAAGTCACACAGCCAGTGAGGGACAGAGCTGGGATTGGGGTCCAGCCCGGACTCCTGCCACTGCCCCTCCTCTTAGCCATCATGCTCTCTCGCCTGTCTTATGAGTATCAGTCAGTCTTCGGTCTGGAGACAGAAGGACACATTTTCTAGGTGGTTTTCTTTCTAACCTTCTAAATAACTCACAGCCAAACCAAAGGCAGACACACACTGACCAGAGAACGTGTCTTATTGTGAACTACGCCATTGGACTTCCTGGGCCTTTTTCACAGTATATGCATAATGGCTTTTTGGTAATTATATAAAGTCATAGAACAATTCCCGGTGAGAGGCAGTGTGTGTCTGGCTCAGAGCAAAGATGAACTCCCCTGCCCGCGAATCCTGTCTCTGGCGCCCTGGCTCTGCTGGGCACATTTGTCAGCCTCACAGTGACTCGTCTCCTCCCTCGTGTGATGGTGACGGGAATCACAGGACCTACTGCCCTGGGGGGTCTGCGTTAAAGGGGCTCCGGCACAGAGAACAGCGCCTGGCACACAGAAAGACCATGGGAGGGCTCATGGGAAATTCACAACGGTCCATAAACCTCCTGGTGATAGCAATGAATTGGGAGTATGCCTCGTCGCTCTTCTCTCTGTGGGTTACCTCTTTTCAAGATTCCTAAAAGTCTCATCAGAACTTCTGGTGCTTGAGGTAAATCATTTCAAAACTGTTAACTAGTGACTGAGGTAGGAAAGCAAAGTACTTGCTGAAATATAACTAAAAAAAAATCTAACTTCAGTTCACAGCTTCCTGTGCTGCTCGTCTGTGACAGTTAGAAGGGGGGGGGGGGGGGGGGAAGGACACTTATGTAATACCCTTTGTAATACTTTAAGCGAAAAATAAAAAAAAAATTAAAAAAAAAAAAAGAAGGGAGGTAAGACTGTAGAGACAGTCAGGGGCTAGATCATTGAGGACTTTGGGTGACAATGGAAGGAGCCTCTATCCTGGGGGTTAGAGGAGACATTTGTCTGTTTAGGGCAGTGGTCGGCAAACTGCGGCTCGCGAGCCACGTGAGGCTCTTTGGCCCCTTGAGTGTGGCTCTTCCACAAAATACCATGTGCAGGCACACATGTACAGTGCGATTAAAACTTCGTGGCCCATGTGCAGAAGTCGGTTTTTGGCCTGGGAGAGTCTGTTTTGAAGTACTGTTGATATTTGGCTCCGTAGGCTAATGAGTTTGCCAACCACTGAGATAGACGAAACAAGTGTGGATGGGAGAGTTGGAAGGGGTCGACCTCAGCGAACGTACCTCAATCAGATTGAGGACGTTTTTTTAGCAAAGGCCAGCTTAGGAGTACCCTAATTAAGTTAATAACAATGTACCTACCTATATAGTTTAAGTTTAAAAAAATTGGCTCTCAAAAGAAATTTCAATCGTAGTACTGTTGATATTTGGCTCTGTTGACTAATGAGTTTGCCAACCACTGGTTTAGGGTATATTAACACAGCTGCGGTAATAAACACTCCCCCACGCACAGATGCACACACGTGCACACGCACAAATCACATATGTGGCTTAACCAATAAAACTTCCTTCCTCCCTGTACAAAGCCCATTGTGGATGCCGTCACTGCCAGTGGGACGCTGTCCTCCAGTGCTGATTCAGGCATCCCCACTCCTCCCACCCTCGGGAGCCCCTCCACACTCCCACCCTGGCTCTCCCCCCTCACCCACCCTGTGGCCCGTAGGCCCCACCCCGAGACCGGTCTCCCCACCCACACCACCTGCCTTGGGCAGAGCGAGGAGAGGCTAGCATTCTCACTGGCATCACATTACTAGCCTGCAGACTGCTCCAGAGACAGAACCCTGTATCCCCAACTCCTAAGAGCCTTTATCTATCCCTAAATCCCCTGGATGCATGGGAAAAACCTGGTAACCATGGTCAGAACCCAAGGAGAGGTCTCTGACTGCTTTTTGGGGACCTGGGCCCAAAGTTTCTGGGAAAGAAATAAGACCCTAGTGCAGTGGTTCCCAATGTGGGGCACATGCCCCACAGGGGCAATTTGACTTTTAATGGGGGCAATTCGAGAATGAGTTATTAACAGTGAATTTTTTTGCATTTCTATGGTCCTAGGGGCTTCATATACAGTATATAAATATATATTGTAACATTTTTATGCATTTCAGTTCTCTGTTTTGAAACTTTGCTATTTTTTCATATCACTTCATATTATTTTTTAACAATTTCTTAGTGATTTCTTCCTCAGTACTTCAACTGTCCTTTTGTTCTTTTATTTTTCTCTTTCATAGATGCCATGTTCTTTGGAAGCTTGTTTAGACCAAGTTAATGGCCTTTTAGGCTTCCTCCACGTGAATAAGAGTTAACTTTTTGAATAATAAGAAATATAAGTCACTGAGGGCTCACCATGGGGGGGGGGGGCGTCAGGATTTTAGTGATGCTTAGGGGGGGCGTGGCCAAAACCAGGTTGGGAGCCACTGCCCTCTGCCTGTAGCTCAGCTGCTGGCGGATCTGGCGAGATAAACTGGATCCCAGCTCTTTATCAGCTTGGCCCCCCTTCTGTTGACTGACAGCTTGTTACTGTGTCTTCATTCCTTGCCTCACACAGCCCACAGCTCCTGGAGCAGCGGTTCCCAACCTCAGCCAGCCCGGGAGTCCCGGGAGGGCTGGCGACAACTCGGATGCTGCCTCCGCCCAGAGCTGCTGCCCACGGAGCCGGCGAACACTTGCTTCTCTAAGGAGTTCCCGGCATTTCTGAAGCTGCAGGTCCCAGGACGACGCTTTCAGAGCCGCCGCTGGAGGAAGTGAGGTCCGCGCTGCAGAAGGGACCCCTTACAGGCGAAGGCGCACTTTGAGTCAATGAATCGGGGGATGAAAACGAGCCGGAGGACAGTGAATACAATGAAGGACAGAGGAAGGACACTCCTTGTTCACCAGACCCCATCTTGGGCCCGGCACCGACCCGGTGGCGCCCCAGGGAGTCTGGGCTGGGTCCTTACCCCACCCTGCGGCCCACAGGCCCCGCCCCGCAGCCCGCCTCCGCGGCTTTTGTGACGCCATGACCCCAGGGGTCAGGAGAATGGTTGCTGTGGCAACGTAAACCAAAGGCCGGCGCGCTCTGAGCCTTGGAACCGCGGCGCGGAAGCTTCGGATCAAGCCCGTTGCGCGAGGCTGGTGGGTGCGCCCGGGGCTGTGATGGGGGGCACGCGGGGTCAGGGTGAGCTCCGGACCAAAGCGCAAGACCCCTTTTGCAAGGCTCCCCGCCCCTCCCTCCTTGTCGCCATACTTGCTTTATCAGTCGCCTAGACATCCCTCTGTCCTAGGTCCCCGCCGAGCTGGGTGGGGAGACAGGTCCTACTCACCCGGGCCTCCCTGGATTCCTGTCCGGGAGAACCGAGCAGGACTGTGGCTGGAAGGGCGCAAGCTTCGGAGTCAAGGAATTTTGGACTGGAATCCCCGCCTCGGCCCTTCCTGGCTGTGGGACTCAGGACACCTCTCCGGACCTCCACTTTGTTTCTTCCTTTGCAAAATGAAAAGACGTTCAATGTTAAGGACGTGCCAGGCGCTCTGATACAGCTCAGAAAAGACACCTGTTCTCATGGAGCTTAATTCTAAGGGCAATATGCTAATTTTTAAAAAGAGATAAACGACAGTGGGTAATTGCAGAGAAGAAAATAAAGTGAGGTCACATGGGGATGCGGGTAAAGAACCCACTTTAGATGGGGGATGAGGAAGGCTTCTCTGAAGGGGTGACCTTTGAGCTCAGATCTGAAGAGAATGTAGGAGCTGGGTGTGGGAGGACAGTTTGGGCTGAGGAGGCAGCAAATGCAAAGACCTTGGGCAGAGCATGGTTGGTGTGTTCTAGCGACAGATAGAAGCCAGTCAGAGAGGGGGGAGAGGATGGGGTGGGGGTGGGAAGAGAGGGAGCTGCATGTGTTGGCCCCATGGTGAGCCCTCAGTAAATGCCCGCTGTTCTCAGCCCTGGGGCGGAGGGAGGCTGTGGGCCTGGAGACCATGGCTCAAGCTCCGTGTCATTCCCCAGGTTGGAACCTCCTCTAGCCGAGGTCCGGTTTTGCAGCAAGCCCTTGTTCCTCTGCAGGGACGTCCAAGGTCCTGTCTACTATGGTCTCCAAGGTCATGGCGAACACCAGTAAGTACCCAGTACCCAGCTGGTATGGGCTCTCTCCGGGCCTAAAGGCAGCCTTGGGAGCCTGGGACAGTGAGGTCTAGACTTAATCCAGGGCTCAGGTGATGCTAAATCAAGCCGTGAGGTAGAAATCAGTTTGCCAGATTCCTTAGAAACCCCATGTACCAGAGTCCTAAGGTTGCCAGGACAAAGTACCAAACAGACTGGTGACTTAAACAGCAGAGATTTATTGTCTCGTGGCCTGGCCCTTGGGGTATACCTATCTCCCAGGCCCTCCCTTTCCCTTCATCATCCCAGCTCACCCTCCCCCACACTGGTCCCAGAGGACCAGCTCCCTGAGCTTTCCACAAAGCACACCTCTACGCGCTCCAGCAGCCCCCACCCATCTGCCCTCAGCGCCGGCTGCCCTCCCAGGCTGGTATAGACTGGCATCTCCAAGCTACAAAAGATTCCCGAGTTGGGGTTGAAGGAAGCGTGGGGACAAATGCCTCCTTCCCTGTGGGTATCCGTGGAAGAGAACAAGGAAATGGGCATCTCTGGGGGCCCAGCCCTGATGGAAGAACCTGGTCAGCTCACAGCAAAAGCACTGGCAGGCCAGGAAGAAGACCTTAGGGCCGTGACCTCCCTGTATAACCCCGTGCTGCTCTTCAGGGACAAACTGAAGGGTGTGCAAGGGAAGGCACCTTCTGTGTGCCAGGCGCGTGTGCTAGGAACTTCTGTGGCCATTTTCTTGCACGATCCTTACAACTTCCCAGCAAAGTCAGCATGATTATCTCAGATATGGAAACTGAGGCTCAGAGAAGCTGAGTGGCTTGCCTAAGCCCACTCAGCAGACAGTTGAGGATGCTGGGGCCGGAGCCCTAAAGTGTGCCGAGCCGGCACAGCCATGGGTGAGCCTGGGCAGGGGCGGTGAAGGATGGAGAAAAGACAGACAAGAAAGCTGAGGCTGGGTGGGACGCTCCTCTCTGATGGAGAGACAGCGCCACAGCCTGCAAGCCGAGTCTTTATTTTATAGCCAGATTCCACGGGGCAAAGTAAGGGCGTAGTCAAGATGATTACAACGTGGGTTTCGAATCTACTCAATTACATGCACCTGATCAAGCTTTGTTTACTTGCTGCACCTCCCGAAGCCCATATCACTCAGCCACGTGGGACCACAGGTTCAGACCATAGGTTCAAGCTTATAACCATAGCCTTTGGCTATAACTGTGCTGGGACTTGCACGTGGTTTTGCCACGAGAGGATCGTGCCCTCTTATTAGTCCCAGGCTTGAACCTGTCTGAACGCTGTAGCCACTTTCCACACTAAAGCATGTCTGCGTCTCTCCCCAGCCTCACGCTGTGTTCACAGCTATCACAAAATATGTCATTTTCTGTGGCCCTCACTTTTGTGTCTCCCCAGAGAACAGCCTGGAATCCACAGACGAGAGCTCTCCTTCAGTCATTGAAGAAAAGAAAAAGAAACATAAGAAAAAAGGCAAAGGTACCTCTGGAGCCGGGAGCTGAAGTCCCAGGTGGTGGGGGGCACACTCTCTCCCTCAGCGGCAGATGCCTTCAGGCCTGGTCTTCAGTGTGAAGGGCAGAGGCCATGCTTCTGTGTCCATGAGGAGACGGGTTACTGAGACCTGAAATAATGGGAACATAAAGTAGGATGTGTTCCTCCAGGGATGGGAATGTGGGAAGCAGGCCACAGCTCCATAAGGCTCCACCAACAGCAGTTCTACAAAATCATCCAGGCGGCCACATCCTAAGTCTTTCTCCCACTGTCTTTCTCTGTAGGCCTTTCAACCGCAAGGTTGTCACATGGTCACAAACTGGCTGCTGCAGATGCAGCCATCATATCTCATTCCAGACAGGGAGAAGGATTGAAGAGAAGGGCAGAACTGCCTGCCTGCCACTTCAGCCCTCCCTCCCTGGGAAAAGATCCTTCCCAGAATCTCCACCCAACAATTTCTGACTACTTTTTTTTTGGGGGGGGGGGCAGGGGGAGTCACAGGGCCATTAGGATCTGCAAGGGAGGCTGGGAGTATAGCTTTCAGCTAGGCACATGGCTGCCATCTATTAGGAAGAAGGGTAGGCAGCTAGCTGCATATGCCTCATCCTCTGAGCCCCTGCTCTGTCACTCCGCACCCTGGCTTCCAGGACTCCCTCCTGGTTTCTGTGCTGCCCCCACCCACCCCCAAGACTCCTGGGCTTACAGGCCTGCCTGTCCGGTCTTCCCGCAGAGCTGTGCAGATGTGAGCATGTTCCCTGCACCTGTCCTTCACAGGCCAGCTCCCACCCCTCAGCCCACCCCACCCCCATTTCCTCTTTCTTTTAATTATTAAAATCCCACCCTAGCTGGTTTGGCTCAGTGGATAGAGCGTCTCTCTGCAGACTGCAGGGTCCCAAGTTCGATTTCGGTCAAGGGCACATGCCCTGGTTGTGGGCTCGATCCCCAGTGGGTGGCGTGCAGGAGGCAGCCGAGCAGTGATTCTCCTCATTGATGTTTCTATCTCTCCCTCTCCTTTCCTCTCTGAAATCAATAAAAATATATCTTTTTAAAATAAAATAAAATCCCAACCTGCCCACAAGTAGAGACTAAAGCCCAGTGAACTCACATGAACTCACATGCCTATCACCAGATTGGGCAGTGGGCAAGATTTTGCCACTTTTGCTTCATCTATCCCTTTTCTCCTTTTCTTTTCAGTCTTTGACAAAATATAGGTGTCCCAGAAAAATGTATACACACACTTTGATTACAAAGGCAGTGTTTATTAAAATACATGTCATTTTCAAAATTGAGCTATCAGCTGTTAAAGTGTATGTACATTTTTGGGGGGGATACCTTGTATTTTAAAGTAAAATCCAGATGTGTCATTTCATCCCTATGTACCTCAATGTGCATTTTTCAAAAACAGGAACATTTTCTTACAAGCCCACAATGAAGTTAACCAGACCACCGTCAGATTTACCCAATTATCTAAGAAATGTCTCCCTCCAGAAGATTTCTTTTAATCGGGATTCAAATGAGATTGGAACATCTTCGGTCGCTTTTGATCTAGCACAGCCACTCCCCCACGACCTTACATTTTCTGTGCCTGGAGTTGTTGAAAAACTGGTTTTAATGATCCTGTAGAATGTCCTTTATGATGGCTCTGCTTCCTGGTGCTGTCGTTGTAATGACAGGAACATCTCTGTTCCCCATATTTCTTTTAATTGGACACTAGATGTTTGATAGGATGGGTCCATGTCCCTCTGTGTCCACAGACTCCTTCCTAGGTGGGCTGTGTGCTTCCTACCCCCTTTCATTAGAAGCCCACACACCCAGCTGCCTCCCCATTGGCCATGCTCCAATGGTAGGTGCAGTGTTAGCCACCTGACCCTCCATCACAGCTCCCCCTCAGCCATTCACCCAATAGTTTCTTCTGCTTATGGGTGCTTGTCCCCTCACGTAAGGGTGAGGGCCCTGGGTTTTGGATTTGTTTTGTTTCTTCACTGAGATATAATTAATATACAGTGAAAAGAACAAATCTCTAGTATACAGTTTGATAATTTTTTTTTAGTTTTATTGCTTTTTAGAGAGGAAGGAGGGAGAGAGAGATAGACATCAATGTGAGAGAGAAACATCGATTGGCTGTCTCCAGCATGGACCCCAACTGGGAACCAAACCCACAACCTGGGTATATGCTCTGACTGGGAATCGAACTCGCCACCTTTTGGTGTACAGGAAGACGCTCCAATCAACTGGGCTGCACCAGCTAGGGCCAGTTTGTACATTTTGACAGATGAATACAAATTCTTACCCTCCACCCACTCACCATCTGGAACATTTCCATCTGCTCAGTTCTCTTTCCCCCAAAGGCAGCTGTCTATCAGGGAATTTGCTATCCAGGAATCACTTTATTCGATCTCGGGCCTCGCATGTATGGAACCACTCAGTGCTCTTTTGATCTGGCTTTCTTAACTCGCCATCATGTCTGTGAGACACATGCCGCGGGCGTCCCTGCTCTGTTGCTATGTGTATTCTGTGCGTGCATACGCCAGCAATGATTATTCTCTCTAGAACTGAAGCACATTTGGGTGGTTTCTGTGGATTTTAGCCATTACAGATAATAGTACGATGCATTTGCAGTCCGATGAGTAGGGGATGTTTAGTATTCCTGTGAAGACAATCAGCGCGTTAATGTGAAGATGAGCCCACAACCAAGAATGGCAATCATTTGAAGCCAGTCATGCCAGAAATGCAATTAGTTTAACATTTATAAACCAATGTGGTACATTACCCCATTAGAGAATGAGAGAATTATATCATTTCAATAGATGCAGTATAAGTATTTGATAAAATTAAAAACATTTTGAATAAAAGTCTTAGCACCTAGGAATAGAGAGGTCTGATAAAGGGGACTGAGGTGGACTGAGGAGGGACCCCCAGAGACGTCCGCATCTGAACCCCCAAGCCTGTGACTAGGTTCCCTTATATGGCAAAGGGGACTTTGCTGGGGTGATGAAGGGAAGGGTCTGGAGATGGGGAGAGGACCCGGGACTATCCAGATGGGGTGCTCAGTGTCATCCCAAGGGTCCTTCTAAGAGGGAAGCGGGGCGGGGGGGGGGGGGGAGCGGCGGGCAGAAGGAGAAGGTGTGACATGAGAAGCAGAGGTTGGGGTGCAGGCCCTGCTCCCTCCTCAGGAGCCAGGCTAAGGCTGGAGGCCCTTCTGACTCCCTCCCGTCAGTGGGCCAAGGAGCAGATAACCTCTATCCTTCCCATTCTGAGCGTAGCTCAATTTTCTCAACTCCGTGTTTTGAAAGGATTTAAGTCTTACAGAAAAGTTGAAAGAATAGTGCAAAGATGCAGAATGCCCATGACTTTAGGCTTTTCCGAGCCCTCCTCGGGATGGACTGCAGATGAAGCGTCCTGGGCAGGAATGTCTGAGCAATGCGCTGGGCTCCCCTGGAGAGAGTGCCAGCTCCTCTCTCCCGCCAGTGCTCACTCCGGGCGCTTGCGTGACGGGGAGCCCGCCAGGCTTCCCCGCAGCACAGCCCCTTTTCTCTTGGGAATAGTGTCTTGTGCAGAGGTATTTTGGGACGAGCATAACTCTGAACCCCTTTAACGGTGCCCTCCTTTTGCGGATGGGGGTGCAAAATGAGATAGACCTCCCTCCAGAGGCAGGTCAGCGTGTTTCCGAAGCCTGGAAACTGCCCACGGCCCTTGGCCTCTGGTCTCCCTTTGGAAAATCAGTTCCCAAGAACCGGCCCGTGGGGGCGGTGATGTCCTCAGGATGTCGGGGTGCTATGAGTTGTTACACATCCCAGGGCGAGTGCACCCTGATGACACGGCGTGTCACTGCAGCCCTTAATGTTTGCTTACAAGGTCCACAGAGAATTAGTACCTTCACAGGGAACTGCTGATGGTAAAGTGTTCTTTTTAAAGGAATATATGGAATTATTAAAATTGTATGTTGAAAAGTACTAGAAGAAAACACCCTCAGAAATGTTACCAGGGGCTAATTCAAAGCGAAGTTGTTTTTTATTTTATCTCATTCTCTTTCACTTTCAAGAATGTTTTGTTTTGTTTTGTTTCCAATGAACCCTGTTTCTTTTCTATCAAGGGTAGGGGGTGGGGAGAAGCAAACATATTAAGTCCTTTGTTTGGTGCCTTTTGGCTTCTGTCCTCCCTGACATGCTCTGAGCTGAGCTGTAGGAACCTCTCCCTAAGCCCTGGGGGTGGGGGTAGCAGAGTTGGGGTCCTTGGTAGTCCTCATCTCCCAAATTCTTACACTGCCTCTCCAGGCCTCAGCCACATTGCCCTTACCCCCGCCCAAGCTCAGTCTTCCCCTGGGTGGGGGTGAGGGGGGGAGGGGGAGTGCGCTGGTGAAGACTCCTGCAAGGACAAAGCATATTCACCTAGAGTGCTCACTTCCCACTGACAGGCAGGCACCTCAGCACTGGAGTCAGCAGGCTCTCGCTTCCCCCCTCCACACAGTAGGAGTTCCTGAGACTTTAAATGAGAGGACAGAGGGCCAGGGACATAGCACATGTCTGAGACAGGGGGGGCTGTGTTCAGCAGATCTCTTTCAGGTGCCAGGAACAGAAGCCCAACGCCAACTGGGTTGAGTTTACGGAGCTGGAAGGTCCAGGAGTGGACTCCAGGCACAGCTGGGCCCAAGAGAACACTTGCCACTTGCTCATGCTTTCACAGAAGCTCCCTATACTGGGCTGGGAGGGTGCTGGGACCCAGAGGCACAGGCCTCAGCTTGGAAGAGCTGGCTCGTCTCTCCAATGAGGTATTTTCCTCCCCAGTGTCTGTGGTTGTTCCGGACCGTTCAACTAATCCTTTCCATTTGTCTGGGAACGTGGATTTCTTCCTGCTCAGAGATCAGGAGCGGGATAAGTTTCACGCAGTGAGTATGCAGGACCAAGGCCTGCCCCAGCGCTTTCTTCCCTTATACAAGCAGCAGCAGCCAGATTTCTGAAGAGCACTTCCCCCGGTCACTCTCACTC
This sequence comes from Myotis yumanensis, assembly GCF_028538775.1. Lineage (NCBI taxonomy): Eukaryota > Metazoa > Chordata > Mammalia > Chiroptera > Vespertilionidae > Myotis > Myotis yumanensis. Next base: position 64,985,571 of record NW_027223758.1, read on the forward strand.
TAGAATGGCTCACCATTTCCTACAAAATGACCTGGAAACTCCCCCTGGCTCTCAGGTCTCTGACCTGTCCCACGGTCACCCAGTTTCATCACCATTGTGCCTGGGCCTTTGTCAGGCTGGGCTCCTGGGAGCTGCTGTGGCCACAGCCTCTGCTACCACGCCTTTGCTTCTGCTGTCCCTTGCCAGAGATGCCATCCCTTTATGAGGCTTTTCCTGTCCTTCAAGGCCCATCTCAGACCTCAGGGACCCTCTCACCTCCCCCAGGAAATCCCCCCCACAGCTGGCCCCCACTGCTCTTGCCTTGCACAGTCCCCTGGTTGGAACTCTTAGAGGCCAGATATGCACACAGGCATGCACACATGTGCACATACACATTGCCTGCCCCTTAGTAGTGCCTGGGAGTCCCGGGGCCAGGCCTGATCCCCAGGCTGTGCCTTGTCTCCACCCTAGCATAGTCTCTCTTGCTTCCCAATCCCAAGAGCCCATGTACCCAGACAGCTGCCCCCCCCCCCCCCCCCCCGCCCGCCCCTCCACCTACACCCACACACATCCACCCTGCCGCGGCATGGCCAGCCAAAGCAAGCAAGCCTCATTGCAGCCAGGCGTGGGGAGAGCTCACCAGGTATGCATCTTCCCTGGGAAGTGGCTTGTGCTGGCCATACTCTCATGGCCAATGTCTCGGGCTCCCTCCTGGGCTGGCTCTGTCTACCCCACTTCAGGGCTCAGAGTCTGAGATTGCGTAGAGCTGTGGCTTCCACTGCAACTCCAACCGGTACTGACACCCCAGACCTCGGGCCTAGAAATTCTGGGAGGGCCACCATCCATCAATGTTCCCCCGACTCGTGCCATGCTGTGCACCCACTCATGCCCTAGAAGGAAGCACATGAGAAGCCACACTGAGCAGCTCCCACTTCCCTGAGGCCTCCAGAGTAGGGAGATATTGCAAACACACACCCAGACTTTCTCTGACCTTGACTTAGAGAGCTCACCAGTGCAGAATTCCATTTTCTTCTACCAGCTTGGCCCTGCTTCGGGGCTATCTCCATCTTCTTCCAAAAGCCTCTGCAACCTCACCCTCCACCCCACGCCCCAGCTGAGCTCCCCAATCTCACACTCCTCCCCACCCTGCCCCACGGAGCCCCCCAACCTCACCATGATCAAAAGCAGCTACCCAATAACTTCTAAACACAGGTCTTCAGCCACAGGGATTCTAGAGGGTGACATTTCCCCAATTTTGCTGTTATACAGGGCTCACACTGGATCCTGCCTCAGCTAGGTTTTCCCTAAGCAGCGTTTCTTTAGAGGCTGAATTGGGTTTTGCACCTTTCAGGCCCAGTAGGAAATAGAACTACCCAGGAAAGGCCAAGAGAAGAGGTCACATGAGGCCTATCTGATCCCAGCCTACCCCATGAGGGATGTGGAGACCCCCGGGTCTGAACAGAAGAGTCAGGGCACCCCAGAAGCCAGAGATCTAAACGAGGCCTCTGGGAAGAAGAGACCCCAACCCCCCTCCCATCCTGGGATCCTCCGAAGTGAAAGGCTGGGGCCACAGGTCAGGGCAGGTGGAGAAGAGGTGGGGAGGCGCAGAACCCCAGTGACAGCACGGCCCTCACACTGGCCAACAAGTTTGCAGATCAAACTTAGGGTTTCAAGTTTCTTTTGGAAACTCAGATCTAATTTCCCTGGACCTTGGGATGTTGGATTTAGCAAATCACAATACAAGTTTAAGTGTGAGTTTCAGTTACACCAAGAGTCATCTTTTAGTAAGTATGTCCCTGAACTACTGATCCAGAATGCACATCACTTGGCAGGCAGCCTGTGCTGATCTGGCTGCCCTCCTGCACCTGGCTCTCCAGAAGCCAGTCCTGCCCACTCCCTCTGAAATGGGGCAGTCGTGGGCAGAACCCCAGGGTGCTCCCACACACACACAGCTCCACCATCTTTCCTGCGCTTGGCACGTGGGCACCCCTATCCGACCAACTAAGTGCGAACCACCTCAAGTCCATACGACCGTGGCATGGGACAACGCAGGAGGAGGCAACCGGGCCCAGGAGAGGGGGAAGGTTGTGTGGAGGCTGGCACTGGGAGGCCTCACCTGATTCGCCCGCCCCCCAGGAGCGGCAAAAGAAGAAGATGCTGCAGTTGCACCAAAAGATGACCTACTCATCCAAAGTGTTGGCCAAGCACACCAGCCTGCTGCATGAGCTGCAGCTGCAGGACCGGGCTGATGACCAGGACGCGCGTGCCCTGGCCGAGGCCCAGCAGATGAGCGCCTTCCAGGAGGACCACACTGCCTGGAAGCTGGCCATGACCAAAGGTACTGCTCTGCTCTCCCCGACATCGGGTCTGTGCCTCCAGGCGAGGGTAGAGGTGCAGAGGAGGGGCTGCAGTGCAGTGGGGGCGTGGGGAGGGGGTGCTTTCCTGTCTGACCCCTGCCTCCCGAATCACAAAGACCAGGTACAGGTGGAGTGCAAATCTCAAAGCCTCTGGACCCCAGTACTGCATGCACTCTGAGTGCTGATGAGGCACAAGTGCAGGTTGTATAAATACAGGCATTTACCATGGGGATAAAGAGTCGGTGTAGAACTGATTGCCTGGGTTCAGATCTCAATGGCTGCTCCGTCCTGGCCAAGTTAGCTAACTCCTTTCCTGAGTTTCCTCTCCTGGCTGATGACAGTAGTGATCTCATGGTTGGAGGGTTCAACCTCGTCAAACACAGCACATTGTGAGAAAGAACTGTGTGCGGGTGTGTGTGCGTGCATGTGTGTGTGCGCGCGCGCATGGGCAGTTATTTTTGTAACCCAGTAGGAAATCTACAGTACGGAAAATGAATTAATATTCTACCAACCCAGGTGATAAAGTCTACTGTCACTTGGCTAGAAAGTAGTAATTGGGATCAGAGAGTTCGGGAACCCCCGGGGCTACAGGTGTACTGGATATGAATATACACATAAGGAGACCCCAGTCTCCACCCTGACACCGTGGCTTGTTCTGTGGGGTAGGAAACCCTGTGCTTGCTTTGACGATTGTGTGCCAAGCTCTGCATGGGGGGAGCAGCGTGGCATGTGCTTTCTTTCTGCCTTCGCCCTCTATTCCTAAGCCCTAGGAGAGGCAGGTGGCACCTGGATGGGGAAGCCTGGACCCAGGGTGTTTGGACAAAAGACTTGTCAGTGTCCAGCTTTGGCTTCCAGTGAGGAGCTGGGTCTCCTTGAGGGCAGGGACTTCCCCAGGGTGGACCAGGAGGCAGGGGCCTAGTGGGTTCGCTGCCAGGCATCTAGACCTAAAGCAGGACCCCTGAGGCACACCAGCTTTTAGAAAGGAGAGGACTGGAGGGAAAGACAGAGTCGCGCGGTTCCACAGTCCTTCCCACAGTCTCTGCGCTCTCCAAAGCTGGGGAGTGTTTAGGTCTTCCTTTCCAGAAAGGCCCAGAAAAGAGCCCCCACAACCTGTGGCCCCACTGTGCTGCCTCTCTGCTTGTCCTCTGGAAGGTCATCCAGGAGCCCACCCTAATGTCCCCCCACCTGGGGAAACCCTGGCAGTGCATACTTAGCTGCTGCCCAAATTGGGCCCTGGGGGCTTAGGGCACCCCCGGTTGAGATCATCCTGCCACATTTTTCTCTCAGGTCCTGGGCAGTAGGCCTTCTGTTATGAAGTCCAGTTGGGTGAAACTTCCAGGGTAGCGGTGTCCAGAGTCTCATTCCAGGTGAGAGGAGCGCAACAGCAAGAGAGGCTCTTCCCACCTGGACCCGCTGCAGGCATGGAGGTGTGACCTATCAGCTGGGCCTTCTCCGCCTTTGCAGGAGACAGGGCTGGCTCTCCCACGCCCCCTGTGATAGCGCTGCATTGCACCAGGAGCAGCTGACCAGCCCCCCCTTCCTGTGCACCCATCCTCAGTCACACCTGAGTCTCTCTCCCACTGCCCACCCCCCAGATGCCTCCCTCCTCTCATTGCAGAAAAGAAAGAGGATTCTGACAGCATCTACAAGTACATCAACCAGAAGCGGCAAATGTTCCTCCTCCAGGTAGGCCCGTCTGCTCTCTTGAAGGGGACCTGGGTGGGCTGTCTGGTGGGGAGTATAATCCCTGCTCTGGTGGCCATTAGTATGCCCTGGATATGAAGCGGAGCGAGATCCAGCGGCTGGAGATGCTGGCAACAAAGGAGGAGGCAGAGCTGGAGCGGGCTGAGAAGTCCCTGGAGAAGGATTCGACCCTGTTCGATGAGTTCCTCAGGGAGAATGACCGCAGCTCAGTGCAGGCCCTGAAAGAGTGAGCCTGTGGCCAGAGGGGCTGGTTGGCCATGCCCCCAGGGTCCCCTGGGCCTGTGCAAACCACCCGACCTAGCCTGCACCCAGCCTCAGCCCCCGCCTCCACCCCTGACCCAAACCAGACTTCTGGGAGCTCCCCCACCTCCAGCCTGGCCTGAGAGCGGTTTGGCCCCTTTAACAGTCTGAGATTGGCTCCTTGCCCCACCCTACCCTTCAGGGCAGAGAAGGAGACCAAAGTGAAGATAGAGAAGATCACTGAAATCCGAGATCTGACCACCCAGATCATGAATATCAAAAGGTAAGGTCTGAGGCTGCCTGGTGGGCGTGGCTCAGTGGTTGAGCATGGACCTATGAACCAGGAGATCACGGATCAATTGCAGCCAGGGCTCAATCAATCAATGATGCTCTCTCATCATTGATGTTTCTATTTCTCTCTTCCTCTCCCTTCCTCTCTGAAACCAGTAAATAAATAAATAAAAATATAAATATTTTATTTATTTATTTATTTATACACTGAGTGGCCAGATTATTATGACCATCTGATGTTTGTAGGCAAATTAGCTGTACACTGCATCGTCTGGGATATGGAAGCCAAAGGCCTGTTCGAACACCTTTGCTGTCTGCAGTTACCAAGATAAAGCATCTCCAATTCGCACAGGAACACAAGGATTGGACAGTAGAGCATTGGAAAAGAGTTATATGGTCCGATGAATCACATTTCCAGTTGCATCATGCAGATGGCAGAGTGAGAATTTGGCGGAAACTGCATGAAAGCATGCACCCCACATGCATTAGTACAACCCTTCAAGCTGGTGGGGGCAGTGTTATGGTTTGGGGCATGTTTTCCTGGCATGATTTGGGCCCTTTAATTCTTGTGGAACAACATCTGAATAGCACAACATACCTAAGTATCGTTGCTGATCAAGTTCATCCTATCATGTTGATGGCATATCCCAATGGAGATGGCTTCTTCCAACATGACAATGCGCCATGCCACGGTGTTCGTATTGTGCAGGAGTGGTTTCAAGAACACGAGGGAGACTTTACCTTGCTTAGGTGGCCCCCACAATCACCAGATCTCAATCCAATTGAGCATTTGTGGGACAAAGTTAAAAGAGCCATCAGGCAGCTGGTTCCACAACCATCAAATCTCACAGAACTGGACAGTGCTATTCATCAGGCATGGTGTCAGATTCCTTGCATCACGTTTCAACATCTCGTGGAGTCAATGCCAAGAAGAATCGCTGCAGTATTGAAGGCAAAAGGTGTCCCAACGACGTACTGATGGGGTGGTCATAATAATCTGGCCACTCAGTGTGTGTATGTATATGTATGTGTGTGTGTGTGTGTGTGTGTGTGTGTGTGTGTGTATATATATATATATATATATATATATATATATATAATCTCCATCCCACATTCAAAGGCTGTTAAATCGCATTGTTTACCCATATCTTCAGGAAAAAAATCACTTCTACTGTCGTGGTAAACAACCTGCTTCCCTATTTATAATGGTCTGGCCCTCTAGCAACTTCAGTGCGAAATTATAGCTAATTTGCCTACAAACATCAGGTGGTCATAGTAATCTGGCCACTCAGCATATAGATATAGATATAGATATAGATATAGATATAGATATAGATATAGATATAGATAGATATATTTTTATAGGTAAGGTCAGAGGCAAACTTGGCCTGGGCTAGCCTGCCCACATTTCCCTTCATCACTTCTCCCCTGGCCAAAGGGTGCTTCCCCACAACACAAAGCTCATCATTTTCACTGAGCTCTAAACGTCTCAGGGCTTCAAATCCCTACATCCCTCATCTTACAGATGAGGTGACTGAGGCCAGGAGAGGTTCACTGACTTTCCCAAGGCCACACCACCAGGACATAGGGCTCACATGGGTCTGAGGATTCTGGGCTCCACCCTGGGAGGGGCAAGACAGTCCCTGAGGGCTGTCACTCTGGGAGGGATTGGCTCCTGCAAGGTGAGCATCCTCTCCCTGGCACAACAGTGCTTCTGTGCCCGCCCTTTTTGACCAGGGTGCATTGGGGTCCCCTCTCGAGGGGCTTCCCAGTGGGCAGAGCCTGACCTCGTTGTCTCCTCCCCCGGCTCAGCGAAATCTCCAGATTTGAAGACACTCTGCAACATTACAAGGTCTGCAAGAATTTCCTGTACAAGCTGTCGCCCAAGGACTGGCTGGAGGAACAAGAGAAGAAGCACTTGGCTCTCAGACAGGCCAAGGAGGCCGCCAAGGCCAAGGAGAACGCTCAGTTGTCACAAGGTGACAAAGGTAGCTGAAAAGAGGAGATAGCTCCCTGGGTCCATCTGCACCCTGTGCCCACCAGCATAGGCCTTGGAAGTGTCCAGGCCGAGGGACTGGTCACTTCTACACCCTGCAGAGCTCCAGCTGGGGCAGCCGCCCCTTGACCACCCGTGGCTCAGCACAAGCACCTGCTTGGGGAAATGGGGCTGGCTCTCAAGTCAAACCCAAGGGGTTTTCTCCTATGCACCTGCCTCCTTCTGCCACTGAGGGGTCCCAGGGAACCCTGTGCCCTAAGCAATGTTGCCGCAGGCCTGGTTCCAGCCAAGGCCATCAGGGACCTCTCCCTTTCTTTCTGTAGGACCAGGGACCAAGGGCAAGATAAGCTCCAAAGGTATGTGGCTGCCCCGGCTGGAGGGGCCCCGCCCTGGGTTGGGGCAAATAGAAACTCCTCCTCTGCTTCCCCCAGAAGGGCAAAGCCCAAGGAAGCCCTGGAAAGTGCTGAAGGTGATCCAGGTAGGGCAGGTGCTGACCAGCTCCGGCCATCACGACCATCAGCCTGGGTCGGACTCCAAAAAGTGAGTGGGCTGGGGGAGCTGCAAAAGTGGCTGGAGCCTGGTGGGTGGTGCTCCCCAATGGCTCCCGCCAGGGGCACCCAGATTAGGCCCAGACCCTGAGCGGGGAGAGTAGGAGGAGGGTACATAGTCTGACTTAAGCTGGAAAATCAAGAGGTTTTCTAAAGAAAGGTTTGTTTCTGCCTGATTCAGTAAATGTACCATTAGTAAGCCTGGGGGAGCCCATTCGAGTGCTAATAGACTAGTCAAATGTGAACAGACGAGGGCAGCCAGATGGGCACAGGGAACAGGATGGCACATGCCCCCTGCGGGTCCTCTGTGGCCAGGGAGTGCTGGCCCAAGGGCCAGAGCTCCAGAGCTGTTCAAGAGAAGCCAGACATCTAGACTTCTTGGTAAAATTACCCGGATTTCAGTGTGACAGTCTCTTTCAAATCTTTTAAGAAACACAGTGAGGTACCAACAGAAACCCCACGTCGATCCATGTACCAGTGCAAACCTGATTCTCCACGCCTTTGCCTGCAAGGCCGAAGCTGTCCCCCACCCACCCCACCTGGTTCCTATGCTGAGCTGCTGGGTCACCTAGTCACTCCTCCCTCCCGGAAACGCTCACAGGAATCACAACTCTAGCTAAATGGAGAAATCTCAACGCCCCGTTCCTGCGCAACTCCTGCCAGGCTGTTGGCCAGGAAGCCACAGGCAGCGCTGTGATGAGTTTTATTATTTCCTGCATGTCCTTTCAGCCGTGTTTAAGCAAATAGTGCATTGAACCATATGAAGTCGCTGTGCAGGCCAAAAGGGTACTGGCATGCCCTTATGATTCAACCTGCACATAAGCAAAGGCGATTTTCTTATGCCCAGCCTTCCTTTCACAAGGAGCTAACCCTCCCATCTCACCACTTCTCCATTAACAGCATTGCCAGGGGGCCCCTGTAGCCAGGGTTCCAGTGTCCTGGTGTCTGCCGAGCCCCTGGCCTCTTGATACTGACTGGGGTGAACTTCACAAGATGTAACATGGAGCAGGGCACAAACACTGCAACCCAGGGCTGTCTGGCATTTCCTTCACAGTGCCAGGGCCACCGCCAGGTCTCGCCTGTCCCATGAAGTCTGGACCACCTCGGGCCAGAGGGATGAGGGCCTGGAGAGTCGTGGGGAGCCAGAGCAGGTGGCTGGTAGGCTTGGAGCCAGGGCAGAGGACAGCTTGATTGGCCCATGCGATTGGGGGGCTGGTGAGTCCACAGCCTGCAGGCAGGCTGGCGGGCTGCAGACCCAAGGAGGCAGAGCTTCCACTTGAGTCCAAAGGCAGTAGGCTGGCAGAATCCCTTCTTTTTCAGAATACAGAAAATCAAAGACAGAGCTAAAGCAAGCGTGAGTGATAGCTCATGATTTCTGTGACATTTTCATGACGAAAAATACGATGGCCATTCGGATGTCCTCCTTTGTGAAAAGTGTTCAATCTTTGTACATTTTTATTGGATTGTCAGCCTTTTTTTTCCTGGTTTCCTATTAGCACTTTATATATCCTGGGTGCTAGTCCTTTACGTAATACGTGTAGTATAAGTATCTTTATCCAGTCTCGCTTGCCTTATTACTCTTAATGCTATCTTTTGAGTCCAGTTTACCAATCTTTACTTTTATGATTGGTGCATTTTGTGTCCTACTTAAGAAATCTTTGTGAACCCCAAAGTCACTAAAATAGTCTCCTGTGCTTTCTTCTGGAAGCTTCATAGTTTATCAGCTTGGATGAGGGTGGTGGTTGGGGAGATGGGGAGAATGGGTAGCCCTGGGGCTCAGGAGCCGCCCCCTCACTTTCCCTGAGTCTGTCTCTTCTGCTCATCCCTTTATGTGCTCTGTCCTCTGCCCTTCCTTCTCTACCACAGCCTGGCCACCCCCTCCCATGGTTCTTCTCCCAGTTTCTTGAGCTCCAGGCACCTATGGGTGTCTCCCATTAGATGTTCTCTACATTCAACCTCCCAAATACCAAACTGATACTTCTTAGGCTGAAGGGAAGCCAAGCACTACCAATTTGCAAGCTTACGTTCATCTTTATGAATCATGGTTTGTGCCTTATGGAGAGGAACCACTAGCCAGGCAAATGCCATGGGTAACTCTAAAGCCTGCAACCCCTGCTGGTGGGGGCTGGTATTCCGATTGAGTGTTGAATGTAGGCTCCAGGAGGTTAGATATGCATGCTTCCTCTGCCTAAGTTGTCCCTCAGCCCTAGAGCTCCCACTGTGAGGCCCCTCCCTAAGAACAGAGGTCTGGGAGCACACTGTCCTGGTTAGGATCTGGGTTCCTCGGTCTATTGGTCATGTGACAGGTCTCTGCACATGACACTTAGCCAAGAGGTTGAGTGGGGCTTAAAGTCCAGTCCACACTTCAGGCTATGTCCATCTTGAGGGCAGATTCCCCAAAACGGCTTATGGGCCAACAGTGTCCTGCAGGTGATCTTGGGTAGGTGACTCGATATCTGAGTTGCATGTTCCTTAGTTGCCAAATGGGCATCAATGTGTATACAATATGAGGCACAGGCCCAGTGAGCGTTTAGTAGCCTCTCCCACAGGGCCCTGCATTTATCACCTGTCGGCTGCAGGTGGGTCAGGGCCTGGAGTCTCTCTGGCTGTGAGCCTGCTCTGGCCCTTCTTTAGCCAGCAGAACCTGCAAATTCAGGGTGGGGGCCAAGGCTGGAGAAGGCACAGAGGGTGATAAAAGCAGGTCTGGATGTGGGGCAAGACTGGGTCCCACGCTGAGTGCTCCAAGCCCACACAGCCTTTTCTGCATCCCTGAGGGCTGGCCCAGGATGGTCTCACCCTGTGGGGTGTTCAGGGTCAGTTGAAGGTGGCTGTGTCACAGGAGCACTACGAGGGCAATCAAGGACAACTGCCAAGGCCAAGTCTAGATAGAGGAGATGGGCAGAAAAGGCCCTGAAAGTGGCTTTTAAAAAAGGACGACAGCCGAAACTGGTTTGGCTCAGTGGATAGAGCGTCGGCCTGCGGACTGAAAGGTCCCAGGTTCGATTCTGGTCAAGGGCATGTACCTTGGTTGCTGGCACATCCCCAGTGGAAGATGTGCAGGAGGCAGCTGATCGATGTTTCTCTCTCATCGATGTTTCTGACTCTCTATCTCCCTTCCTCTCTGTAAAAAATCAATAAAATATATTTAAAAAAAAAAAAAAAGGACGACAAATGGAGAGGGACGGCCCCAGTAGTGGGAGCCGCGGGTGCCAAGGACCTGAGGCAGAGTCGGCACCTAGAAAGACAGGAAGGGAGCTGGCAGGAGCAGAGTAACCTTGGACAATGGGGGAGGTAAGGGTTGGGAGAGTAGCAGGGCCCCCACAGCTCCCGGGTGGAGGCTGAGTTTTATTCTAACTAGAGAGAGATTAATTGAATTTTGAGAGTTAATTGAATTTCGAAATGATACCCCCGGTTGCTGTGTGACAGCTGGGGGACCAAGAGGAAGCTGGTGCCACCACCTGGGTAACTTGCGTGATGGACAAGGGGACGAGGGTTATGGGGTTGCAGAGGAGATTCTGTGGAAATGCCAGGAGTCTACACCACTGAGATGGGGCCCAATGGCCCAGGCTGGGCCCTGGCGCCCTAAACCCACATCTCTCCACAGGTCCAGCTCTTCTACCTTACCCAAGGAAGAGGACCCAGACAGTGACGGGGAGGTCAGTGGCCCCACTCTTGGCAGGGTCTGTGGGAGCCAGGTCCCCTTGCCACTGCACTGCTGGGGGCCCCTCGCCCCCCCACCCCCACCCCAACACACACACACATACACAGCTCTGGTTCCAAGGTCTGGAGCTGTACTTCATGGAGTCCCCAGCTCCTGGAGCCCCCCCCTTCCCCCCGCCCCGCCTTCCCCCTACACACACACAGCTCTGGTTGCAGGGACTGGAGCTGTACTTCAAGGAGCCCCACCAGCTCCTGGAAGTCTTTACCAACCTGGAGGAGCAGAACCTCTCACTGATCCAGAACACACAGGAGATGGAGGAGGCCCTGGAGGAGCTGAGCTTCACCCTGAAAAATACCCAGATCCGCATGTAAGTCTTGAGTGGGGCGACCCTAGCCAGTGAGGAGGTGGACTCTATCATTGGTTGTCATCCTGGGACCTCCACAGCCACTGGCAGCTGGACCGTGGGCCCTGCCCCTCCCTGTCCTAGCCCTGACTTCTGTTTTCTGGAAAGCTCCATTTGACGTTGGTGCCTGGCTCTGGTGAGAAGATGTGTCTTGTTGGGTAGGGAAGTTGAGGGTCATGGGAACCCAGGAGTGGCCTGGGAGTTGATCATATCGGTGGACTGGTCCATGCCTGCCCTGGAGCAGTCTGCAGCCAAAGGGGGGCATCTTAAGGACCTCTCACCCCAGGTGCATTCTGCTGAAGCCAGGTCCAGGAGAGCTGGGCTGGGCAAGATCAGTTAGGGCACTAGGTGAGGTCTGTTGGGAACAAGGAATTCACTCCTAAACATAGACTGAGGACCTATTCTGGGTCGGGCCTGGATCTAGGTCCTCCAGGATAAAGGCCCTTCCTCATTGAGCTGACATTCCATGGGGCCCACAGATTTGACTTGTAGACACTGACACATGCTAGGAGGGAAAGTGTGAGAATGATATGAGAAGAGGCTACAGAAGAGGGTGGCACAGATTGACAAGGGCAGGGAGGCTCCCTGGGGAATATGTCCTTTGAACCAGGTACTTCCTGAGTGATGGGAAGCCACATGTGATCTGGGAAGAGGGTGCCAGGCAGAGGGAAAGCAAGTGCAAAGGCCGAGGTGGGAGCCAGCCCAAGGCTTCAATGTCCCCCGGGGAAACCGTGTTCCTGAACATCCATGTCTCGCTGACCCATGCCCTGCCATAGAGAATCTCCTGCTGGGAGTCTCCAGACTTATGTGAAACTACTAGCTCTCAGGCAATATTGTTTCCTAGAAAGCAGGAAGGTAGCAGAGACACACGAACTGGGAGAGGCAGGCAGCCTCCCAGGTTCCATAACCCCTGGGCATGTAGATACTTTGCAGTCACAGTCCCTTAGCCCAGTGGTCGGCAAACTGCGGCTTGAGAGCCACATGCGGCTCTCTGGCCCCTTGAGTGTGGCTCTTCCACAAAATACCACGTGCGGGCGCGCACGTACAGTGCGATTGAAACTTCATGGCCCATGCGCAGAAGTCGGTATTTTGTGGAAGAGCCACACTCAAGGGGCCAAAGAGCCGCATGTGGCTCACAAGCCACAGTTTGCCGACCACTGCCTTAGCCCTCAGGACAGCGGCAGGAGGGGTCAGGTTCAGAGGTGAAGTGCCCAGGGCCCCACTGGTGAGCAGGTCCCTACTGATCCCCCATCCAGGGATAGGGAGGTCAACCAGCTGAAGCAGTGGATCACCACACTGATGATGTCCATCACCAAGGAGGAGGAGACAGCTGCTGAGCTGGAGCTCAAAGCCCGAGTCTTCCATTTCGGCGAGTACAAGGGCGCACAGGAGGTAGGCCCCCCCAGGCGGCAGCCAGCAGGCGGTGGGTATGGAAGGAGTGCAGGTGGCCACAGGCTGGCAGCGGGGGAGAGGGAGGTCCTCTTCCAGGCACCTGCTGGGAGGAGGTCCAGTGCCTGGAGCTCTGACAGTGGGAAAGTAAGGCCTGAGATTCAGCCGTGCTCTGGGGCTGCAGGCCCCTCACCACCTCCAGGCTCTGTGGACCTGACCAAGGGGCACCAGCTGAAGAAGGCCCTTGGTCCCCAAATCCAAGGCACCCTGTGTGTTTCTGCTCCATGGCTGTTCATCTGCACAACACACCTCCTCCATTCCTTCCTTCTTTGGACAAATACCTCTGGCTTCTTAAACATGTATAATATCCCCAGAGAGGCACATCCCCAGACCAGAGTGAGAGAGAATTCTGAGGGCCAGAGATGTTCCAGGCAGTGGGACCAGGGCTTGGCACACACTCTTCTTGATGGCAGCCCTAGCTTCCTAATTCATCCAAATTCCTATTGAGCACCCACTGTGTGCCAGGCACTGGGCTAAGTACATGGGATGCCACAATGAGCAGGCCCGTGTGTCCCTGCCTCTCGCTGGTCATCACTGGACACCAGCTGTGCCCTGTGCTTGGCTTAAGCCTTTTTGCTTGCTGTTCCTCATTTAGTCCACAGGCTCACTCATGTGTCTGAGGGGTTAACTGTTTTCTGAATGTTAGACAGACTCAGAGAGGGGAGTTCATCAGGCCAGGGCCACAGAGAAAGTAGGGCACAGGATGTGGTCCTGTGGGCGCTGAGGTCAGTGCAGGGGCAGCACAGGGAGGGCTCCCAGGAGGAAGGAACTGGAACTTGGTGGACACACTTAGGCAGCTGGGGGAGAGGCCGAGGCACAGGCATGAACCCTAGTGGCGAGTGGAACCCAAGATCTGGCTGACCACAAAAGAGCAAATGGGGGAGAGGGTGTCCCAGCTCTGGCCAAGGGAAGTCCAGGTGTCCAGTTCTGTTTTCCCCAGGCTTCCTAAGTGCTCACCTGGGCAGAGCAGGGCCCTGGGAGGTTCGCCACGCTGCAGTGAGGGCAGATCATGAGAGGGAGGAGACACAGGTCCCAGCAACCCCACTGGTGGACTGCCCGCCTCACAGGACAAGCTGCTGGAGAGCCTCAACCGCAAGGTGCAGGACGTGTACCGGCAATGTGTGGGTCCCCAGCAGGAGTCCAGCCTGGGCACCGTGCAGATGCTGACCGTCATCGAACACCAGCTGGACGAGCTGCTCGAGAACCTGGAGCGTGTGCCCCAGATCAAGATCGAGCAGGCCGAGAAGGCCAAGGAGAAGGAGCGGCGCCAGAGGTGAGGCCCAGGCTGCCCTCCACCCCCTGCTGTCTTGCCCTCCAAGAATTCCCAAACCAGGGGCAAGGACCCTGGTTCTCCAAGCTGGGAGAGCCACGGCCAGGGCTCTGGGGGAACCAGAGGGAACCCACACTCAGCCTCGGTAAGGGAAGCCCTGCTTGTGGAGAGAAGGATGTTGTGGAGTCGGGGAGCCAAAGTGAGGTGCGGCTAGCACAGCCTGGCCTCAAAAAACAGGGGCCATTTTCCTGGCTGGATGGGAGGGAAACAGGCTGGCGTTACAGAGCCCAGAGAGGGAGGGGCGGAGACTCCGGCACAGGGGACGTGGGCCCATCCTCCGAGAGGAGGCCCCCGAAAGGCTGGTGGGGTGTGGGGTAGTTCCAGGGACCATGACTCCTCTGGCCTGTGGGCTGCCTGGTTTACTCACTCCTGTGCCAAGCCCCGAAACACAGCCATCAGCAAAAGGCCATCTGCCTCTCCCATGAGCTCTTTGTGTCCTTGGTACCTTGCTCAGGGCAGACCCGGGGCAGTGGTTTGAGGACCCCAAGTACAAACAGGAAGGAGACAACACTACTAATCTTCTGAGGTCTGGGCTTTCAAGGGTGATGATAGGGAAGCATGGGCACATGGACCAGTGACTGGGGATAAGGGTCTAAGAACACGGGCTTCCTGGGGCTATGAGATGACCTTTACATTATCTCCCAGGAGCCCAGAGCTGGCTGCTCCCCAAGGAGCAGGGCAGAACCAAGGCCCTGGCCTGGAAGGAAAGGGAGGAGAGGAGTGGGAGTTTTCTCAGAAGAGGGCGGGCCATGGCCTAAGAACTGTGTGGGAAGGAGCTGGGAAGGGTATTTGGCAGCCTCCCCTGGCCTCTCCAGTCTATAATGCATCTCTTGTTGCCCCTGCCACCTAGACTCCGGGAAGAGAAAGCCAGGATACAGAAGCAGCTGCAAGAGGAGCGTCTCCAACGGGCCCAAGCCCGGGCCCAGGCTGAGATCAAGAAGAAGGTGGGCAGGGTGGGCCTGGGGAGCTACTGCTGGGGAAGGGTCCACGTCCAAGCACAGTGTGTCTGGGAAAGCAAAGGGTCTGCAGCTGAGTCTGGTTCACCGAATCCTTTGCAGATGTTACTGCAGGGGTCCTGGGCCCCTAAGAGCAAGGCTAGGATAGAGCAGGTCTCCCATTCCTGGGCCTACTGCCCCTCGGGGCTACCCTCGCCTTCCTCCAGAAGCCCTCCCCTGGGGCTGCCCGCTCCCCTGCCCACATTCCTGGTCAGTGACTGACCTGATTACGCCCTCCTAGCCCTGTTGAAAGCTAGCACAAAGCTCAGCTGCCCAGAGTCCCACCACACAACCTGCCTCAACAAGCTCATCACCTGTCACCAGAGTCCCCTTGATTGCTGTGCCCAATCCTCCATCCCACAGGGAATGGGCAGGAGCAGCATGGTCTCTAATGCAGGCCCAAGGCTGATCACGGCCATGACAGACAGAAGGGGCTGATGGGCTTTCCCTGCAGTAGACCAGCACTCTCCCCTCTGTGCCGTGGGGAATGATGGACACTGCAGGGTCGCCCTGAAATCCCACAGCAAGAGACGGGTTCCCTGTTTAGCGGTATTTCCTGCACACGGCCCCACACCTCTAGGGGCTGCCCCAGGGCACAGGCTTTAGTGCTGAACAGACACACCTCTGAGTTGGCTCAGCAACTCCAGCCCTCAGCCTGTGGCTGACCAGGAGCGACCAGAGACTGGGATGGTCCACAGGGCTCCCCAGCCTCCTGACAGGGGTGTGACCCCTCAATGTCTAGGTAGCACCTCTGGTGCACTGAGGCCACAGGCAGAGGGTTACTGAGTCCGCTTCCTCTACAGAGAGGCAGAAAGCTGGTGTCCCGCTCCGAGCCCCCGGCCCTGAAAACCAAGGAGGAGCCTGAGCAGGAGCTGCTGGACAAGGAGAAGGAGGAGCACCTGTTCTTCTTCACCTAGCCTTCCCGGCGCTGCCATGGCTGACGGCACAGGGAGGACGGCAGCGGGAAGCGAACAGGGCTGTGTCAGGGCAGATGCAGCCCTCGCTGTGCGCTCATGGTCTCCTGCTGTATGTTTCTTTACTCGTGAAATAAACCCCATGACTCTTTGGTGTCTAAGGGCTGTTTAAGGAGGTAGATCCTATCTCCAAATGCCAGCACTCCTCTTAATCATTAACCCTAAGAAATGCTTGAGGGAAGGAGGCCATCTCGGCTCCCATCTAAAACAACTGCTTTAAGAGACAAGCCAAGTCCACGCTGGGGTGCAGTGTGGGGCCAGCCCCAACACAAAGACAAGGAAGGAAAGCAGCAAGCTGGGCAGATGAGAGGGTTATTATTCCTGACTGAAGGAGAAAGTGATGTCAACACTATATACACAATTCCTTAAAGTAAGTCAAGCAAAGCCTTCAGTATGTAACTATACAAAAACTTTTATTCATTTGCACTAGGGTTGGGTCCACTGCCAACAGGGGACCTCAGTGCCCAGAAAACTGACAGTACCAATCACTTTGTAGTGGACATTCACTGGGGGACGTGCCGGAGAAAGGTCCAGCAATACGTCCTCCTTCAGGAGGTCAGTGAGGTATGGCCACCCTGGCCAACAGGCCTGGCTCCTTGGAGAGGGAGGGGATTTCTGGAGGACCTGGAGGCTGAGGTGCCACATGAGCACAGAAATTGTTTGTGAAGCAGCACAGAGTTCTGTACGAACCATTTATAAATGGGGCCTAAATTCCTTCAGCTAGAGAAGCACTGAGCAGGAGGGGATGGCACCTCAGAATAGGACAGAGAGGAATTACAACTGAATGCTAGGTCACTCCCAAGAGCCCAAGTCCAAACACTCAAGAAACAAAGAAACACAGGATGGGCAGAGTTGGGATGATTCCAAGTCTGAGAACCAAAGTAGCATCTTAACAAACACACACTTCAAAAGGCGTAAGGCAAACACAGCATTTCTGAGTGATCATGTCCAGTCCACTAACCAATTAACAAATAAATATGTGCAAGGTTATCAACTCGTCTCATTTTGCAAGACAGAATTAACACTGCAAAATACGTGACATGATATGCACATCTTCAACCTCAACAAAAACATATACATGCCATCATTACAATCCTGCACATAATTTATAGTATTCTGAACATGACTTTATAAACCATCGTCAAATTATTATTAAACATTAGTACCCAAATACAGAATTTAAAAAAAAATTATTTTGAATGTTTTAGTTCTACCATCTCCAAACTGTGAGCTCAAAATTTGGTCTACACAGAGGGCTCACAAACAAGGCCCCCGATGTGTCCACTTCACCTCAATAATTTCCTCTCACACCAGCAGCCTGCCTGGTCTGCCAGAACATGGATGAGAATTCGGCTTCCTGTGACAAGCCCACTTCTGCCCCACAGTGTAACAAAAGTCAACCCCGCTACAAGCACCATTCAAAGGGGTGGGAAACAGCCTGTCACATAGCTCTCAGAAAGGGAAAGCAGGGCATTTAGATCTCTCTCAGGGCAAATGCTGAGACCCCAAAGCTGAAAGACCCCCTCTGGGTTTACTACAGATAAAGTTGTATTTGACTAGGGGACCTGTTCTCTATTTCCTGCACAAGTCTGTTTTTGTAAATGCAACTGGTGCTCCATGGCTCAGATGAATGGGACAAGGGATGTGCACACACAGGCACAAGTACAGAAGAGGGGTGTGCTTTGCTAGGAAGGCAATCTTTGCCTCACTGAAGCACTTTGCTTAGACAAGGCAGTTTTAAACAGAACAGCCCCTAACTGGTTCCTGATAGAATGTAAGAAAAAACATGTTCAATGAGTGTACCCAAAAGTCTCTGAAGAAGAAACCAAGCTGGCCTTCTGAGCAGAAACCAAGTGGGCTCTCAGCCAGGCCTGCAAGACCACGTAACAGAGTCTCTCGGGGACACAGATGGGAGGCGTCGCCCTTGGGTCCCCCAGTAGAGGGGAGCTTTCACTGCAGGTCCTGTAGGTTGACAGTGCTGCCTGTGCTGTGTGTGTCCTCAGGCCCAGAAGCCCCTCCGGCAGCAGGATGCACCTCCTGCAAAACCAAGTAGAGTAATGAGGAGGTCAGAAAGGGGGCGAGGGGGGGAGGGGCGCTGAGGCAATACAGGACCACTCACAGCCTCACAGCCGCTCACCAACTAGCAGCATAACCTGTAGGGCCAGCCAGCCAGCCAGGTGCTTCTGACTTTTCTGTTAAAAACTACTCCACCTCTTCCTTTTAGAGAAATGTTTCTACCTCATTAGATTCAAGGCCATGATGACCAGCGTTTGGCTATTTGTACCCTACCCGATTTCTTTAGGAGTGATCTTGTGAATGGGAACACCAGGAAGCATGTAGTAGACACTAAAGGGGCTTTCTGGATGTCCCCACTGCAGCAGTCTGGGAGCTCCCATCTCATATCAGTGCTTTAGTCAAAACTCATTTTTGACATTAAGGAAAATGTTTAACCCT
The DNA here is from genome assembly GCF_028538775.1 of Myotis yumanensis. NCBI lineage: Eukaryota > Metazoa > Chordata > Mammalia > Chiroptera > Vespertilionidae > Myotis > Myotis yumanensis. The sequence goes on from NW_027223758.1 coordinate 65,003,952, forward strand.
TTGTACACCATAAGCGTCTCTAGACACTTTAAAAACTCATTTTTCATGAAAATTTTCAACTGAAAATATTCAAGAACACCAGAACTGTGAGTAATATATTTATTTTTATAATATTCATTGCAAATTTATATTTTTAATTAAATTCAAAATATCGTGGCGTGTGGAATGGTTTCCATTTTGGACATGTGGCAGTTATTGATAGCCCAATTTCTATTTGTATGGATTTTTAAGTATATATTTAAGCCTGTTAGAAATTTAATAAGCTAAATACTTTCATTATTTTATATCCAAATATGAATTATCCACAGCCACCTATGCCCAGCTTATCCACTTAAGAAAACTAATTTTCCAAAACCGGTTTGGCTCAGTGGATAGAGCGTCGGCCTTCGGACTGAAAGGTCCCGGGTTCGATTCCAGGTCAAGGGCACGTACCTGGGTTGCGGGCACATCCCCAGTAGGAGATGTGCAGGAGGCAGCTGATCGATGTTTCTCTCTCATCGATGTTTCTTACTCTCTATCTCTCTCCCTTCCTCTTTGTAAAAAATCAATAAAATATATTGGAAAAAAAAAAAGAAAACTAATCTGTCTGGGTCTATTTTTCCACAGGTTAAAACTAACTTCCCATTGAAGGAAGTGACTAGAATTTCTCTATATAAAATATTTTAAAGAGTATGTTCACCTTATTTACAAGTAGGAGCTACAATGACAACAAACTTGAGCTTTAGTCTTATCCTTTTATTTTCTGGCCATTTACCCACCTTTTCTAGAAAGCGGCAAATATCCAGGCAACCAACCCAATGGATCTCCACCCGAGGCCTACCTCAGTGCCCAGCCTCTGAAGCTGGAAGCTTGGTGATAATCCTACTAACAAACCCAAAGACGTGTAAAGCATCAGACCTGGAGGACATAGACGGGCACACCAATGGCGAGCAGGGGGTGGAAGGTGGAAGACTGCGGACTCAACACCACCGGCAAGACTGCTTCACCTGGGGGGCCGTCCTGGGGAGGGAGGCAACAGCACATGTTTTATTAACCAGGCACAACAGCATTCCTACCTCAGCCTGAGTAGGTCTACCAGCCACATGCAGGACTGGTCCTACCCCGTGTATCAGGCAAGGCACCCCCTTGATCCAGGTGAGGCCCGAGAACCCAGCAGCAATTGGCATCAGGGGCTGAGAGCTGCTGTCCCTCCTTCTGAGCCTCATCTCTCACCCTGATCCCAGCCTAAGGCCCAGGGGGCTAAGCTGGGGCTGAACCACCTGCCGTCTGGCTGCTCCTCCCTCCCAAGCCCTTCTTCTGGAACTTTCCTGTACTCGCCCACACTCAAATACCTCCCCGCAGTCCGAGTGCCAATTTCTCTCCTGTGGGTTGTTCTTGAACTCTGACGGAGGCTCCGGGCACCCCTCCCCCTCAGTGTCTCACTGCTCTCCAGTAGCCTTCTCAGACCACACAGGTAGGCTCATCTCTGCCTTGAATCCAGCCCTCAGTCAAGCTGGGACTATAGATGAAAGGTCTTCCCAAGAGGGGCTATCAGGCCCCTAACTGTCCAATTCAGAAAAGGGAACTGTTTAACACTTCACCTTTCATCTGCACGTCAGCCTGTGCCCATCCACAGCTCCCATCACTCAATCCTGGTGCCACCACCACTCCCATCAGTATCTCTCACTCCTTCCAGTCTCAAGAACCTTCTGTATCAAGCACTGAGCACTCACTATCATTCCCATCTTATATGTGATAAGACGGAAGCCCCAAGTGCTTAAGTAACTTACCCAAGACTACCCTAGCTGGTAAGGGAAAGATAAAAGATTAAAACCCACCCAGGTTTCTCTACCTCAAAAATGACATCTTTAATTGATGTTCCTTAGAAAAATAACCACAACTCCTTTTCCAACTAGCTCCAGTGGAACCAGCTTCCTTACAGTCGCCATGTCAAAACCTCGAGTCCTGCAATCTTCACCTGGGACCTGCTTGCTGGCTTTGACCATGTTCAGAAAGCTCAGACTCACTCCACTACCTTTATCTTGGAAAAATCTTTCATTTCTCTGCAGGCAAATCCCGCCCCCACAAAACGCTCACATCTGCTTCTGGTTTGCTACAACCACATGGCCATCCACTGGGCCCATGTTCCAGGCGCCCTCAGGCTCTGCCCAACCCATTGCTACCTCTCTTTCACTTATCTGAACCCTACAGACGCTCCATAGCCAGCACGGTCCTACCTCCTTCATGAGCCTCTCCCAGGACTAGACTCCACAGACAGGACTCCCTGCTCCCTCTTCCAGATCAGCTCAGGACTCAGATGTTCTATGACATCTCTAACTGGGACTCCCCGGCTTACACAGTGCTCTTTGGCCCCAGAGTACCCAGGACACAGAAGACTGCTCAGTGAAGAGGCAGGATGTGATCGGGTCAGGTCAGAGGGGCATATCCTCAGCTTTTAAATCTTTTCTGTCCTAAAACCCAAATTACCTTACGTCTCTATTCTGCCCCTTCAAAAATGAGACTGGAAATAAAGTTGTACACAGAGGTGTGGAGGTGAATGTGTCCAGTGAGTGTTCGTGGAGTGGCTGCCAGCTGCAGAGTCTGCTGGGCCCGGGGCATAGTCTAAGAGGTGGCTGACCCTGCCCTTCAGGGGCTCAGTTTGGTAAAGAATAAAAACGGGAAAAGAAAAAAAATTAAAAGCTAGCACCTTTAATAGATAAAGGCTACATCCTCTGGTGTGCTACCAGCAGTCTCCAGAGATGAGGATGACCAATGCAGCCTGAGGAAGCCCCTGCACCCCAGCCCTGAAAAGAGAAGTAGGGTCTGGGGAGGGGGCAGGCAGCGTGAGCCAGGTGCCACAGCATCCACAGGCTGCAGTGCCTGTCTGTGGCCATCCTCAGGCAGGCCAAGCAGCTCAAGACAGCTACAGGGGGCCTTGGAATGAAGCAGGCATGTGTCTACACCTCACAGGACTCCCAGTACGTTACAGAAGACAGAGCACATGGGAAGGGGGGACCAGACACATACAGAGAGTTCTGACACAGATTTGTCTATCTTAATGAAGATAAAAGCTTGAACAAATGTAGCTCAGTGGGTGGGATGAAGGGAGAAGCTAGGGTTATGGACAGATGATTTAGGATATAAAACAGGACTTGGAACGGTGGTAGAATGGCCATTCACTGAGAGAAAGGAGCACCCAGAGACAGAGCCCTGAGGCCTTGCCCACACCTCTGAGCCTGCCTCCTCCCAGCTCGATGGCTCTTACCTGCAGTAACTGGACCTGAACACTCTGCACCCCAGCTGCTGGAGCTGGTCCTGGCAGACCTCCGCCGGGCACCACAAGGTTCCCACACAACCAACCACTCTGGTTTGCATACAAGTGAGTAGGAGTGACTTTGCCACCTTTCATTTTTCTCTGAGTAGACCCTGAGGCTCCTAAAATGAAACAAACCAACAATGCACTGTACATTGTGCTATTCAGGCCCTTGCCTTAACAGAGGCCACACTCTGGGGGAGTCAGCCTTCCCATTACCTGTCACTGCGCAGCCTTACAGAATTAAAATTACTGAACAGGGATGGTCATGAGGTAAAAGGTGAAGAAAACAGGAGAAAGATTAACAAACTCATATGTGTTGCTTGGACAGACATCAGACTCCAGCTGCCCGTTTCTTGAAGGTGGAGACTCTTCCTTACCCTCCGACTCCAACAGCTCCAGGCATGCAGGAGATCTGAGACCACTGAGCAAACCAACCATTGGCGCAGCAGAATCACGGACAAGGAAGAGGAAAGAAAACAGGTAATCGCACCCACCCCTTGGACACTTCGGCACATGCTAAATGGCTGCCATATCCTTCAGGCTATTTTTGTCCAGCTTCCTTTACAAAAATCATCACTTCATAAAAATAGGGTTTTTAAAAAATTAAGTACAAAGAAGAAAGAAAAATCCTGACACTCTGGAAGGGTTTTTCTGACACTCGCAAGGTGTGTGAGCAACAGGAAATCCGAGGCAGAAACCAATGGCCTAGATTCAAAGCCTGGCTCCACAACTGACTCTGCTACCTATGTTTTCTTCTAGGGCAGTGGTCGGCAAACCGTGGCTCATGAGCCACATGCAGCTCTTTGGCCCCTTGAGTGCCACGTGCGGGCACGCACGTACAGTGCGACTGAAACTTCGCGGCCCATGCACAGAAGTCGGTTTTCGGCCTTGGCGAGTCTATTTTGAAAAAGTGGCTTTAGAAGAAGTGGGGGATGTCGGTCAGTCGGTCGGTCGGGCAACTGGAGACACAGTGCAGGCGGGCCTCGGGATACGCAGCGCGGGGGAGGCACACGCGATTCATGCACGAGTTGAGTGAGCCCGTCAGTCAGCAGTCTCATTGTGCAGTGGTTAGTGCTAGTCGCGTCCGCAAATGGCGCACGGGTGACAAAAGTACCTACTCGAAGCATAAAGTTACCTGTATTTTTCCAACCAGCTGCAAATCCTACAGGTATTTTTGTCATCAATTTAAGAATTGTAATTCTTTTGTGTTGGTGGCTTTATTATTATAAAATGAAACATTTTTTAGGTGCCCTGTTTGAGATGGCTACAAAGAAGCAGCAATGAAAAACGGAAGACGAAAACCGTGAATTTAAAGTTGAATTTAAACTTGAATGTACCTACCTATATAGTTTAAGTTTAAAAAATTTGGCTCTCAAAAGAAATTTCAATCGTTGTACTGTTGATATTTGGCTCTGTTGACTAATGAGTTTGCCGACCACTGTTCTAGGGCAAAGAACCTGAATAGACACTTCTAAAAGGACATACAGATGGCCAATAGACATGAAAAGATGCTCAACATCACAATCATTAGAGAAACTGAAATTAAAATCACAATGAGATATCACCTCACACTTGTTGGGAGGGCTATCATCAATAAATCCACAGTTGGCAAGAATGTGTGGAGAAAAGGGAACCCTTGTGCACTGTTGGTGGGAATGCAATAGACTGGTGCAGCCACTGTGGAAAGCAATATGGGGTTACCTCAAAAAATTAAAAATGAAACTGCCACTTTACCCAGCAATTCCACAGCTGAGAATTATCTGAAGAAACCAGAAACACTAATTCGAAAGGATATATGCACCCCTATGTTCATTGCAGGATTATTTACAAAAGCCAATATCTGGAAACAGCCCAAGTGTCCATCAGTAGATGAGTGAATAAAACAGTTGTGATAAACTTTACACAATGGAATACTACTGGGCCATCAAAAAGAAGGAAGTGGTAGGTAGATAGGTAGGTAGGTAGGTAGGTAGGTAGATAGATAATACATACATATATACATACATACATATATACATACATACATACATACATAAGGAAATCTTGCCCTAGCCAGTTTGGCTCAGTAGATAAGAGCATCGGCCTGCGGACTAAAGAGTCCTAGTTTAATTCTGGTCAAGGGAACATGCCCGGGTTGCAGGCTCGATCCCCAGTGGGGGGTGTGCAAGAGGCAGCTGGTCAATGATTCTTTCTCATCATTGATGATTCTGTCTCTCTCTCCCTTTCCCATCCTCTCTGAAATCAATAAAAATATACACACAAAAAGAGAAGGAAATCTTATCCTTTGCGACAACATGGATGGACCCAGAGAAAACATTATGCAAAGTGAAATAAGCCAGTCAAAGATAAATTCCATATGATTTCACTCATATGTGGAATCTAATTAACAAAATGAAGCAAAACAGAGACAGATTCATAGAGAGCAAACTGACAGTTGTCAGGGGTACGGGGGGAGGTGGAGGGATTGAGAGGGAAAAAAAGAATTCATGGCACATGGACAATAGTGTGGTGAATGTGGATGGGGGTGAGGGGTGGGAATCGGGGGTAGAAAGACGTGGAGGAGGGTATAGGAGGGGTAAATGGTGATGGACAGAGACGACTTGGGGTGGTGAACACACAATACAGTGTACAGATTATGTGTTGTAGAATTGTGCACATGAAACCTGAATATTTTGTTAACCACTGTCACCCCAATAAATTTAATAAAAAGGGGGGTGGAAGATATACTATAAAAATATATTTATTCACAATGAAAAATTTTCATATTAATAGTAAAAAGCAGATAAAAACATGCAAGTGCCATTTCTTCAAAATTAGGCTGTTTATACACATAGGAAAATGTTTAACATCAAAACATTAGAAGTCATTTTCTCTGGGTGGTGGAGCTGCAGGGGAAAGTGCATAAAAAATGCATCTTTATTTTTTCCAAAGAGTAAACCATTTACTGAACACTAGTCCTTTGCTTAATGACTTCTGTGCCACACTCCAGCTGTCCCCATTTGTCCTGCTGACCAGCCCTCCTCCAGGGCACCGGCCAGGCTTTCATCACCCACATTCCTCAGCATGCCTAGGTCACAGCACAGCTCACTGTCTCCCCACCTCACTGTTTCTCCTTTTCGAAGCCTGCATGGAGATTCTCACTAAATTATTCCTCCAGATGAATTTAAAACTGACAAGTTTGGGTTTTTTTAGGTTCCTCTGGGATTTAAAGGAACTGAACAAAGATGTAAATTAGTAAGAACTGAGTGTTTCTATCCAAAGTACATGGTAGGCCTTAAGCAGGACCTCATTCAGGCCCAGTATACTGTATATTCATCGCTGGTGATCCCAAGACACTTTATTACTTTTGTTATCATTATGAGATCTATTTTATCCATCTCTACCCACTGGCTCAGTCCCCAGTCTGATCTCAGCTACTCTCATTTCCCTGCTGGAGGAAAATGAAGAAACCTCTACCTGCTCTTTTTGCCCCTAACTCCCCCCGCCAGAAAAACAGCTGGAACCATCCCTTAAAAAATATCACATCACCTTTTAATTATGCCTCTGTTTTCCCATCTGACTCTGAGTGAAAGCCAAATGACAATGACCTCGAGGCCCTAAACAGCCTGGCCTCCTACCGGCTTTCTACTTCCCAAAATTTTCCCCTAACTGGCTCTGCCAACAACCGCCTTTCCACCGACCCTCTCAGGTGCTCAACAGGAGTCCTTCGCCCAGATCTGTCCATGTGCTCCCTTCCTCACCTCCTGCATGTGTCACCTTCCCTGTGAGGCCTCTGTCTACCTTTTTAAAACTGGAAACCATCACAGACCCCTTTCCCTGTTTTGTTCACATTCATCACATGATTTACTGTTTTATCAAATGCTCCACCCCCACCCCACCTCCAATCAGAATGCAAGCAGTGGTATCTGTGTTGTTTCGGACACGCAGCAGGAATATTTATCAGAAGGAAGGCGTCCCCGTCTCATTTTCTCAGTCAAGTTTTATGTCTCCTCCATTCAGGTTCTACACAGTTGTGAAATTTCCTCCTGGATATTTTGTAATTTTTGTTGCTATTGTGAGGTATTTTCTCCATTGCATTTCCTAATTAGCTACTGCTGCCATACGGGACACTCCAGGTAGTGATACATTTGTTTTATAACTGGCCACTTAAATATCTTTTAACTTCTAATCATTTTTCAGTTGATTTTGGGGGGTTTCCTAATAAATAATCAAATCATATTTAAGTTTTTGTATGTCTCCTTCCTATGGTTCTTATTCTTTCTTGCTTTATTTCAATACAAGAATCTCCAGAACAAAATTAAATACCAAAGGTAATAATGGTAACAAAAGTAATTCTTACGTGCATCTAAAATGCCTGTTAGCTCGCCATTAAGTGTAATTTTGACTCTTGGTTGGGCTACAGAATCTTTATTATATTCTATTTCCATCAGTAATGGATATCAATTTTTAAAAATAAATACAGAATCTGTTGAGAAAAATAATGAAGTTCTCGACCAACCTATGATAACAAACCCAGTAGCAACATTAAGTCATCCTTAAGCTATGGACTAAACCTCACTGTTCAGAATATGAGGTTAAATGTATTGCCAGATCCTGTGTTTTGAGAACATTTCCATCATTTCCATCATCAATCTACAGCTCCCATTTTAGGGAGTATCTTTGTCAGGCTTTAGTATCCAGATCATGGGCGCTTCCTATTTTCCACAAAAGTCCTAGAACAGTGACTACTATACATGTTCCATGGACAAGTAGAAGCTGTATAACCAATGGCAAGCATGAGATTCTGAAATACTAACTTCATCCACAGTCATTTTTGAATAATGATTTGTTTTCCTGAAAAATATGCATTTTGTTGCAAGCACTCCAATTTATTATAATAGAGTTTACATGATATTCAGTTATTTTCCATTGAATCTGTGAAATTTAATTATGCCTTTTTTTCCTTGGTAAAACTGCTCAAAGTAGAAACTGACAAGTTAGAAGCTGTATCCACATACAATTTTTTGTTTGACCCACACAGAATGATTTTTTAAAATATGAATAGGTTATCATATTTTAGCATCAAAATCCAGATTTCTGATTCTTCTTAGATTTGTTCTTTTTCCCTCCATCCTGAAATAACAGCTTATTCCACTTAGCTTCCTTTCTCTTATTTAATAGGAAGGCACCCACAGGCTTAAGCTTGCAACTGGCTTCAGCCACATCCCCTACTTTTCAGCCTTAACAAGTGGCTAAGGTTCAAAGTGCTTTAAGCATTTTACCTGTATTATCTCACTTAACCCCCACAAGAATCCAATATAGCCGCTTTTATTACCATTTTACAAGGAAAAAAACTAAAGCACAGAAAAGCTGCTTGCTCAGAATTCAAACTTTTAACCACATGCCTATCTATCTTTTCTATAAGTATTTGTAATTAGCTTTTACGTCTTCATTAACCCAAGAGTTTGGTAAGTTTTCTTTTGTTTTCCAAGTAATTTTTACTTCCTATTTTACCATAGTATGGTCAAAAACGTATAGTCAGGCTGGGGGTTTGTGCCTAAAGACTTTGTAATGCTTTTCCTGATGGCCTAATTTGTTCAGCTTAATTTCTATAAATATTCCATAGTCATGGAGTAAGATCTATTGAATCAACTTTACTACTCCCATTGTAAATATCTTTCAGATCTTTTGCCGTTTGATCTGCAAATAATGAGTTAAATTAACCACTTCGGATGTTGCTAGGTTTTTATTCATCCAAATCTAGATTTCCATCAGTTTTTACTTTGTATTGTTTGATATTGTAAGCCTTCATATAAATAGTCACATAAATGGCCACAAGTCTCCTCGTATTATATGTGAACAGCAACCAAAAACAGAGACAATCTTCTCTGCCTCACGTGCTCGTCTTTAAATTGTGTGCTTCCAATGCTAGTAGTATTAACCCTGCTTTGTGATTTTTGCTTGCTTTTCTTTTATTTTCTTATCTTAGTTTTAACCTTCCTAGATATTTCCACCCAGCATGTGCCTCCTCTAGACAAAACATAGTTGGGATTTTGCTCTTTGACTCAGTAAAAAAAAAGTTAGAGGAGCTCTGGCCAGTGTGGTTCAGTTGGTTGAGAATCATCCCATGCACAGAAAGGTCACCAGTTCGATTCCCAGTCAGGGCACATGCCCAGGTTGTAGGTTCCGTCCCCGGTCAGTGTGTGTTCGGAGGCAACCAATCAATGTTTCTCTCTCACAAAGATGTTTCTTTCTCTCTCTTCCTTTCTCTCAAATCAATAAAAAAATGTATTTTTTTAAAGTCAGGGGAATCACACTTTTACTGTAAATGAGTGTGACTCCCAACACTGCTGTTTACTGTCTCTTCCCGTAAGTACTCTATTTTCTTTCCTTTCCCCTGCCCTTAGAGAGCAGAGAGATATAATTTATAGTTCTGAAACTACAGCTTATTTTGCTAACTATTGGCTCCAAGAATAAAGTTTCTCTCTACTTTTTATTCTTGGTTTATTTTGAGGATTAAATATTGAAGATTAAAAAAATGGCACAATTTTATTTTCCACACTCAATAGCAAACCCATGGGAAGGATCTTAGATTTTAGACCCTTATCTTATTTTTCAAAACATTTCAGATTGCACATTTCCTAAGAACTGGCATATGCACTTTAGTACACAGACAAATGAAGTCCTGACTGTGTTTAAATTACTTGATTCCACTAACAGTCCTGTTTCCCTGCAACTTCACTGTTCTTGGACTTATTATACCATAATCCCTTAATCACAATCACAAAATGTCTATTTTGCCCTCTAGTAGCAAAGATCAACGACCACAACCAGAGCCCAGACCTCAGTTTCTGATATCACTCTCCAATAAAAGGAACAAGGCTCCTTGGAGAAGTGGCAGACTTCAGGACTGAGTTAAGGATAATACAAGATGAGCCTGGTAGGACCAAAAAGTAAGATGTCTCCCCCAAAACACCAGGATGGAGACATGTCGAAAAGGCACAAGAATCCAACCAAAGTAACTCCTAGTAGCCAAAGCTGGAACAATTTGAGCAGCAAAATAAATATGGATAATATTGTAAAGATTATAATACAATATCGATTATTACAATATTGAAATGGTTATAATACAACTAGAGGCCCGATGCACGAAATTCGCCCTCACAGCCCCAGCTTCGTCCGGAAGGTCATCCAGAAGGATGTCAGCTGTCTGGTCTAATTAGCATATTATGCTTTTATTATTATATTGATAATAACCTAAAGGATAAATACCTTAGCATCCATAACTAGATAAATGATATAACTAAGTAGATAAATGGGAGAGAAGGGACAGTTCTTCGTTATAGAAGAATTCTAATTAATAAATGTACAAGAAATGAAGGAAACAGAAAATTACCTTAAGAACACCACAGTAATAATACCACAGGCAAATCCACCCTTGAGTGTTGAATTAGTAAGAGGTTGAAGGAGAAAAAAGGTATCTGCACAGTGTGGGGGAATAGATTAACCTTGCCCAAAGTGAGATTGGTCTTTACTCCAGATTCCTAGAATGAATCTCAAGGTCCTTGAATGTCCTGCCTGGAAAGTATGTTTACCTGGGGGCCCTGGGTCCCTCCATATAGTCTAACAATATGACTTATAGTGGTGGCCTTGGGGCCCTGATGAATGGCTGGAGAATATGACTCAGGTGAACTGCCCTGGTTGGCAATACCCTGTGTGTTGTCACACAGTAGGTGAAGTAGCACTGTCCACAACTCCAGGGAAAGGCTAACTGGAAGCTTCACTATAGGAAATCCCCTGCATCCTGCCCTATTCCCTTGGCTGACTTTATTCTGTATCCTTTCACTACAATAAACCATAACTGTGAGTTCTGAGTCCTTATAGAAAATAACTGAACCTAAGAGTGGTCTTGGAGACCATCAAACTTGCAGTTGGGTATCAGAAGTGAGGATGATCTTACAGACCCTTGAGATTTGCACACCATCTCAAAATATCTACCTCAAATATTTATTAATTAAAAAGGGAAAATAATAATTTCATAATGGGAAAATCTGGCAGACAATACCTTAATCCAGTGACCAAGGTTATCATAACCTGTAACAATATGTAATTACATGTACCTCGATACGATGCAATGACAAGAACACCTCATTTTGGTTCCAAAGGTTCCATAATTTCAGTCAAATCAGAAAAAGCATTAGACAGACCCAATGGTGGGACATTTCAGACTAAGGGACCAACACTCTTCACAGGCACCATGAAAGTCACCAAGGGTTGAGGAACAGACACAGACAGGAAGCTAAGGCACTGTGACAACCAAATGCAACATGGGATCCCAAATGGGATCCTGGAACAGAAAAGACACTGGTGGGAAACTGGTCAAATCCAAATAAAGCCTGAATTCTATGATCATGAGTTAGGTAAATGTGCTGTCACTATGGGAGAAGCTAATACAAGGGAGGCTGGGTAAAGAGTGCCACAAATGGAGGACACAAATAGGTGACAATACATAATATTGCCAACGAGGGAAGCATTTTTCTACAAACTAAAATTCTATCAAAATAAAATGTCATGCCGTAACCAGTTTGGTTCAATGGATAGAGCGTCAGCCTGCGGACTCAAGGGTCCCAGGTTCGATTCCGGTCAAGGGCATGTACCTTGGTTGCGGGCACATACCCAGTTGGGAGTGTGCAGGAGGCAGCTGATCGATGTTTCTCTCTCATTGATGTTTCTAACTCTCTATCCCTCTCCCTTCCTCTCTGTAAAAAAAATCAATAAAATATATATTTTTTTAAAAAAATAAAAATAAAATGTCAGAAGAAATAAACACAGTCCCAAGGGTTTTGGAAAAGGGAATGTGGGCCTATATTTACATTCCTCCATCACAAGAGTGCTTTGCAATGACGGTATGTAGGTGGCAAAATGTGAGCTTTTGAACTTAAAGAAAATTCTTCTACTATCTTCACATATGAAGGCTGAATACTTGACAGGTCCCATAAAAGTCTATAGAATGTTTAAAGCACTTTGACCACTATTATAAGATGCTAAGAAACCAGCTCATTATTTTGAAAACTGATAAACAGAAATATTTAGACATTTATCCTGACTTTCCTATATGAACTGCATCCAGGTTAAAAAAAAAAAAATGATGAGAAGTTGTTCTTTACAGAAGTATTCTAGCTAGTAATGAGAAAGGAAAGACAGAATATCATCTTTCTGCAACCTCTAATAGATCCAGTCACTGATCATCAACGACTACTAACAACACAGGACAGACTACCTGACGTCAAGACCCCCTGGAAGAGCCCCCGACTGCAAGAGAGTTTCGCTAACCCCCAGCCTACCCCAAGAATCAAACTTCAACCAGATCAAGCCTACTGGTGTAATTACTAATTTATAGGAAACACAGAAGACAGGAACCTGTTAAACTACACTATACTGAATACAATCAGCAAACTCCACACTGGCCAAATTCTTCAACAAATACACAGGAGAGAGATAAAAGAAGAAACCTATAGATATAAAAGAAACTTAAGAAACATGTCAATCCACAATAACATATGAGCCTTATTTAGATTCTGATTCAAACAGTTATAAAAACATTTATGGGATTTGAGACAAAAGTTGAATACTTGCTAGATATTGATGTTAAGGAAATAGTGTTAATTTTTAATGAAGGGATGATAGTATGATTAATATGTAGCTATTTTTATTCAGTGTCCCTGAAAAGATATAAAAGATAATGCTGAAATATTTTTTAAAAAATATAAAACCACATGTATAATGCTGCTTCAAAACAATGCAATGGATATAACATGTATTATATTCCTAAATGTTCATAGTATTTTTTTTTCCCTTCAAGCTGAGATTACCTATCAGGTTAAATAAATTAGTATTTGGTTTTCTTCATCAACTTTGCCTAATTATGTGCTGAACTCTTTCATTCTATAGATCACCACCACCACACTTTCTTTTATTATTATCTCTAAAAAGTCCTATTTGGGTACTTTGTGAACTTTATGGTAACCTTCCTCAGTCACAACAAACAGTGACATATACAACATTCCTTATAGGACAATATTTGCTTTAAGAGAACTGATCAAAAGAAAACAGGGAGTTGTTATTATTTTAAAGAAAAAGCCCTATGTTAATAAGTACAGAAAGACATAAAATTATATTGCTAATCCTACATACCTCCTGACATTTTATAATTACATTTTAGATAAATATAAAAGACAAATTAAATATATAAAATAATATTAAGAAGAATTCACTGTTACCTTTACAAAAGAATTTACCATAGTTTCCTTTAAGCACTACATCCCACTATTCCACTTTCAGGATAGATGGACAAATAGGCACATGAGGCCACAAACTAGCAAGCAGGTCTTGTTGCCACTTTGTGTTATTTAAAAATTCAAAAAGTTGCTGACATTTTAAAATTAGATTTCAACATAACTTTGAACTGGGTGCCCTTAATGCCTCATGCCACCCTGGGACTGTCTCTGTGGACAGCAGCAGCCGGTCCTCAGCATTTTCTTAACGCTAGGCTCAAAGGCCAGCAGCCATTTAGCATCGGATTTCTACCTCTATTTTTCTGACACCTGGTCTGCTTTGCTCTTTACTTTGCAGCCTACCTGGTAACAACCACTAATATTCACTTCGTTTTTTTAGGTAAATAAAATATGTCCACACTAATGATGAGAATTTTGCTAGGAACTTTTTTTCCTTAAATTCACATAAAACTAAGGAGTTGATGAAAGGGCATTTTGAGGAACACAAAGAACATAGAAACACCCATTCTATGTGTTTCTTCTGTCCCTAATTCAGTCCCAAGGTAACACTCAGAACCCTCACTCCCCCAGCACTGCAGCACACACAGCCTCACCTGCATTGCTCCCAGTTCCTTTCTGCTTTTTTTTCTTGGCTAGTTGAATGGCTCGGGAATCAGTTCTTGCTGAGCCCCCACTTTCCTGAGATCAAAGAAATGTGTGTCAGTCACTTGACCCAAACAGCAAAGGGAGGGTAGCAAAGGAACTAGTGAGATGTAATAAGTCTGCTTCCTGAACAGAGTGGAGTCCAATACTCTTTGAGAATCTCCAGCAAAGGCTCACCAAGAATCAAATGCTACATCCAATTATAATGACAGCTACACAAAATCAGAGTTGGAACAATATACATAATTTTATTATCCAGAGAAGCCACGTTTATTCCTCCAAAGTCTAAAATACTAAAATATTTTACACAGAAACTCTTTTAAAAAATGAATTACATACTTCTCTGCTGTCTGAAACAAATAACCACCCTTCCTTCAGTGATAATTTACTGCAGCATTAATTCACTCCAACATTGTTCAGAGCCTGCCACACAATACTTGTATGGCAGACCTGGGAAGGTCCTATCTCATATACCCACTGCAGAGGCAGCTCTGGCGGCAGGTGCTTAACTCAAAACCTTACATACCAAAATAATAATTAGTTACTGAATTCAGGAAGATTACTGAGGGAGCCAAATAGTATTTAAATGGGACTTCAACTGTTGTAAATTTGTGAATGTTTTTATAAGAAAAAGTTTGTACTTATCACTACAAAAATAAAAAGAACACCCCTAAACAGCTCATGGCATACCTGTAACCCATTCACCACACACCATCTGTGCTCAGAGAATCGAGGCAGCCCGTCACTCAGCTAGCAAGAAAATGAACAAGGGTCAGGATCATGGTCATGGTGGCTCCTCCTACCTCCACCCACAGTTACTCAGGTAGTGACTCCCCACGCCATCTCCCTTTCTGGCCCAGGCACCTGCACACCTGGCAACTGCTGCAGCCACCAAAGCAGAGGTTAGCACATGTGGCTATGCTCCCACAACAAGTGAGACACCAGAAGAGGCTTGAGACAGAGCTGCTCTCAGACTCAGACATAAAAAAGCTGGCTCTATGGTATATAAGTTAATCACGTCCCTCAAAATTGATCCTAATTCAAAGGATTAAACTTTTTTTTTAATGTGGTAAAATAAGATTTAACATTTTGAACAATATCACCGTCAAATTTAACCTGTGTCACAGAGAAAAAACCTATTTGATCATTTCCATCTGAGCCTGAGGAAAGTCAGATTCAAAGAATCTTTAAATTATTTTTTAAACTAAATTGTTAAATGTATACCTAACAAATATAATTAAAGTATATTCACTGTCAAGCTTCAATACTGTAGAACTACCCCCAACTTTCCAGAAACAAAGGTTCACAAACCACTCCCTTTTTCCCCCTTAATTCTAGTGTTGTTGTTTTTTAATTGTTTTGAGTGATTTTTAAGTTTTCATTAAAATTTTAAAGACAGCTGATGTCATGATTCCTCTTCCTCTAGTTATGAGTAAGTCTAAGGACTTGTTTTATGTGAAAAGCACAAAGGCAGGATATTTCAACACTATGAAACACTCCCAATTTTTTCAAGAAAAGAAACACATTATCACACAAAGAACTCAAAAGGACTTAGAAATCATCTAACCAATCCCCCTCATTTTAGAACTGAGAATTTAAGGCTCAGACAGGTCAAGTGATTTGCTCAAGATCGTAAAAACGAAATCAGTTCAGACTCAGAATCAGAATTCAGATTTCCAAACTTGTAGTCCAGGGCTCCATCCTTTCGCAAAGAGTAAGAAATGTCTACACATAAATAATTCATCCAGAACATCCTCAAAATTGAGTGTTTAAGAGAAGTAAGCTAGGTGGTAGTGACTGAAGATAGCACTTCATACCAAAGAGAAGTTGCCAGTCCCTGCACTGAGGCCTGTGTCTTTCTGAGGACTGTGCCTTTCTGGAAGGCTGGAAAACACAGGCCAAGGTACCTCTCTGTTTCGTTCTTGCTGCCTGACAGCACCAGGGCCAGGAGGCGAGTCTGGTTCCACTTTGATTGAAGTCAGCAGTTCTGGGACACTGGTGTTTCCTGGTGGGGTGCTTGAAGAGGTCAGTGTGGTGGTGTTCGCTGGTAAACTGCTGCTGGAGGTCAAAGCCTGTGGGTCCTGACCCAAGTTCTTCACAGGCAGAGCTACCAGACAGCCTAATGATCCTGCACTTACAGTCTGCACATCATCCATAGTGAAATTGCTTTGCTGAAGAACTGTGGCTGCTGTCCCGAGAACAAGAGGGCTGTCCAGGCTGGGAGGAATGTCACTGTGGGCCACCAAGACCATCGGCCCTAAGGAACTATTATTAGGGAGGTTCCCTCTGAGAGAGGAGCTCACAGAAGTCACATCAATAGTCAGGATTCCAGAGGTCAGTGCCTCGTCCGAGGCCCCTGCTGCACTACTCCCATCAGCAGGTGCTTCAGAGAAGAGCGCAGCCAGGTCAATGTTGTTGAGCTCATTTTGGCCTGGGCTGCTTAGTTCACTGCTGGGTGTAAGAGAACTTGGAGCTCCTAGCTGAGGGAAGAGATCTGAAAAGGAATGAACGCACTAGTTACTACATGCCCTTAAAGATTAAGAAGTTTTATTTGTACTCAACATGTTAAGCAACCCATTAAAGGCACCATCTACTGCCTTCTTCCTGCCCCTGCTGCGTGGCACATCGAAAGTGGCCACATGCTGAACGAAGGCAGCATGATGACATGTCAGGCATTTTACATATGTTGTCTCAAATCCTCAAACTGACAAGGATTTCTCCAGCCAGAGGGAAAAGGCTCTCAGTTCCTGGCTCTATTCCTTCCACACCAACCATTAAACCAATCCCAAACTCATACTTTCTGGTTGTGGACACCACATCAGCGCACCTATCATATTTTTCATGCAAATCTATGAAAGAATCTACTCTAGACGTCTGCCCCCAAAATAAATTTTAAAATAATCAAATTTAGAATATACTTTCTTTAGTTGTCATATTACTTCATAGTTTAAAAATAGGATCAATATATTATTGTGTCTTCATTAATTATCTCTTGGTACTAATGAAACATTTGAAAGAAAATGATAGTGATTCTTTGGAGAAATTAAAATAAAAACTTGTCTGTCTCAAAACTTTCCAAAAACTCCCTTGACAATCTTGAGGATTCAGCTCCCTATAAAACAATTAATAATAATCTCAGTGCAAACAGATACTAATTTGTTCATAAATTTCCTACTTAGCATTTTAGTAATTCCAAATATATTTACTGGAGACCTGCTATGTGTAAGAGCCAGGTATTAAAAAAAAAATCACTAAATAAACATTAATTAATAGAACATCTAGCCTAAGGTTACAATCATGCCCTTGCTCCAGTCCTTCTTTGCCTATGTGACCCAGGCAAATCCTTCTCATTTCCACCTCAGCCTCTTTTGTCAGTGACAGAGTAATGTGGAACCCCCAATCCCAGGACCACTGTGAGGAGGAACTCAAACAGCTAATCCAGAGACTGCCATAGCCCCTGGCAAAGTCAGTCCCTAGTATATAGGCATTCCAAAGCATCTATTTCTCACAAGGCGAGCACTAAGCCAACACCTGGTCATCTACCCCTAACTTGTGACAGGGAATAATGACACACAAGTAAGTCAATGTCACATCATAAATGCGGTGTGGAAAAAAGGCACCACAGAAGCACCTGAGAGGTTCTCACACCCAAAGAAAAAAACAGTGCCGTTGCTGACTTTTGAATGAGCCAGGCTAGGAAAGGGGAAGGAGCAAAGAGGCTCGGCGCATAGTATCACAGAACACCAGCTCGGAGCTGGGCAGGTAGAGACAGAGGCAGGAACCTGTTCTATCACCGAGAGCCTCTGAACACCAGCATAAGGCACTTAACTAGCTTCTGTGAGCCAAGGAGACAATCTCTACCATGAGTCCTCAAGACACCTAGTGTCTAGAAGGGCAGCTTCTTTAAATACAAAGCTGAATAGCAATCACTGTTACAGCCAAAAAAGGGAAGAAATGACCACACTAAATAGGATTAAAAGAAGCCAAAGGACACAAATATTCACTGAACTAAACTACTCATCAAGCTCTGCTCTAGGCACTTTAACTCGACATTTCATTCTGAGAACCACTCAAATTCTGTGTTTAAAAGATGAGGAAACCAGGGCTGACAGACCTGTGCCCTGCTTAGGATCACACAGCTGGGAAGTTGGCTGCACCCCAAGGCTGGTGCTACCTGTCACACAGGTGACAATGAGCAGGGCCTGGTTAACAACATGCTCAGGTAACTCTATGGCTAGCCAGGATTTCACTGGCCAGGACCTGCCAGGCACAGCAACCCCTCCATGCCCCAGAGAGCAGGGTGATGTGAGCAGGGGAGGCAGCCATGTAGCAACCCAGACCCCTCAAAATCCTAACTGTAGGACTGTGCATGTGGCCTCAAGAGGCAGGATTCTAAGTTCCATGCCACCATGTAGCCAGATGAACAAGCCCTTGTGTGCCCAGATTCCCCCTCTGGAGAACTGTCGTGGTTCCCTCTCAGCCCTCACACCCCTGCCCAAGCCACATCCTGAAACACAATTCTGTTCTTGTTTTCAAGGACTTTCCTCAGCAGCAGGATGGAGAAGAGACACAGAGTGTGCTCAGAAAGAAAGATAGGACTTAGAAAAAAGATCCAAAGACAGAAATGGTGGAGAAGTAGGCTTAGAACTTAGGACAGAGATCACAGGGGGATACAGATTTAGGAGACATGTGCAGGAAAAGCCAACAACATGGAATACTGAACGCAGGAAAAGGCAGCAACATGGAATACTGAACACTCTTCAAGGTAAGCACTTCAGACAAGGATTAGTGAGGCAGAAGCAAGTGGCAGCAGAGTCCAAAGAGGCCACTAGGCTTGGCAGCCATGCTCCCTGGGCTGGTAAGACCTCACTGCACTATAGAGTAACTTAACCTAGGACTCAGCCAACTTCTGAAAGGAGCTAAGGAAGGAATGACACCCTTTTGCTTCTCTGACACAGGTCAAGCTTACACATCTTTGTAGCTCCCTAAGAGGGTCATAAATCAAGCCGACCTGAGTGCCGGCGGTGCTGCCTGACCACATGTGCCTTCATACTGTGCTTGGAGGTGAAGAGTCTATTACAGCTGGACACCGGGCAACGGCTTTTTGGAGCAACCACATCTTGCAGGTGTTTCTTGGAGTGAATGTAGAGACTGCTACGAGCGGAGAACCTGGCACAGCACCCTGGAACAAAATGAATGATAAGTGTTAAACCTATAGATTATCAAGGAACCAATGCTGACATTTCCTCATCATCTATATATATAAAAGCCTGAACAACTGGTCACTATGACACGCACTGACCACCAGGGGGCAGTTGCTCTACGCAGGAGTTGCCCCCTGGTGGTCAGTGCACTCCCACAGCCAACCTCCCCTGGTCCCTCCCCTCCTCCCTCCAGCTGGCCCCCATCGGCCCTGATCAGGACTGGACTGGGCGAGACAGCCCCTATGGGCCCTGAGGCCAAAGGACCCCACCCATACATGAATTTGTGCACCGGGCCTCTGGTATCAGAATAATGAGACAATGCATGCCCATGTTTTGGCCACTAGCAAGGGACATACACTGAATACCTATTGGAGCAGCATCATAAGAAATTAAATTTGAAAGCAAACTCTGTTTTAAAAAGGAAATTTGAAGTTCCACATCATTTGTGTGTAAGATGTGTGACCCTGAACAAGTTAACTCTGATCCTGTTTCTTTACCCATTACTCAGGGCTGCTGGAAAAATTAAGTTAAATTAAGTGTTAAACAACTCCTTTAATGTTCAAGTGCTAAAAAATTTATACTAATCATCTCTATCAAGCTACTACTAAAAAAATCGCCATAATTCTATGACATTTAAGGTTAGAAGCTATCTCAACAGATCTCTAAGGCCTATTCCTCTCATTTTACCAGTGAGAAGTTGATGCCCAGAGGGACCAAGCAAATGGCCCTAAGTCAGGGACATAAGCCGAGCCTGGAGCTGGCACTGCCTTGCTGACTACTCAACTGCTTAACCAGTCAATAAGACCACAAACCTACATGCAGATCAGAGGGAAAACAAGACAGATTCAAAAACACAGCCACCTTCCTTCATGCCCTGATTTTCCACTGTTGGAGCTCTATACCAAGGTTTTCTCACAGTCTGAACAAAGAAAACACAAACCTTCTCACTGATAGGGTTCTTGGCAGCTCATGACCTGGTAGGGGCATGTAAACAACCAGCTGTCCTCACAGCCACCAAATTAAACAGGTAACTAACTAGAGCCACAGATCTAGTAAGTGCACTGCAGGGCCAACAGTCAAAACAGGTCTGATTTTGAAGTCTGTTCTTTCCAATACAATGCTCTCAAGATACAGCAATTAACTAAAAACCAAGTAAATCTAATGCTACAACTTACACTCACCTTGCCCTTAGGCAACTAAAACTTACCTTTAAACAGCTAAAAATTACAACATCAATGTGGATATGGTGCTAGTTTACAGCTCAAAATAACGTATTAAAATCTACCTTCCACAGGACACTCGAACGGCTTTGTGCCCAGGTGGGTGATGCTGTGGCCTTTCAGATGCTCTGCTCTAGTGAATGACTTCCCACAGCCTTCCACGGGGCAGATAAACCTCCGATCATCATCGTGTTTCCTGCCAGGACAGAAAAATGTGACACGGATTACTCACACAACCCAGAGGCACCAGGCTTCAAAGGTGATTCTTTGTTTAAAATTCTGCAAAATATAGCAAACTACAAATGCTTTGCATTTAAAAAAAAAAACTTTTATCAGTACATTTCAGAGAACCTTGATTTTGTCTCTAGCCCACATGGGCAGATTTGCAATTTAGCCACCCTGTAATTAGAAATTCTACTTTAATGACCTAGCCAACCCCAGAATCAGACACAGAAAAATCAGTGCTGCTTCAATCTAGAAAGAGCTGAGTCTCAATGTACTGATAAAGCTACCTCCAGTTTAAGAATCCTAATAATAAACAAGCTTCCCGCCCTGGCCAGTTTGGCTCCTTGGATAGAGCGTTGGCCTGTGGACTGAGGGGTCCCGAGTTCGATTCCGGTCAAGGGCATGTACCTCGGTTGCGGGCACATCCCCAGTAGGGTGTGTGCAGGAGGCAGCTGATCGATGCTTTTCTCTCATCAATGTTTCTAACTCTCTATCCCTCTCCCTTCCTCTCTGTAAAAAATCAATAAAAATTTTTAAAAAAATAAATAAATAAACAAGCTTCCCAATCCACAGAGGGCAACAAGAAGTGTGCACAGAAAATCCACTAAACGGCGAAAGGACCTTCTCAAGCCCATGCATAAACACTGTCTTTTTCTGAGTAACATTTGTATATTAAACACTCAAACTCCAGCTATGCAAGCATGGACAAACTGCCCAACCTCTTGAGTCCCACTGCAAAACAGAGAGTAAGAACATCAGAGTCAGAGTTCTTGGGAAGATTACATGAAATACACAGAAGTGCTGAACAGCACCTTCTTATAGGCTAAGCCCTCCAAGGTCGTCATTATCACCATGGAAAGTTTGTATTGACATGAGGAAAGCTTATTCCACACCATAATTTTCTTAAAAGTATAGAATTGTACACAACAGGTACCAATTAAATTTAAAAACAAGTATACAAAGAAAAAAACTTTGGGTGACTTTGGGTGATCAGGATTCTCAGTGTTTTCCTTCTTAAAGCTTTCTGAACTTCCAAATTATCTACACTGGGCTTTCCTTATAACTTAAAGAAATCTGAGATAGTTTATCCATAGGCTTCTGCTACTAAGGAATAATTCATTCATTTTCAAAACTTGTAATTCAACTAAAATGTATAAATTACCTTTTGTGCCTCAGGAGTTTAGACATGCTGGTAAAGGTCCAGCCACAACTGTCAGAGTCACAAATAAAAGGTCTTTCACCTTAGAAAAGAAAAAGTTACACCAAGTAATTATAAATACAAGCTTCTACAAAGACAGATCTTGGATCCAAATTACATTGCATTCCCTAGCTCATTACCTGTATGACTTCTCAGGTGAATTTTCAGGCGACAGGCTTTGTCATACTGTTTGCTGCAACCAGGAAAGGAGCAGGAAAAGAGCTCCTGTTCTCTGAAGTGGGCTCGGTTATGGGAAAACAGAGCACTCACCGTGATGAAGGTCTTCTCACAGCCTGAACAAAGAAAACACAAACCTGCTCACTGGTGTGGCAAAAATCACAGAAGACAGCCACACTAGCCACCATCCAGGACACTGCTAGCACTGAAGCAGACGAGGGAAAAAATGATTCAGAAGCACCTCTGGAAAGTTACTACCATTGACATCTGGCTTTGCAGTAGCTAAAGTAGGGTTGGCTAAGGGTAGCCAACAAGCACACGAAAGCCACCTGTTTTAAAATGACTTAGAGATGAAGGATCTGATCAAGGGAAAGTCCTCCAATCGCAGCCATCTGCTCCATTCTGTGGCACAGGTCTTGCAAACACTGTGAGAACTCAAATGTCAATGCTGTTGGTGTGAGATCCAAGAAAATCCAATGGGAGAAATTAGATACTAAGGAACAAGATTTTGTCTATTAGGGTTGGGCTTGGAAGGGCCACAAACCATCGTAATATCTGAGACTTTCAAGCCCTTGGGGTGATGCTGCATCCTCTACACATATAATGTCGTCCCTGATATCCTCTGCAACAGGCAGCCCCCACCTGTCATCTGGCTTCTCTTTCTCCTTTTGCCCATTTCCTCAAGGCTCCCTACTTTGTCAAAGGAGGTTACTGGGGTCATCTTCATTCACATGGTCTTTCCCATCACCTCCATCCTCAGCCCCCAGTTGAGCCACCATCCAAAGGCGCCTGCCTGAGCAACTCCCAGACTTTCCACACCAATTGTTATCCTTTGACAAAAACATCCAGTGCTCAAATAGGGTGGAAAATATCAGGCTGCAAAATGCCTATCAAGTGTCTTCATAGCCGCTCTTCTCAGAGCCTTTAACATGCTACCACAGTGCCTGTAAGCCACCCAGCAGATACACGCTGCATAGCACCACACAAAAGTACTGGCCCAAAGAACCCTGTCCCTGGCAACACTGAACTGGGAAAATCGACCTCTCTAAATGCCCTAAAATCATACTCTTTGCCATAAATCTACTCTTCCTCCCTTCCCTTCCTTTCCCTGTTTTGGGCTTTGGTGAAGTCATACACTTGTTCAGATAAATCGAAGCATGCTAAATCTGTGCCTCCATAGAACAAACCCCCATCGACAAACCAGCCCTTTATTCTGCCTCTGCATCTGGCGCCCCCTCACCATTCCCACTGCCACTGTCTCTGCCTAGGGCAGCCCTAAGGAAACTCAACCTGGAACATTTCTTGGGACTTCACTGATTCCTCTCCTGCTTCTACCCCATCTCAAACACTGACACCCCACAGATCATTGAGCTCAAAACTTCAGGAAGACCTCCTGGCCCAACGCAGGCTAGACCCCTGATTTTCCTAGTAGTATACGCAGAATCATGCCCTCTGTGCAGTCTTTAAGCCATGGTAGATTCCCAGAGTGTATGACAGAAAAAGGTTTCCAATCAGTGGCCTGAAGCCATGTCCTCCAGGAAGAGGGCCACATGAAACCATCTACAGCACATGGAAGGGAAACTCTAGAACCTGCTGGCATTTTGCATTTCACTCTTTCAAGCTCTCTATACTTGAGTATATATATATATTTTTTTTAATATATTTTATTGATTTTTTACAGAGAGGAAGGGAGAGAGAGAGAGAGTTAGAAACATCGATGAGAGAGAAACATTGATCAGCTGCCTCCTGCACATCTCCTACTGGGGATGTGCCCGCAACCCAGGTACATGCCCTTGACCGGAATCGAACCTGGGACCTTTCAGTCCACAGGCTGACGCTCTATCCGCCGAGCCAAACCGGTTCCGGCTTGAGTATATTTTATATTTTACATTAGGAGAGCATCGAATGTGTGATACACGTCAACACACCCATGGGACTCACACTAGGGGCGTGCTTGCCTTTCTGTTTTAACGAGAGCTGGTGGTGGAAGGTCCTTCACCCTCTCTGCTTGGCCCTCCCACACCCTCCCCACAGCCCACAGGCCCTGCCTCAGCTCTGCAGCTTTTCCCACCAGCAATGCCTCCTACCCTACTTCCCCAGGCCAGCTCCTTCCTAGGAAGGAATTTTCTCTTCCCTGGGGCACTTTCTTTCTCAGAGCACCTACACCGCCAACCCCAGTAAAGAATTCACGGTATGGAAGCCTTATCTCCCCTCCGCTGCAGGCAATTACTGTGGACAAAGAACCACCACCGGATTTCTCTTCCACCTTGCTCAGCCTCAGTCACTTCATCTGTCACAGGAGGATAATTTTAAGAACTTGACAAAACTGTGAAGTCCAAAGAATAGTATAAAAGGCACAGAATCGCCCTAACTGGTTTGGCTCAGTGGATAGAGCGTCAGTGGATAGAGCATCGGCCTGAGGACTGAAGGGTCCCAGGTTCGATTCCGGTCAAGGACATGTACCTTGGTTGCAGGCACATCCCCATCAGGGGGTGTGCAGGAGGAAGCTGATCAATGTTTCTCTCTCATCGATGTTTCTAACTCTCTATCCCTCTGCCTTCCTCTCTGTAAAGAATCAATAATATGTGTGTGTGTGTGTGTATGTATATATATATATATATATTTTTTTTTTTTTTTTAAGGCACAGAATCTGTGCTACACCATCTTAAGGCCTTACATCTGGACGGCTCCACCAATTGGTGTGCCCCACCAATATCTGCGGAGTGAGTGTTTCTAAATGAGGAGACGGAGGAAAACAAAGACCTGTCTCCTAACAAAACTCCGGGAAGACGCGTTCTCTCTTTCACTAACCAGAAGCACCTTCAGAGCCACCTGCTGCCGCCACCCTGGGGAAGGACAACTGTGATCCCCTGTGCGAGCTCGCGGTCTTGATTCCGACGGCCAGGCAGGGGGTCAGGTGCCCTGGGAACAGCTAGGACACACACACCCAGCACCGGGGCGCTCCCGTCCCCGCCCCTCGCACTTGGCCCACCGAGTGCACATCCTGCCCGGTCCCGCCACCACACCCACTCGGAGCAACTGGAGGTGGCCCTGGGGCCCGGGCGCCCGCCACCCCCCGCAGCCGCCCGCAGGCCCCGGGTTACCGGGAAAGTCACACTTGTAGGGCCGCTCGGGCTCGAAGTGGCTGCGCTGGTGAGAGCTGAGCTTGGCCTGCGTGGGGAAGCGCTCCGTGCACACCTCGCACTTGAACAAGTTCTCCTGCTCGTGGCCCTTCATGTGCGCCTTGAGGTTGTACACGGTGGTGAACTTCTTGCCGCAGCCGCCCACCGGGCAGCCGAAGGGCCGCAGCTTGTCGTGCGACTGCAGGTGCCGCTTGAGCTTGTAGGAGGTGGTGAAGGCCCAGCCGCAGCCGTCCAGCGGGCACTTGAAGGGCCGGCGGCCCTGGCTGCTGCCGTGCGTCAGCAGGTGCACCTTCAGCTGGTGCTTCTTGGCGAAGGAGAGCGAGCACTGCGGCTCGGGGCAGCGGTAGCCGAGCGCGCCGGGACCCAGGGCCCCGCGGCGGCCCTCGGCCGGGCTCGCGGCCTCCTCCGGCGGCGGCGGCGCGGGCGGGCCCGGGGGCGGCGGACCCTGCGGAGGCGGGTCGGGGGGCGACGGCTGCGAGGCCAGGGTGAGGACGCCGCGGTCCAGGCGCACCAGTAAGTCCTGGCCGCCGACGGCGACGGTGTCCCCGAGGGCCGCCGCGCCAGGGCCGGGGGCGGCGCCGCTGGAGCCCGGCTGGGGCCGGCCGGCAGGACTCGCGTCGGCGCCGGGCTCAGCCTCCCGCCGCCCGGAGGCCTCGGTCGCGGCGCCGCGCGGCACTTCCAGAAGCACCACGAAGGAGTCGTCGTCGTCGTCGTCTTCGAGGGGCGGCGGGCTCGGCCCGGGACCCGCCGCCGCCGCCGCCCCGGCCTCCCCTCGCCGCGGCTCCGACCCGCCATCTTCGGGGCCCCGCAGCAGCAGCAGGCGGCGGCGCGCGGGGCCCGGGCTGGGGGGCGGGCCTGGGCCTCGGCGGAGTCGGCCGGGGCCGCCGCCATGTTGGGCCCCGCGCGGGGTCGGGGCAGCGAGCAGCGCCGGGAGATCCATCTTGGACCCTGCAGGGGCGTCGCAGCCGCCGCTCGGAGGAAGCGCGACCCGCCCCGCCCAGCCGTGCGCGACGCCGTGCGGCTGCCTTGGAGAGTCGGCGCCAAAGCCCGGCGCGGAGCAGGACCGAGCGCGCGTGCGCGTGAGCCGCGCGGGGCGGGGCGTGCGGCCCCCTGGCGCGTGACGTCAGGGACAGCCCCGCAGGGCCCCCGGGGAGCTGGGCTGGTCCTCTGCCTCCGAGCTGTGGTTTGAGCGCTCGCGGGAACGAGGCTAGCCTGACTTACAGCAATCCCCTTTCATCTGGGGAATGGGTTAGTCATTGGGGACCAAGCCGGGCACCCGGGCGTGTGCCCTCACCGGGAATTGAACCGTGACCCCCTGGTTCATGGGTCCAAGCTCAGCCCACTGAGCCACACCGGCCCGGCTCGCCCCCTTTTTCTTGCCTCATTGATTAAGCTGTGACATCTCATCTTCCTTGCTCTGGAACTAGGATTTACACAATCAGCTTCCCTGGTTCTGAGTCCTTCAGACTCAGACTGAATCACATCGATGGCTTTCCTGGGTTTCCAACTTGCAGAGGGGACTGCCGTGTTATATTTATCATTTATATCTATACATATCTGTATAATTATATATGCATCGATAGATATATCCCCTATTGGTTCTGTTTCTCTGGAGAACCTAATACATAGATTCAAGTCCCAATAGAAACCATGCAGGTGTGTAAGAAATCAGCTGCTCATGCCCAAGAACAGCAAGCGCACTTGGCCTGGCTATTAGAGTGCAGTAGGAAATAGGAGGGACTGTAGCAAATTGGAAAAAACAGGCCAGCCCCATGGGGCCCCCAGCTGATTGCTGTCACTGAGGCAGTGAGGGTACAGTGTCGCCTGATCTATTCATTTGCTCAAGTAAATGCAAAATCTAAAGTTTTAAGTGAAATCTCCCAATTTGTAAAAATTGGTGATAATGTAAAAAATACATATATTTTTTAAAGGGCAGGCCAAACAAAATGCAACTGCAAGTCAAGTCCAGTCCCCAGCCCCCAGCATAGGCATCTATTCTGGAAGGCCAAGGGTAAGAGAGCATACCGCTCAGCCAAGACCTCCTCAACTGGCCAGGGCGGGCCAGCAAGTAAAGCATCTGGTTCTCAGGAGCTCCAGGTTCACAGGAAGCAGAGACTGCCCAGGGAGAGAATTTTCAAGGCAACTAAAGCCTACATCCATTATGGCCAACTTGTTTCTATTTTGTTTTTGTTTTTTTGTGGGTTTTTTTGCTTTTGTTAATCCACACCTGAGGATATTTTTGTTGACAAAATGGAGTCCTTTAGAGAGAGTGGAAGGCAGGGAGGGAAGGGGAGAGAGAAAAACATCTATGTGAGAGAAACATCTATTGGTTGCCTAGGGCACACACCTGGATCAAACCTGCAACCCAGGTTCCTACCCTTGACTAGGAATCAAACCCGCAACCCTTTGGTTCCCAGGCCAACGCTCCAACCACTGAGCAACCGGCCAAGGCATGATAGAAACATTTCTAAGTGGACTACACATTTCTGCTATTAAAGAAAAACCTTCACTGCTGAAAGCTTTTGTGAAAGAAAGGGTTTATTGAGCCATATGCTAGCCAGAAAAAGGACTACCACGTCCTGGGTATGCAGTTTAAACCACCAGCAGCAGGGCTAGATGGGGAGGATTGAACATATCTACTACCCTGTAGCTGCCCAGGCTCTTTTACAGAAGTTGTTTTGAAAGAAATTTACATTGGCTATAGACAAGAGGGTGGGCAGGAAAAGGTGAAGCAGGGACAGTTCTAGGAGAGGTGCACAGTTCATAAGGAAAAAAGATTTACTACTTTTGATTGTGGGCAACAGTCTAGAAAGTTCCTGCATAAGCAGGATGCAGTGGCATCTGATGGTCAGCTGTTTCTTTTTAAACAGCCACCTGGAAGTTGATTCAAAGCTCCAGCAACATTCAGAGATACAAGCAGTCTTTTGTTAGTTGGCCCACAGCTATTAGCTGGTTAATTACCCTTGTCTCTATACCATCTATAATTTAATTTAGGACTCAGAGTTTTTTTTCTTGTCACTACTTTCTTAAAAATAAGACTGAACTGGACACATGGGACATCCATGCTGTTCTACCCACTCCATGGTTACTGAGGCTGTGGTCAGTTGTCCTAAACCCCCACTGAGTTCCAGGGTGGCCGAATTCTGGACGTCAGTAGTCCCTTCTCCCTGCTGGCAGCTGGCCGCAGTCTGATGGGCTTGTGCCCAGCGAAGTAGCCTGCTTCCTGGCATGGCTTGGGATGGAGCCAAGAGGGGTTCTGAGGCCTTTGATGTAGTAGAAGCCATCTTTGAACTTGGCCCAAAGCTGGCCATCAAGCCCTGCCTGTCCTTAATAAGAGAAGGTGCTGGGTGGGAAAAGAAGAGCCTGGTCTCAAAATGGAAGATATCTTCTCCATGTTTCCGTAGGGACAGGGAATGCTCAGGCAGCTGTATGAGACAGGGGGCTTGCCAAGGAGACTTGTTGACAGACGCTGTGCTGGTTTAGATGCTGTGCTTGCTGTGTGGAACCAAAGCCCTGCTGGGATGACTTTAACAGCCAAGGACCAAGGAGTCTGGAGAGGGACAGGCCCATGCTGGAATAGCAGCCCCATGTGCTGCCAAGAGCACAGGTTCCTGTGCCTTCCCACGTGTACCCTGCCTATGCCTCTGTGAACGTCATGGTCACAGAATGGTTGCTGTACGTCAGCATCACACCTGAGGTTCTAGCAGGAGGAAGGGGCAAAGGCAAAAAGCAATCCAGCCGCATCTCTACATTTCTATTAGAAAAAAAACAGCTTTCCCAGAAGCTACCCGGCATACTTCTACCTCATTTCATGGGCCAGAATGAGGCCAGAGGTCACTCACTCCCAGTTGCAAGAAAGACTGGAAAATCAACTATTTTTACTGGGTATATTGCTGCCTAGACAATATTGGGATTCTGTAAAACTGAAAACTCGGAATCCAGCCAGACTGGCTCCCTCTCTGCAGACATGGAAGGGGAGGGGTGAAAAGTTTTCTGTGGCTCTTTGGAAACCCATCCCCCAATCTCTTAATTTTTGGTTTAGGATGAGCCATTTTTAAGTCTGTAATGGGCCCTACAGGGGGCTAAGCTAAGGCCAGAAACCAATGAGAATAAGGTCTGTGGTCAAAGCTGCTCTGCTTAGCATAGCAAGGTCACAGGGGTCTCCTAGTGCAGAGCCAGCAAGCGCGGTGCCACCAAGGGGGCCTGCTCTGGGGCAGTGTCTCCCTGATTCCCTGCATGGCCCTGGATCAGTGGTTCTCAACCTTCTGGCCCTTTAAATATAGTTCCTCATGTTGTGACCCAACCATAAAATTTTCGTTGCTACTTCATAACTGTAATGTGGCTACTTTTATGACTCGTAATGTAAATATCTGATATGCAGGATGGTCTTAGGCGACCCCTGTGAAAGGGTCGTTCGACCGCCAAAGGGATCGAGACCCACAGGTTGAGAACCGCTGCCCTGGATGTTTACAGGAAAGGGAACAAGTCCTGATTACCAATCTGTGGGGCAGGAAGGATGAAAGACGAGGAGCAGGGAGCTCATCTCTCCACTTTGCTTCTTTTTGTAATTGGGAAAAGAATAAAGCAGAACCACCACCCCTTTAAACAAAAAAAAAAGCACCTGCTTCAAAATGAAGGCCTGAAGAAGCACGGTCACATGATCCCCTCTGCCTGGGTCATCTTCATTGAGGCTGGGCTCTGGGGTCTGGCAGGGGCAGGTGAAGCCAGCCTCAGATCCCACACTGCTCCTACAGGGCATCTGGTCCCAAACAGGCCTCCTGAGCAGACTTCTGTCATAAGTGATCAGCCATGGGTAGTACCCCTGCTCTCTCCTTTTTTCCCCAACAAAGTATCACTAATCTTTAGGGCAGAGCTCTGCCGGCCCCCATCCCACCACCCTGCGTCCACCCCGCCCAGACCACGGTGCACAGCTCTCTAGGCAATCCTTTATTTTCCTACCTTCCTCCCTGGACCCCTTCAAGCCCAGTTCCTGGTGAATGTTCCTTTGTGCCCAAAGCTGGGGCATGGAGGTACAGAAAGTACCTGCACAGACAAATGAACAGGCACCGTGGTTGGCAAACTGCAGCTCGCGAGCCACATGCGGCTCTTTGGCCCCTTGAGTGTGGCTCTTCCTAAGCCTTAGGAGTACCCTAATTAAGTTAATAACAATGTACCTACCTATATAGTTTAAGTTTAAAAAATTTGGCTCTCAAAAGAAATTTCAATCCTTGTACTGTTGATATTTGGCTCTGTTGACTAATGAGTTTGCCGACCACTGGGCTAGCAGATGGAAAGAGAGCTGCATGGATGGCTGGAAGGTGGGCAAGAGACAGTGATTGGTTAAAAACCTGCCCATAGGAAAGCCCGTCCCTTGGTAGGAAAAGAAATGACAGGAGGCTGAGAAGGGACTGAGTTGATGCCCAGCTCAGCCAGTATTCACGACACGCCTACCTCCAAAGCTCCTATAGCCCCAAACAAGACTTTCACTGCCCTCCCAGGTTCTCAGGGGAGCGACATGGTCTTGGAGAAATGGCCCCACTTCTGTGGGCCTCAGCTGGCTCATCTGTGGAATGGGGACAGCAACAGCCCACTCTCTAGGGAGCTGTGAGGCCCCATGAGGGCATGGGTGTGGACTGGCTGACCCAGGAGAGGGAGGTGTGCAGCGAAAGATGTGGTGTGGCTGTGAGGATGAGGACAGGGGCCAAGGGGGATGAGGGGACCATGGCAGGCTCTCGGTGCTCACGGCCGCAAGGCCTGCTGGAGCATATGCTCGTCTGCCACCTGGTGTGGCAGTGTCACCACCAAGCCCTTGTTCTCCCGCATCGTCTCGCAGATGATCTCATAGGCCTTCTGGTTCCCGGACCAACAGCGGCGGGCCACCTGTCAATGGGTGCAAAGGGCTATGCTGTAGCTGGTGCCAACATGCCCAGGCTCCCAACAAGGCATTCTGGATACCCTGGGGCTGGGCTCAAACCCCCTGGTGGACGCTCTGTACTGTCTGTGGGGTCAGTCTGTCCCGACCCGACCCGAGGCTCAGACCTCCTCCTCTCTTGGTCTGATTACTACTTACCTGCTTCTCTGATCTGAAATCAGCTAGCCTTGTGCCCAGTCTCCCCCCGCCCCACCCCGCCCCCTCCACTCCATGTAGGGGCACAGGCCAGGCACCCAGGAGTCATCCTCAGCACCCCTCCTCTCTGGCCTCATAGATGGACACCTACCTTGGATCAGCCTTAAAATCTCTCTCCATCCACTTCCTTCTCCCATCTCCATCATCAGGGCACCCTGGATGACTGTCATGGCACCACCCCCCACCCCACCCCCTCCTCGCCTCCCTGCAGCCGTTCTTGCCAAGCCCCGCCCACTGGTCCTCCCACACCTCCCCCACTCATCCTCTCACTGCTCCACTGCCTTCGGGATGAAGACTCTCCTCTGCTGGGGGCTCCCAGGGAGTTGGGCCTCCAAGCACCCCTTCGCCCCCACTCCCACATTTGCGCTCTGGGCCACCCAATGTCAAACTCTCTGGGCTCTTGTGCTCCCTATTTCACTCATGACTGCACATACCTTTCCTCCCACCTGACTTCCCGTCTGTTCCCCCTTCCCGACTGCCTGTGATGTGGTCCAAGAGAGGAAGGAGCCCCCAACACACACACACACACACACACACACACACACACACACACACACACCTACCCACCCACCCACCCACCCATCCTGGATCACAGCAAAGCTGATCAGTAGCCGCAGAGCCAGAGACTGTTCTAGTGAAGGTCCTGTACTCTCTGACCAGCCTCAGAGATGGTGGAAAGATAAGGCTTTAAAAGAAGGCCTCTCCTACCAGCAGGGAGTGAGAGGGTGCTCTCACTGGGCAGGCAGGGTCAGATGCCAGGGGCCCCCTGTGTGGACAGAGGCTGGACTGGAGGGTAAGGCCAGAGGCCGGGAGATACAAAGAAGCCTCTGGAAACCGCCCAGAAGAGATGTGGTAGGTGAAGAGGAGAGACATGAAGGGCCAGGAATGGCCATTTCTCAGATAAAAGGGACAGAACTCAGTCTCAGGTCTGTAGTTGGAAGGGGCAAAAGCTCCGATGGAGAGAGAAGGCAGGGGAGAGACCAGGGGTGACTTACTCCATTGGAGACGTCCCAACCGAGCATCATCTTGGCCCTCTGCTCAGCCTCCTGGGTCCCATCTAGCACGAGGCCAAACCCACCATTCATCACCTCACCCCTGGCAAGAGACAAAAGAGTTTCCAGGTCACCTCTGGGTCCTGACCCTAATAGAGCAGGCAGAAATGCATGGGAGTTTGGGATGTTCTGGAAGCCCTGTTTGAGGATGTGTTGTGGTCAGCCCCTGGGGCCAAAGCCTGTGCCTTCTTGACAGCCTACAGATGCAGGAGCCTCACAGTGCCGTGCTGTCCACTCCTGCCTCTGTGCTTTCCCCCAGGGGCCCTGAGCCCACCTCCAGGACCCACTCGTGTGCCACATCGTGCTTGAAGCCTGACCTCCAGCGTGAGACATGACCCCCTTCTCCTGTGCGTCTCAGAGTGCTTCCTGTACAGGGTGCTTCCTCGGGGGTCTCTTGCATCGCTCAACTCAATTGTCATCCTTCCTGATTTCCTCTTTATGCGCCTTGTCTTTCTTATCTCTTTCTACTTCCTTTAGGTCAGCGGTTCTCAACCTGCGGGTCTCGACCCCTTTGGTGGTAAACAACCCTTTCACAGGGGTCGCCCAAGACCATCCTGCATATCAGATATTTACGTTACGATTCATAACAGTAGCAACAATACAGTTATGAAGTAGCAACGAAAATAATTTTATGGTTGGGTCACAACATGAGGAACTGTATTTAAAGGGCCAGAAGGTTGAGAACCACTGCTTAGGTGTATTTTGGGGTCCTGATTACTTGATTTGAAAGCTGAGTTCCTTTATTTTTAGCATTTCTTGTTTCCTAATTAACACATTTCTCTGAATTCTCTTCTGACCACCTTCTCTCACAGGTGTGATATGTTCTTATGTTCATTTGTTTCTTAATAGATGTCATTGGAGTCTACTTGAGTATGTTAGTGCTATTCTACTGTCCACATATTTGCCCTGTGGTTTTTCTCCATCAGCCATGAGGACCCTCTCCTTCCTGGCACCCCTGGACTTCTGTCCTCACCCTCGATGTCATTATCAATGGCTGCTGGGCCCAGCCGAAGTTCCCACTCAGCTCGAATCCCTATACTTCACGTGTCCCCTCCAGTTACTCACTGGAAATGCCCTGGATCATGTCAGTACTTTCCAGGGCTCTTCTGCCAAACACGGACACCTGGGACCACAACATATGGCCTTTCAGTACCCAGTGCCAATGAGTTTGCTCTTTCTCCTCCCCACGCCCGGAAGGTGCCTCTAGTTTCTCTAGTCTCAGATCCTTCAGGACTGTCAGGCCTTATCTGCTTCTCTGCCCAGCTGGGACCCTACTGATAATTTCAATCAGTTCCCACCAAGAAGAGGAGGAGCCCTCTGCCCCAGGAGCTACCAGTGCTCCCACTCTGGGCACAAAAGCTGCCCCTGCCTGGCCCTCAGCCTGGTGGTGATGCCAGCCCCGTGCATGTCTTGCAGCTGGGAGCCTGTTCACAGGCATGGGGCTGGCCAGGTATGGGCTGGCTGATGCTGGTTATCAGAGAAGAGAGCAGATGGCAGCAAAAGTCACTAAGTGAGGACTCCACTGTGCCCTTCAACCAAAGAGGTCTTTTTGAGATTAGAACTACGTCTTTCATTTTTGGATCCATAAGCCCAGACGGTCAGAGACCAAAGTTGCTCAGCTCTAGGTATCCTCTGCAAACCTCGCCCAAGGAGGAGCCCTGAGCACGCTGAGCCCAGGAAAACGGGGTGCTAAAGGCAGCATTGCTGTCAGTGCAGCATTTGGGGACAACTAGCCCTTTGAGAAAAACATAAAAGTAGAACCTAACATCACACATAAAGAAAAACAAAATGTTTAAAATTGTAAGACGAATAAATAAAATTTAGGACAATGTTTTGTTTTGAAGTCAAGAGAGGGATAGGTGTTTTAAAGCAACATTTAAAAAAAACAGAGCAGGAATAGAAAAGCCCCTGTGAGGAGGGGGGATCTGCCCGGGTACCCATGCCAAAAAGCCCAGCTGTGGGGAGGGTGGTTTCTTCTCACACCCCAACAGTAACTCCTTAGGTCCTGCTTGAGGCAGAGACTGAGCAATACCATGGCATGGGGCCTGCCCGTTTCTGCCCGAAGCGGCTCCTTTAACAACTACCTGGGCTCTATAGCTCCCTGCCAGCAGCAAGACTGTCAGGCCTGCATGGGAACTGAGGGCTCCCTGACCAATCACTCTGCCTCATATTCACCTTCCCTAACTCGTCCTTTCCCAGGTGGGCTTCCCCAATAACCCTTTTGTACACTCCCAACCCGAACTCAGCCCCTGCCTCCTGGAGAACCCAACCAGCACAGATGCTTTAAACAAAGTTCGAAGACTATTGACACAAACCCAACACATCCATCTTGTATCTAAAATAGATGAAGAATGCCTGCAAATCAATAAGAAAAAGCACACAACTCGAAAGCAAAAACCTCGGAGTAATCCAATTCAAAATAAGAATTTGTTACTTCTTGCCTACCAGGCTGGTAAACCCCATGTTAACATCCAGTGAGTGATCACATTTAGTGTTGAGGAGGTTATGCAAACAAGAATTTTTATATCAGGAAATTTGTTGGCAGCTACCATTTAAGTTTAAAATGCCCACCGTTTTTGAACCTGAGATTACAACTAGCATCTCGTGACAGAGGTTAACATTTATAGGAGGCATGCCATGTGTCAGACCCTGCTCTGGCACCTTTACAAGAGATTGGTGGTGGGTTGGCACAAGCATTTGAGCTAGGCCTCCTGCCAACCCAGCTCAACCCAACTCAAAGTTATTTATCTCTGCTGGGTAGTATTTATGTCTTCGATGGGTCTGTTGTAGCAATTAGATGGGCTTGCACACATTTCTTTTTTTTAAATATATTTTTATTGATTTCAGAGAGGAATGGAAGGGAGAAAGAGATAGAAACATCAATGATGAGAGAGAACCATTGATTGGCTGCCTCCTGCATGCCCCCTACTGGGAATTAAGCCTGCAACCCGGGCATGTGCCCTTGACTGGAATTGAACTCTGGGACCCTTCAGTCCGCAGGCCCATGCTCTATCCACTGAGCCAAACCAGCTAGGGCTAGCACACATTTCTTAAAAGACCTTACACATGTTATGCACTATATAAGCCTTAGCTATTATTAACTCATTTAATCTTCACCAGTAGCTACAAAGCGGTTGCTATTATTATGACCATTTTGTCAATGAGAAATAAAGCTCAACAGCTTAACTTGTGCAATCAAATTGACTTCAGAATCCATGATGTTAATTAAGCAACAAAATTGTACATACAAAGATGCTCCCTGCTGCACTGGGGAAAGGCGGGGCGAAGGAGGTGTCTGTGCACAGGTGGCCGGAGCCCTTGATGCCCTGGCTACTCAGAGTGGTCCGCGGGCAGCAGAAGCAGCATCACCAGAGCTGGTTAGAAACGCTGAATCCCAGCCCCTCCAGACCTGCCTAGTCAGAATCTCCATTTTAACAAGCTCCCCAGGGAATCCTGTGCACGTTCAAGTTTGAGTTGCCCGTTAAGAGGAAAACATGTCAGTATCTGGATAAAGATGGTTGATCAAATACATCAATTTATTCCTCAAAGACATGGGCCCCGGGACTGGTTCTGGGTGTAAGGACAGAGGCACATCAGAAGGTGAGAGAGCGAACATGAAACACAAAGATGCAGGACAAGTCTCACCACCCAATAGTGAGGCCCTGTCCCTATCACCCAGCTCCCAGAACTGATTGAAACTTCCCTACAAGGGCAGGAGAATCAACTAGCCCTCTCTAAACAAGCAGACAGTCCAGCCAGCGTGGCTCAGTGGTTGGGCATCGACCTATGAACCAGGAGGTCATGGTTTGATTCCTGGTCAGGGTATATGTCCGGTTTGTGGGCTCAATCCCCAGTAAGGACATGCAGGAGGCAGACAATCAATGATTCTCTCTCATCATTGATGTTTCTATCTCTCTCTCTCCCTCTCCCTTCCTCTCTGAAATCAATAAAAAATATATTTAAAAATAAAAAATAGATATCAAGGACAGCTGGACAGACACCACAAGGACAGACACTAAGTGAACAATCAGAAGGAGGGGCTCCGAGGAGACAGAAGCAACAGAGAAAGCAGAAAACAACACACAGCTTACACTGCTCATCAGGAAACATAAAATGCAAAAACAAAACTAAAAGCAAATCCAGTGATAGCCGGGTAAGTTTATAACTTAGAAACATGGATTTCCATACAACAACAACATAAAACAAAGCTGGAGTTGGATGTGGTTTCCTCTTGGAATAGGAATGGTCATGGGACAGATTTTTTTCCTGCCGATATTTGCAGCAAGCTTTGCAGGAGTATCTGATGCATTAAATTATGTACTTACGTATGAGTGAGTCTAATAATTCCAACATGAATTGGAGGTGTTCCCAAAAGAGCCCTCGAGAACAGCCAGAATGCAGAACTGGGGGAAACCCAGGGGTTGGGAGCAACGTGGGAATTTACATTCGCTGTCCTGAGAGCCCTAGTGCAGTGGGTTAGAGCAAGCAGTGTCCTGCCTGAATTCTGGCCCTGCTGTCCCCTGCTCAGAGGCCCTCGTGTTGTTGACTCTCAGCTGCTTTGCTCTGTCCCTTCTTGCCCTCTGTTGTCCCATTGGCAACGATGAATTGGTGGGCAACAGATATGGGTCCAGATTCCAGCTCTCCCACCAACTCTGTGGCCTTGGGCAAGTTACTCCCCTTCAAAGTCGCTCTTCACCTGGAGAACCCTCTCATTAAATCCAGCGACAACCGGCCAGGTATCCGTTACCAGGCACTCTTCTCGTCCCTGTTTTCTCCAGCCTTTGTATCAAAAAGGACATGCATTCCGGTTACATTCTCCACTAACTAGAGCCACCTGACTGAGCTGCAGCTGGAAATTTCAGCCAAGCCAGCCCATCGGAATGCCCTGGGAAGCATTCCGATGCTGAAAGACTTGGCTCTGGAGGGCAAGGCCAAGCTTGATCCGGCCAGAACGGGCTCAGAGGTCAGTTCAGAGGTGGCCAGGCCCAGGAAGCTGTCCTCCTCTCTGGAGCTGCAGCACCCCCTGCTGCTCTTGTCTGGGAGCGTCCCCAGGTGACCCCGCAGAGACAGACCCTGCGCAGGTGCAGCTTAGCCTCTGGTGCCTCCGTTTCCTCATCTGTAAAATGTATTTTTCTTCTAAGATTAGGTGAAAGAATGGATTCAAAGAGCCTACAAAATGCTTGCCATGGGGACCATGTGCAATAAGTGTTAGTTTTTCATTATTCTTAGCAGCAGATGTGATATTATGACTTAGAATAAGAAATATATAGGGTGTCCCAAAAAATGTATACATACACTTTGAAATACATACACAGTGTTTGTTAAAATACATTTCATTTTCAAAACTGAGCTATCAGCTGTCAAAGTGTGTATACATTTTTTGGGACACCCTGTATCTATGGTCTTTATCCCATTTCTGGCACAGAACTGAAACCTTTGGAATACCTAAGTGTTGAGAACAATAAAGATGTCTTTATGTTAATGAGGTGACTTGTCCCTGCCCCCACCCCCCACCCCACCTACTGATAGGGGTTGGTTGCCAGGGGAACCAACCAGGAATAGAGGGTTGGAACTTACAGTCCGACCTCCAGGGAAAGTGGAGGAGCTGAAGGTTGAATTGATCACCAATGGTTAGTGATTTCATCAATCATGCCTATGTAATGAAGCCTCCGTAAAAAACAAAAAGGATGGGGTTCGGATAGCTTCAGGTTGGGGGTGTCAGAATGCTGCCACACACCACTGTGTGGGGCCCCAAACTCCATAAAGACAGAAATTTCTTTGTTGGGACCTCATCCTACGTATGGTTTCATCTGACTGTTGATTTGTATCCTTAAATCTCCTTTGTAATAAATCGGTAATCTAGTGAGTAAAGGGGCTTCCTGAGTTCTGTGAGCCACTCTAGCAAATTAATAAGCTCAAGGAGGGGGTTGTAGGAACCTCCAATCGGTAGCAGTTCAGTCAGAAGTAGGCAACAACCTGGGCTTGCGATTTGAGGTGAGGTGGGAACAGTCTTGTGGGACTGAGCCCCTAACCTATGGGATCTGAGGCTTTCTCCAGGTAGATAGTGTCAGAATTGAGTTGAATTGTAGGTGTTGGAGAAGACTGGTGAGTGGAGTGAGAAAACCTGTACATGTTGGTAGCAGAATTGTAGTGAACATCTTCATAATGAAGCTGTGACTGTCAGCTAGATGGAGACCCTCCCAGAAACCCCAATTTCCTACCAGTGAAGACTGGAAACAGTGCTGGCCAGGGCAGAGTCCTGAGCCAGGGACCTGGGAGAGCAGGGAACCCAGGCCTCCTGCCTCCCTGCCTGTCTGCCTGGGAATCTGAGGTGGATTGAAAAGACGGCACTGTAAGAATTCCTGAGGAAATAAATATCTGTGAACGCAGAGTGAAAACTGGCATCAAAGGGGCAGTCATGGTTCTTACAGCCTTCCTGTGCTGTGTGGCAGGTGAGACCCCAAAGGAGGAGTGGTTTGTGCCAGACACTCCCCCACACTTCACCCCCAATGTTCTGTCCCTCCAACATCCAGCTCACGGGAGGAAAACATCACAGTAAAGCCTTCAGCAGAGGGAGCTTGGGAGAGGCAAGGCCCAGGACCCTCAAAGAAATCCCTGTGCCTTCCAGGGAGCCTGCACCCCCACCACCTGTTCTCCAAAACGTTCTTACCAGCCCACGCCCCCACCGTTGTGAAGAGCGACCCAGGTGGCTCCTCGAAAGGCATCGCCCACGAAGTTCTGCACGGCCATGTCTGTGGAAACAAAGCCACCCCCCGTTATTCCCTGAAGGAGGTTGGCCGGGTCCAGGTCAGGCTCTGGCCAGTATACAAGTGGGCATCTACAGACCCCACTAGCTAGCTGAGTCAATACCATTCAGGCCTGGAGGACAGATGGGGAACTAGGCACAGATGACCCTAGAAACAGTAACAATTTATGTTTGCAAAGCTAAGCCAAGGCAGGAGAAATGGACAAATTCCCACTGGTACCCTTCCCTATAATTATGCTCACTAGCACTGAATGCCAGATAAAGTGCCCAGAAGCAGAAAGAAAACAGAATTAACAGGGAGGTGGTAGTGGTTTTAGCTTAGAGATGTAGAAAGCCAAAGAACATCACTCCCACCCTTAAAACAAACAAAAGAATAGGGCGGGGGGATAACAAATTAATGACTTTTCTCGACTCCACCAGGGAACTGATGTCTCAGGGCAACTAATTTGAAATCTGGAGAGAGATAGGCATTTGCACAGAAAAACTGAACCCAACCTGGTCACCTTACAACTATCTAAACTGATAAAGGACAAGCATGAGCCCTGGGACTGTGAGGTCCATGGGACATGGATATACGGGAGCCTGAACCTTTTGACAGGCTCTTATTCCAAAAACTTCACCAGGTGCTCACAGAGAAGACCAGGGAGAATCCTGAGCATGCTTTTTCTTGGTGCTGGGCG
Source organism: Myotis yumanensis (assembly GCF_028538775.1). Classification (NCBI taxonomy): domain Eukaryota; kingdom Metazoa; phylum Chordata; class Mammalia; order Chiroptera; family Vespertilionidae; genus Myotis; species Myotis yumanensis. The sequence continues at coordinate 65,043,955 of NW_027223758.1, forward strand.
GTGAAGATTGGGAAGCGCCATGAGCTAAGAAATCCAAGAAATGCAGCTCTAGACACTGGAGAAGGCCAGGAAACATTCTCCCCTAGAGCCTCCTAAGATGTCATGGCCTGGCCAACACCTTGACTTTGGTCTATTGAAACTGACTTCAGGCTTCTGACTTCAGAACTGTGGGAGAATATATTTGTGTTGTTTTAAGCCACTAAGTTTGTGGTGGTTTATTACAATGACCACAGGATACAAATATAAACTACTAGAGGCCTGGTGCACGACATTCGTGCACTGGGGGGGCGGGTCCCCTCAGCCTGGCCTGCACCCTCTCACAGTCTGGCAGCCCTCGGGGGTTGTCCACCTGCCAGCTTAGGCCCGCTCCCAGGGGATCAGGCCTAAGCCACAGTCGGACATCCTTAGCGCTGCCGAGGAGGCGGGAGAGGCTCCTGCCACCGCTGCTGCTGTGCTCACAGCCGTGAGCCTGGCTTCTAGCTGAGCGGCACTCCGCCTGTGGGAGCGCACTGACCACCAGGGGAAAGCTCCTGTGTTGAGCGGTCTGCCCCCTGGTTGTCAAGTGCACATTATAGTGACCGGTTGTTCCTGGTAGTTCTGCCTTTAGAGTCAATTTGCATATTACCCTTTTATTATATAGGATATTAATATCAAATAATTAATTTCAGAACCAGGCATATTATAAAAAATAAAAAGGGATATTATATAATGATAAGAGGTCAACTCTCAAAAAAGATATAATAAACCTAAATGAATGTGCACCTAACAACATAGCTGCAATACAAGGCAAGCCGGGCTGGAATGGCTCAGCTGGTTAGGCGTTGTCCTTACACTAGCAGTGGTTCTCAACCTTCCTAATGCCGTGATCCTTTAATACAGTTCCTCATGTTGTGGTGACCCCCAACCATAACATTATTTTCGTTGCTACTTCATAACTATAATTTTGCTACTGTTATGAATCGTAATGTAAATATCTGATACGCAGGATGTATTTTCATTGTTCGCGACCCACAGGTTAGAGCAGAAGTCATTCATTTGGAAGCAGGGAAGCAATTGAAAGAAAATCAAATGAACTAAAATCATCTTTGAGAATATCAATAAAATTGATAAATTTCTAGCCAAACTGACCAATAAAAAAGAAAGACACAAATGACCAATATCAGGAATGACAGAAAGGAGATCACAACTGACCCCACAGACATTGAAAAGATGATAAAGGAATACAACTCCATACCATAAATTTGATAACTTTGATGAAATGGACCAATTCCTTGTAAAAAGAATAGTGTTCCTGAGAGTCCACCTCCTTCCCTTGGGATCCTATCCATAATAGAAGGACCCCGCCCCTCCCCCGCCCCTCCCCCGCCCCCTCCCCCCCCCCCCCCCCCCCCCCCCCCCCCCCCCCCCCCGCCTCAGGAGCTGGGAATGAGCAAACCACCCAAGGAACAGAACTCATCAGCAGCTCACCTTCCCTGAACACTGGCTCTGGGTCCCTGATGTGATGTCATTCAGCTTATTTTTCACAGCAGCCCTCTGAGGTAGATACTACTATTATTTCCGTTTTACAGATGAGGACATTAAGGTTGAGACTTTAAGTACCTTGCTGAAGATCACCCAGCAAGTGATGGGGCCAGAAGCACACCCAAGTCTAGGGCATCCGACAGTCCCAATTTGCCTAGCACTGGCCCAATTTAAAAACCTGAGGTCCCATGTCCCAGAACACCCACTGTCTGTCCCGCCTCTCAAATGCCAGCACATTTTTTGTAACATTATGACAAACTAAATGAATCAATTGATTTTTAAATCAAATCCAACATTAAAAAAATTCTTTTTGATGTTTTATCCTCCTCACCTGCACAGAAGGCAGAGCCGTCATAGATGTTGGAGGTCTCCCTAAAGGGACTGTCCGTGCCACTCACATCATGGTGGTCTCGGCTCAGGACCACCGGGGCCTGCAGTGTGCAGATTATGCAATGTCAGCCAACAGTGTCCACCACAGCTGCCCAGTGGAGGGCAAAGTTGGATCAGGCCATACCAGAAGCCCTTCAGATACCGCTCCCTGGAAAACAGACCGTTAGCAAGAGGAACCCACAGATGTTTATGTCCTTGGGTAGCTACTAATAGATTCTGCTTATTTTGACACTATGTTCTTAGAAGCCCCATTTAATATATCACTGAGTTTTCTCAATAACCCTATCCAGGTAGGCACAACTGTTATCACGCCCATTTTGTAGAAAGGAAAACTGAGGCCCAGAGAGGATAAGAAACTTTCC